>NC_090942.1:73022986-73331736 GCF_040807025.1 Struthio camelus | reverse complement strand
TTTAAGCTTGTATCACTGGACTCAAAAATACCTCTTCTAGTTACTGTGCAGAAATGACTACAGACAAGTATCCACAGGTTTAAAAATGCAGCTAAGATTCAGTTCTTGTGATTACGCAACTGAGTAAGTATTTAGCAACACAAATTTTTAAAATGCACCTGCTTATTTTTAAGCTATTGTATACATTTTAGACTTCTGTCGAACATGAAATATTGTACTGTTCTCACATCATAGCAGTTACTGAATCCAAATGTTTAAAGGGCCAATTTAAGCACAAAATATTTAGTAAGGACACAGTACAAGAATAAGTTAGATGAAAAGGCAATATTTGGGCCATAATGAAATAGCAGCAGTTACCCTCTGGAGCTATTTCACTTCAACTTGTGCGTTGTCAAAGTTGAAACCAGAACTGCTCGCTCAATTGCAAAAGTGAAAGCTTAAAGTAAAGGAATAAATAGGTGTAACATTCTACTGTTTAACAGATGTGCTGTGTATTCGCTGCAAGGTACAAGTGGGTAGTCCCCTGACAAAAAAAGTGTCCCAGTCTTATATAACTAGCCAAAGGAGTCTGCCAGTGGTCCCAAACATACTTCAGTTGAGTGATTCTACTTAGCATAAACAACTCTTAAGGAGATACTGCAAACATATATCAATGACTGTGTGAAGCTGTAAGTTGTATTAGAGGCCCATCTCATCCCTGAATCGACGACCACTTTTATTTTGCAATAATTCAGCTCTCTCTTCTACTAGCCCATAGTACTTAGGGACTCAGGTTATAGTCTTTTAAATAACTGAATTGCCAGGGTTTGTGTTTGACTCTCTGCTTAAATGCACCTCCTTTGTTTGAAATAAATCCGTCCAAAAAAAGTCAATTTGCTTTGTGAGAACAATTCATATTTTAACATGACATTTTAGCAACTTATATCAGAACAAGAAAAAGTACTACATATTTCATATTTTTTGCTCCGTGCGTTTTTTACTCAGCGTGCTATAATTACTTTTTTGCTAAAAAAGCTATACTTAAAGCTTGTGTATGTAATATTTATGCACTTAAATATGTTTAAGGTAATGGATTACTTCTCAATTTCTACATTAAGTACTCAAACAAAGCATGTGCATCCAGTTACAATCTATGGAGAAAATAGGGATTCTGGCTAGTAAATGCTTAACATAATTTTATCTGTGCAACTGTAGTATATCCTTTGTAACCATCTCTGCTGACAAGGCCTCTATGATCCACCAACCAAGTCTAGGGAACAGAAAACAGCAAGTCTTAATGAAAGTTCTTACCAGTCAACAAGCTAAAAAGTTTGACAAATTAAGAAATACTAGAGTGTTGCCTGAAGTGACATTGCCATTTCAAAACTAGGAAATTTTGAAATTAGCTGAAATATAGACAAATTAGAAGGAATCACTAGTTCCTACTATCACTAGTTCCACTAGTTCCACTATCACTAGTTCCACTATCACTAGTTAACGGCACGTAACTTCACGAAATATTTAAAATCATGTGCAGTCTCAATCCAAAGAGAACTTTTAGAGAGAAAGGAAATCAACCAAGGAAATCAGAGCTTTCTTATTTTATCTGGACCACTGTATATATCCTACTGCTAAGCAAAAAACAAGGATACTATAAAACCTTGCATAAAATTTAAAGAGTATAACATGCCTGTTTAACAGACTGACTACATTAGCAAGTAGAGGAGACAAATAGGAGCAGATCTTTAAGAGGAAAAGCCTTCGGTGCCAATGACCTCATGTTCACACTACACATTTCAGTTTGGTTTGGTTTGGTTTTAAAATACTTCAGACTAGCTACAGATAGAGTCCATAGATTGAACACACGGTACAGAGTAACAGGAGAAGGAAAGCTTCAGCTACTAACTACTTTGCTCAGTGGTCCACATTGGCTGACAAGGTATAGCCTCTGCTATATATCTTTTGAAGGTCTGCAGAGCTAAATTTCCTAGGGGTAACAAGCCGTCCAGGAAACACACGAGGAAAATAGTACTTCAGCTTACAGAGACGCTCAGCCTTACGTACCAGCCCAAAACAGAAACGTTGCATGTTTCCAGCAGCGGGAGCTGGCCAAAATTCCACAGTAGTTTTACAGTTCTCAAAACAAAAGTGAAAAAAAATAAATAAATAAACCAACCACACACAAAATAAACCGTTCACACTTCTGTAGGAAGCTGAATTTAAACATGCCAGCAGCCAGCCTATTTATAAATTAGGAAACATGATGTTATTTTACAATAAGATTTAAAGGCAAGCAAGTGACAGGATATTTTAGTTGAATATGATCATTACATATAAAGAGCTGCTTTTAGTCTACATCCTCTCTTGGCTGTTTCTGCCTACACACCAGTAAGTATGCTCTAGGACTGCCTCAATCACCTTTGCACAAGGCTCTGTTTTGTTCCAGCAAACAAAGCATATACAAATTGGTGAAAGCGTAAAAGGGGTCACAATTCAAGTCTATTTCTATATTTTTTTCCTGTTTACCAGGTCTGCTTACAGGCCAATCAAGGGCTATAAAAGGGGGAAGTTTTCTCACCCAATAGGCAGGGAAGATAACGATGCAAATTAACTGCATGCAACCGGGGCGTTGCCAATCTGACAACCTAACCTTTATTGAAGAGATTTTCAAGGTGTAATCAGGACTGCAATCTAACAAATAAACAAACAAAATCTTTTAAGGATTTTTTTTGTTGTAAAAGGCCATGAAAAATCCACCGGAAGATGACTAAGTTTATCTTTTCCTGTAATTCCATAAGAAACTCGACACCAAACATTCTGTGATACAGCTGAGAATGCCAAACAGGGACCATCTTAACTCTCGACAGTTTGTGAAAGATCTTTTCAATGGGCATTTAAGTTAAAAATGCTCTTCCACTTGCCCTCAAGGTACAGTTTGACTCAGATGCCAACTTCAGTGCTTTGGTCTCATTTATAACTACTTTTTGACTGACAGAAGGCTCTAAGACATTCTCTTGAAGTTAGACGGGAAGATAAGTTGGCTGTTAGTCACATTTACAACATACAATGTGAATAATGCAGGCTATCAGGCAGTCTTAAAAATATGAGGGTTTTGAATATACTTTTAGCACTCGAAGTTGCTGCAGAAGCAAAAACCATATCCTTGCAATTTTCCAGAAGAAAAAGCTACAGAAATCTCAGTACTTTCACATGGAGAAGCTACTACCATTAGAAGTTGATAAGGATCCGCAACTAATTTGTTAAGATGTCAGTTGATCTCAAAGTCATAAAATATAAATGAACAAGAACCCCACACATGTTGTGCATCTGTCTGATGGCTATCTTAAGATATTTCTATTTCTTCTTTTTAGGGATACTGGGAAAACATGGAAACACTAGGCTACAAAGAGATCTCTCTCACCATTCCTCCCCTTCTCCCCATATACCCTTCCTCTACAAAATGTCTAAAGTTTTAGAAATGGATACAACTCAGAGATGCCTCCTGTCAATTCAAGACTCAAGACTGGTCAAAAAGTAGCTGCCCACTTCACCTCAATGCTAGAGGTTTCCACTTCTGCAGCAGAAGAGGCAGAATCATAGGTAAGAATATTTCAGACTAGAAGAGGCTTTTGGAATTCATTTAGACCAAATCCCCACTCAAAGCATGGCCAACTTGGATCAGGTTGCTCAGGGTCTTGTTCAGTTGAACCTCCATCAACTGGGGACTGGCTCAACAACCTCTCTGAGCAAGCTGCCCCAATGTTTGGCTACACTCATTGTATTTTTTTTTCTTAATATCTAATCAGATTTTCCCCTGCTGCAGCTTGTGTTTCTTGGCTTTCATCCTGTCACTGTACTGTGCAGTAAAGAACAGATACATCCCTTGCTCTATTGTTTTTTCCAACAAGAATGATATAAAAGAATCCTTGCTAAAAGGACTGGTACCTAGGGGAGGTAATCTCTTACATTAACCTAGCATGAACTGCTGAAGTGTACCTGAAGTCTTATTAAGGGACAAACTCAGCTTCTTTTATTTTCACATTTCCAATCTCTATCCCCCAACAGCAGTTCTTTATATTCATTTCTGTAATGTATTAGTCAGGTGTAGTCCATTTTCCCCATATTCAGATCAGACACAAACTGAAACATTATGTGGTTTTGTGAAGGAAATATCACCTGCCTTAAACACCTTCTCACCCAGAAGACTGACTTAAAGTATTTCTGAACTACCTAACACTTTGGATTTCAACTTCATTATTTAAGAAGTTCAAATGTTATTTCATCAGTATGATAGGTAAGTGGTTTCTAATCACTTCAAGTGAAATAATTTAAGAACCCAATTAAAGGTGGACAGTGTACTGCAACAGAGAGGACTGATACCAGCCCAAACATTAAAACAGGCTGCAAGGTTGTACCAGTTTTATACATATCACACCATGCTGTATGCATGCATGCAGTTTCATAACATTATGGACTATTAAGGAGCTGTATAATTTTGAAGATCCACCCTTTTTAAACCTTTTCCTTTACCCCCCCCCCCCCCAATATAAATAGCCTTCTAAATACAAGAAATGAAGAGTGGAATTCCTTATGATTTCTAGGCAATTTTGGGAAGCATCCAATTGACGTGGATACATCCAGACCTTTAGAGGACTGAAGACTGATGCATACAAGCTGTTGTTTGCGGTATGTGCTGGAAGCGAAAGCATTGCATCACTCATGCTACTAATAACATAAGCATCTATTTACAAAGCACAGACTGATGAGACTTTTTATTTTTTAAATAAAAAATGTATGACTTTCAAGAGCCCTCATGCATTGAAACATCCTACAAAGAACCCCAAAACTCAAAGTCTTTTAAGTTGAATAGCTTTTATAAGCACTATATTAAATCACCCTCTTTCCTTCTGTACTTTTTCTAAAAGGCTAGTGAGTTCTCCCAAAATACATTCCATTTAACTTCATTTTTCTGCTAGGTACCACTGTGGAAAATGGGCACCATTTTCCATGTTAAAAATCAAAACATACTTACATTTAAGAAACTACTTTTGTCATCCTCTTGCCCAGTTGTATCTTCTCCCCAAAAAGAAGAAACTATGTCTCTATACAGGATTTGCTAAAATAACTTTCTCTACAAAATTGCAAATCCTAGTTATATAAGGTCTGTTTACAAAGTAGTACCATTTTCACACATTTCTTCTTTCACACTAGAGTAATGCATTATTTCCTCAAGAAGCAAAGAGGGGACACTATCATTACAGTTTGCCTAATCCTAAATGATTAAAAAATATAATATTTATAAATATATTCACAGCAGTCATCAGGTACTTGCCCAGAGGCCTAAAACAAGTTTTTCCTGTTGACCACACCAGCCATAAAGTTAATAGTTTAGCAAGGAAGAACATACACCTATT
Source organism: Struthio camelus (assembly GCF_040807025.1). Classification (NCBI taxonomy): domain Eukaryota; kingdom Metazoa; phylum Chordata; class Aves; order Struthioniformes; family Struthionidae; genus Struthio; species Struthio camelus. The sequence continues at coordinate 73,326,343 of NC_090942.1, read as the reverse complement.
AAGTAGTGGCATACAAAAAGGATGTTTACTTTTTCCTTCTGTGCTAGTCCTTGTCCATTTATAGATTGAGTTAAGATAATTCACTGCCAAGAGTTCTCCACCCCAGCATTACTCATGTGTTTTAATGAGGAGAAGTGAAACATAACAGCGAAAAGCTTAAGACACAGTGTGACTGAATCAGAGCAACACAGACAGCAAAGCTAGCATTTTACTACCCATTACCTATTTGACTACACATAGCTGTCCACCTGAAGGACTGCATCCTAAATTAGTTGTAAACTGCTGTAAACTATAAATTCATCACCTGCAACTCTACCTAAGAAAGCTAAGATCACATGTACGGGGAGCTGTGCAACATGCTAATAATTTTAAAAATAAATCTCACTTTAACCCTCATGGTCAACACAGCTTCGTCGCTTAATTCAGAACAGCTACAATATTGCTGGACTTCAAGCAATACATTTAACTTTGCTGAGTAGTGTTCTCCATTGTCTGACTGAGTGCAAGTAAAATGAATCGAGTGCAAAAAAAAAAATACTATCTTCCTTGTGCTCAGAGACTAGGTTTTACTATTTGTATCATATACTCATCCAAAGAAAACTAAACAGCTAAGGGAGAAGTTTCAGAATCACTTGCTGCTATTTTATACTGTCAGATCAAACAGATACTGAAGTTTTATACATAGGATGGATAAAACGCTTGATAGTTGTTTATTAAAAAAATTGAGTTTTTCTCAATGTTCTTTCAATCTCATATTTCTTCTTACTTGGGAAAACAGATTATGCATCCAGACTCACCTCTCAGGCCGTTTAAAAAAAGATAACAAATAAAAGAGAGGAAAGTATTAGAAAATAACTCTGAAACAAAAAAAATAGATGCTTTCACAAATTGCTACAGTGGGCATAGTAATAGGACTCCTAGTCTCCCACAGATGAAAACAAACAAGCACTTCTTTATGCTTTGAGACCTATTATTAATCTAATATCCAAATGTTTACTCTATTTTGTCCTGACATATGTTGTGCCTCATGGGGGAAAAGGCGAGGGTGACAGCTTAATACCTGAGTCATTTTAAAAAAAAGCGTACGTTCTGTTTCTCTTCTGCTTCCATTAGTCAAAATCCAACTCCTCCAAAAAAAAGACAATCTATGCCTTAAATTCTCAAATTCATCTTCTTCAGATTTCTGAACTACTGTGCTGGCACTTCCTGTGCTCCTAAGCAATCAAGCTGCAAAGTGAAAAATACATTCTAGGTTAACAAAGCCAAAATAAGGCATTCAAAACTGGAACCTTCCTGTGGAAGGCAGCACTCCCACCACGTAGGCAGGAACATAATCTCATTGGAAAAGCTCAGGGTCTACAGTGCCTAGAAGTAATGGGCTAGGCCCATCAAGCCTCACCACTAGCCATGTATCCATCCTTTGCAACCTTTATGTATTTTATTTGTGGTTCCTTTCCCCTGTTCAACTCCTTAAGTCACAAGGATGACAACAACACATCTCAACAACATCTAATAGAAGAGTACTATTTGAATGCTAACAAAAAAAACTAAAAAAAAACCACACATGTACACTGACTTGACTTCAAAAAATCCTGTCAAAGAAATTAGCAGAGTTAGATAAAAGATCAAAGCCCTTCATACAAAGTTAGAATACTGCAAACACTGACTATACATCATTCTGCTTCTGAAAGAAACAGGTTTGATCAAGCAAAAAAGTTGCAGGCTCAGCTGGTAAGGGGTTCTCGATATCCTGATATCAGCTGCCTACAGTACTCTCAGTTTTCTTATGACTGGCTGACACATCCATATGAAATGATTATATTCAAAAAGAATCATCCCAACTCCTTTTCGCTGGTGGAAGGGCCAGCAAAAGAGCAAGGAAAAGGGAATTCACTTACTCCCCCACTATCCAGAATAGCTACTGCTACCAGAGTAAAGGCACCTGGATTGCTTGCACTGAAATGCCAAACATAAGTTTATGCGCTCCTAAAAATGACTTGAAGCTTCTTCATGTCTCTCCTTAATTGCAGTACTTTTTCCATGTATGCATCTGACTGTTTGAGGAGCGTGAACTAAAAGCAGCTGTGGTAGTGACTGCACAAACACAGATTCTTGCTCTCTAGAAGGTGTCCAAAAGTTTACGCTTGCTTTCTCTAATTTTCTAGTTTCTGAGTGCAGACACTATGCTTTAGAAGACTTCTACTACGCAGCTTTCAGTCTGCTCTTTTAGTGTATGTTAAGATCTTTAGGACATACCAAAAATATGAAAGCACACTGGAAAGCTCTAACAGTGACCAAGCTGGAAATACTAGCACACAGTACAGGACTGTGGTGTATTGTAGCTTGGGTCTGGAACTGGTACAGAAGTATGCCAGAGCTTTAAAACACACCAACATGTCCTCTTAAAGCTCCAGAGACTCCACAAGGAAAGATCAGCTGGACCAAGCAGTGGATTCTCTAACATCTAGAGGAATGAGTTTTTTAGGCTTTCCATGATGTTTCTCCCATATGGATCCTTCTACCTGCTACCTGTTTCACTTGTGGGAACTCCGAAATCTTTGAGATTTAATCCACATCAGGCATTCCTGAAGTCAAATTACTATATTCAAGCATCATTAGATGAGAATTAGAAATGCACATCTGTACCTCTTTCCATGGTCACATTTGCATCCTATTTATAACCTTTTAGCCTGGTCTACCTTTGGCTGATAATCAAGACTGAAGACAACACTGTATAGGTGAACAGTTCTTTAGCTCAAGCCCTTTAGTAACAGTCTCAAGTGCACTCAAGCTGACTCAGTCGGCCTTTACCTGATAACAACAGCTATAAGACAAAATAAGGCCTTATGTCTACTAGGGTGATGCAAGTGCGAGGAGGAGAACTAGAAGAGAGAGGAACCAGGTAACAAAGCTGCAGGATGGCAACTGTACGCACAAGTCTGTTTTCTCCCACAGAGGCCAAACTTTATTTCTGTACAGAGTGATGTGCGTTTGCTCCTGGGAAGTTCCACTAACTCAAGCTGCAGTTTGAAGAAACAGTACAGTTCAGTCAACAACAACAAAAAAACAAAAACACCCCTTGCAAACAAACACTTGAGCTGAGTTACAAAACCAGACTGTACATCAGTGGGACCCCAGCTACAATCTGAGACTTTCTCCACTAATTTATTTCAAGAAAAACAGATCTACGAATTGCTATTAAGAATTAACCTAATGGCATAACAAAGCAGTAAAAGAAATGGACGCTCCCCATCCGGAGGGAAAATGGAACTCCCCAAAATAAGTGCATATGTTAGTTAACTTATATAAAAGATTCTCTTCAATAAGCAAAAAGTCTATCAAGATGTACTTTTTCCACAAAAGTCCATGCTCCTCTTTTCTCATTTTAGACTCCCCCCCATCACAAAGAACTATTCGATTTTGTAAACAACATTTAAAATATGAACTAAGCTATGCTTAACTGTAACAAAAACTGCAACAATTTCAAACTACTAAAAAATTCAGGTAGTACCAGTTGCAGCAACAGGATCTCCAGATTTAATGAACTTCTGGCTCCTTCTACTCTACTCATAGGCAGTGTTTACAACTATACTACATAAAAGTAAACTGAAGAAAACCACGTAAGCTTGTACTGTTTTGCAGCCTCCTTACAGATCAGTACAAATGTTTGAGGAAAATGTATCTAAAGAGCAAAAGAGCAGAAAATAAGCACCTCTGTATCACATCAATAATATATAGTGTATAATTGTTATTGAGGGATAATATGTTCAGTACCTAAAACCTTATATATCTGAGATTTCATAAGGTATGGTGTGTTTGAATGCATTGTGTCAACAGATAATCAACTCAAATGATAGATATATAGCTTATATCTGCGCTATTACCACATACTTGGAGCACTACTCTTGTTTATCATTGTTTAATGTAACTTATTCTGTGTATCTTTTAGTGTTGAGGCTCCCACACAAATAGAAACCTCACAAACCCAGCTGTATACTTAACTACCTAGGTTTAAAAAAAAAAAAAAACACAGTGCAATTCATCATTCCTTAACTCTGCCTTTTGTGTTTATATAATAGAATAGCTTAAAGCTTTAGAGACTACATAGCATGTAGCAAGTTGGAAAGAGTCTGGATTTATAACCGTAAGCAAATACTCAACTGTAGCTGCTTTAGAAAGCTTCTTAGTTTGTCTGATAAAGCTTAAACCAATGTTTTTTCATAACGTCCAGAAAAAGATGTTGTACTCAATCCTCCTTAGCTCCGTTTTAAATGATTTAATAACAAATGCTTCACAGACACATGTGCCAATATAAAAAGCAAGAAAACAGATAAAAAGAATAAAAAATTCAAATAAAACACACATTTCAACTTTTGAGTTTCTTTTACCCATTTACCCAAAAAAACACCACCAAACTGGAAAATACATTGTTGTTGTCCATAATATCGAAAACGTTTAAAAAGTGAAGAATGTTCTGTCCTTTCACCTCTCTCAGGTGACCTTAACTGTTAACAGGCCCTAAGCAGAAATGAAGCAGATCTTCGTTTGTTCTGTGGCTTCATTGTCTGTCGCTATTTTTACAAAGCTTCCTGAAGACAGTAAGCACATGTAGAAGTTAAAACACTATCAGGCTATTTCTTTATACTTCTTCCTGAGCTGCCAGTGTCAATGTACCAGACCAGGACAAATGTCCTAGACAGGTCTGGGTCCTAGACAGGTCTGGGTCCTAGACAGGTCTGGGTCCTAGACAGGTCTGGGTCCTAGACAGAGACAGTCTTGTTTGTGTAGATTTTTTTCTGCCAAGGTTTTCAAGGCCAGAGTTTTAAATTCCAAATTCAATACAGCATGAAGATAACTTTTAATAATGGTTACAGTAGCACTTAAAAAGTTTCCAGTCAAACCTTATACAAATTAATAGGTAGTAGAAATAATCCTTGCCATCCAAGAATGTGAATCTATGAACACATACAGAAACACTAAACACACGATGAAAACACATGAAAAGCACTGTTAAGTTTCCCCTCCTCAATACATCCCATTCAAGACAGGTTGCTGCTTTGTGCCATTTCATTAACGTTTTATCCACTTTTCAACTATCTATTATTAACTTTTCATCACACCCCTCAGATATAAGAGAGATTTCTCCCCTAAAACACATTTAAAATATCCTCTAACATGCAGAAAGCCAGTACTGCAAACAAACCAACTGAATTGACACTTTTTCAGTTGCAGCCTGGGGACAGTGCTCGCTGGCTCCTCGCAGCGCTCTCCCCTTCCAAACTCCACCACTTCAGCCTGATCCGAACAAAGTTTGAGCCAACCCGCTCTCGCTCAAGCTTCAGTTCCCTGCAGGTTCACCTAGACTAAATTTCAAATTCTACATTCAAAATCTGCTTTTATTTTTCAGCTCAGGAGACTAAACCGAAAATTCACCTTGGTATGAGGTTCCATGAAGGTGCTGAGCTTGCTTGGACATGGAATAAATTGTACAATTTCACAGACGTTTACAACTCTTTGTAAGCTATGATTGTACTGGTAAACGCAAAAGCAGCAAAAGATGAATTTACATTCGAAACATACCTAGTATCATGCAAATCTCAAAGATACTTGGGTATCTTTCACTACGTAGCTATATTTTGTGCTACTGTTCTTAGAATACCTTCTTCAGTACTTCAGCCAAAAGTTGGCAAGGACAAGGAGGCTCCATTGGGCTCCTCCAATATCATCTAGACAGTTTCTCAAATAATTGCTTTTTGTATTCTCCATTTCTGTGGGCAACAGGCTGACCAAAAACAGTTTTATTGTTACTGTAATCATTTCTGGCACCTATCTACCATACTGTTGTGATATTACAAAATACAACTACACCACTGATTTCTGTTGGACACACACAAACTGACAGGATTCAATGCTGGCTGGTTCAAGTTCATTCTTCCTTCCTTATCAGGATACGCAACCATCTCACCATACTATTTTTGAGGTGGAAAGCACGGAGGTTTCTCTCATATGGAAGATCCACTCTTTCATTTGCAGAATCACGGAATGATTGTTTTGTTTACATATAGTGTCAGCCCCTAAAAAGCTGCCTGAATTCACCATTGATTCAAGCCCACTCAAAAGGGCATACATGAAACATAATAGCAGAGAACAACTGCAATTGTAGAAGCCTTTGCTGACTTTTAAGATAGTCCTTAATGTTACTCCCTGTATTCCTGTATCTATTGCAAAAAGAGTTACCAAGGATTCAGTACTAGCATTTCTTGTAGGGAATGCTAATACAAATGTATCTACACCCCAATAATTTACGATTTTTTAATGTGGAAGTGCCATCACATGGGTTAAAATGCAAGCATAAGTAATTACAAGAGCTAATTAGCCTGCAAAAAAACCAGAGCCTATTCTCATATAGGAGACACTTGACAGTGAGGTGGATTGAGAACTGGCTAGATGGCCGAGCTCAGAGGGTTATGAGAGTCTAGTTGGAAGCCTGTAGCTAGCAGTGTCCCCCAAGGTCAGTACTGGGTCCAGTCTTGTGCAATGTATTCATCACTGACCTGGAGGAAGGGACAGAGTGCACCCTCAGCAAGTTTGCCCGTGATACAAAACTGGGAGGAGTGGCTGACACACCAGAAGGCTGTGCTGCCATTCAGAGGGACCTGGACAGGCTGGAGAGCTGGGCAGAGAGGAACCTCCTGAAATTCAGCAAAGGCAAGCACAGGGCCCTGCACCTAGGGAGGAATAAGCCCATGCACCAGGACAGGCTGGGGGTTGACCTGCTGGAAAGCAGCTCTGCAGAGAAGGACCTGGGAGTCCTGGTGGACAACAGGTTCACCATGAGCCAGCAATGGGCCCTTGTGGCCAAGAAAGCCAATGGTATCCTGGGTTGCACATAGGAAGAGTGTTGCCAGCAGGTCGAGGGAGGTGATCCTGCCCCTCTCCTCAGCCCTGGCGAGGCCTCACCTGGAGGACTGTGTCCAGTGCTGGGCTCCCCAGTACAAGAGACCCAGAGCTCCTGCAGAAAGTCCAACAAAGGGCTGCGAAGATGATGAGGGGACTGGAGCATCTCTCCTATGAGGAAAAGCTAAGGGAACTGGGACTCTTCAGTCTGGAGAAGAGAAGAGAGAGGGGGAATCTGATCAATGCATACAAATATCTAAAGGGAGGGCATCAAGAGGATGAGGCCAGTCTCTTCTTTGTGGTGCCCAGCAACAGGACAAGAGGCAACGGGCACAAACTGAAACACAGGAAGTTCCATCTGAACATGAGGAAAAACCTGTTTCCTGGGAGGGTGACTGAGCACTAGAACAAGTTGCCCAGAGAGGCTGTGGAGTCTCCTTCCCTGGAGATATTCAAAAGCCGTCTGGACGCAATGTCCTGTAGGTGACCCTGCTTGAGCAGGGGGGTAGGACTAGATGATCTCCAGAGGTCCCTTCCAACCTTGGCCATTCTGTGATTCTGTGATATAAAAATATTTTTCAAGTGTTCTTTGTTTAGATAGAAGAATTCTGAAGTAATTCCACAAAAAGATGTGTTCTCTCTAAAGTGAAACCATTTTCCATTTAGACTTACTTTTGGCTTATGTTTTTGCTCTCAGCAACCTGGCTTAGAAAGCTGAAGACAGTGCCAAGACACTAGTCGCCAACTTCTCTGCCAAACAATTCCTCTATTGTTTTCCAGAGCTTAAACTGACATCTTTTGGGGTAAAGTAGTAGTAACATCCTAAATAAAAGATCCTGAAAATTGGGAAAGCATGATAAATCCTTATCAACAATGTCTGGAATTCACTCAGTTATTCCTGAGCTAATTATTTTCATATTTCTCTCTTCAGAAAAGGATAAATTATGCAAAGAGGTGATCAAATGCCTTTAAAACGTTGGTTGCATTCCTATTAGGATTCAGTTTAGGTAGCATTAGTTGAATGCTACACAACCTAATTCCTGGTTGCATATATACCTAGTTTACTAGACAAAATAAGAAGTTGGGTTTCTAGTATTATTATACACTGATTCCTAAACTTGTTCCTTCTAACACAAGCGAGAAATAATTCAGTGCAAATAAATTCTAGCCCAGGAATCGAGAGTGTTACATTAAGCAGCTTTTACTAGCTAAATTCTCTTTATAGCATTGCAAGTTATTCTAAGATATTCCAGAGATGTTCAGCGAATGTGGAATCAGGAATTGATTCCTATCCACTGAGACAGTTTACATGTTTATTCCAACAAATACTAGTCTAACAGCAAAAGCTACATTTGTGTTATCCTGGAAGTCCCTATTTCCATTCTTCAAAGGAACTGAAAAGGAACAACAACATAGGGTTTTTATTTTTTTTAAATAATGAAATACTGATTCCAAAAAAACAACCTCTACATACTTAGGCCGGTCTAATAGAGATTTCTTGTACTCCAAAGCCTTTTGGAGTCTTGTAAGTTACAGTGATGTAGTATTAACATTAGTCAGAAAAGTCACCATCTTTTGGACTTTATGAAAGATAGTCACTCTGCAATGCAAAATTCTGACATCTGCTATGGACTGTATGCAGGCAAACAAAATTATCTGCAAAGTTGAGCAATATTGAGATGATATGAAAAAAACCTCCAAGCTTCCTGCTCTGTGTAATTCCTACAATTTCTCTAATTAAAATAAAATCAAATCTATGTTTTTAGAGAAATAAATTGTATGAATGATTAAAGCTCTATTATATTTATATGCCCACTTGTTATATTCCCAAAGAATTTACTTATTGAGAGAATAATATGAAAGCATAGCTGTTTCCTAATCCAAGTACTCTGATTTAGAGTTGAAGAGTATCCAAATGTGTACGTGCTTGGATAGAAGTCATGCCTTTTAGGAAGGAATGGAGAAAGGAGAGAATGTGAATTTTTCTTTTTCCAAAGAAATAATCAGTTCACTCATTAGCCTGTTGAATATACCCCACTCTGTCTTCCTGTAGCTTATATCATCTAAGTTCATCTCCAACCATCTCTAAAAAGATCTCTAAGATTTCTGAAAGCAAGTACAAATTTAACACTTCAATTTACAATCTGAAAAACAATTCAGCTTTACAGTCTCTCTGCCAGGTACCATCCCACTTTTAAGAAAACTTCTTGTACAGACCTGATTAACTCAATTACATGAATTCAAATGAATATTCAACCAGCAGGCAGTATCTAAAGACCTTGTAAATTTTATGCTCCTCTTGTCACATCTCTGTGTGTAGTAATGCTTAAGTAGGAGATCAATAACATTTTCATATTTACATAGTTTATTTTCATAACAAATAAACACCAATGCATTACTATAGGGAAAATATTAAGTCTTGCCATAGAGGAAAGTTTTGTGCATATGCGGTGTCTATCAAAGCTTTAGTGATGAGATAGCAGTTGCAGATACCCTGTGAGACCATTGCTAAGAATCTGCACTACCATTCATACTTCTATGGGTAATTAACACAACATTCCTCTGATTTACTACTATTAAACAAATATTTGATTACTTTATGATTAGCGTTTTCTTAAGTACTCAAGAGCAGCTGAACCAGGTCAGTTAAAAGTCCATGTAACCCAGTGCCTGGTTCTCAGCAGTGGCTAGTAGTAAGCATCCTGGAGAGGCTGTAAGGACAGGAAAGACACATAGTGATACCAGCCTGAAATCCTCCTCAGTCTCCAGGAAGGTTAGCTTGGGAAATCATAAGCCTCAGAGATGGAATATTAAATGAAAGAGGTGACCACATATTATTCTTCTGCAAATGCAAACATACAATCCACAACATACTTAGCTGCACTTTCTACATGTTTTCACAGTTAGTTTCCTGAACTACATACTCTCCATCTCAGTCCTCAGTGTGGTATTTTAGGCATTCTTCAAATGAAGAGCTTCCATGTCTTTGATCAGCCTTGTTAAACTTTTCAGTATCTCCTCTAGTTCTGAATCAACGTAAAAAGGATATAGTAGTACTATTTCGTCATTAAACTATGCTCTCTTTTCAAGCCATGCTTAACTGTTTCAGATGTTGAGCCTTTACAGTTGCATGATTTTCAACTGGAGTCTAGTTTTAAAGAGTCTGTTCTCTATCCTGTGGATCAAGGCCACAACTTCCATTTTTTTCTTAAATGATACTGATAAGACGTACTGTGAATATCAATAAGAGATTATATTTTCTTGTATCCTGAGGGCAAGTAATTCTGTCACGTTATAACTCTAATATCATAAAGACGTCAATTAAGCTTTAGAAAGCGTTGTTGCCTTTCAAATAAGAGAGCTTGTTAAAAATAGAGCTAGAAATCCTTGTACAAAAAGGTCAATCAAAAGTAGTAGTATAATGACAAAAAAGCCCTAAGAATCAATAAGAAGCATCTCCTTTTTACGTTCCAAACAAACACTTTCCTGAAAGGCTTAGAAATCTTTCAGTGCTGCCAGGAGGTTGTGGCAAGTGGAAACAACCCTTGCTTCTCTACAATAAACAAACTCTCACTGCATACGTTTGGACAGCACTGGTCATATACTGGAGAGCTACAAAAACGTAGGTATGTATAGATGCTCTATTTCCTCTTCCCTACCATTACAGTGGGAACACTGACTGTTTCTGGGTAAGTTAATTCTTTTTGGAAAGACTAGTAGTTAAAGATAGACTGATATGGTTGCATGCACATTTTTTTAAACACATACAGAACTTCCTTGCTGAAACTTTAACAATATTCATTCTATGAACAGACATTTGCCACAAGTTTACTTCAACAAAAGGGAAATAAAAGATTCAATGAAGATAATGGCTCAGAGAAGGAGGGGGGGAGAGGAAGAAAGCACATTTAAGCAGCTTTGTGGAAAGACATCACTAAAATTGTAGGACCCTGGCCCAAAGACTGAAGCGATAAAATAGCTCCCATCATCCACAGATTGCCACTACAGATATCTAAATCACATCAGGTAACAAAAAAGTTATTTACCAGCTTCTGGGAAACAAGGCTGATAGGCTAGCTTGAGTATCCACTTCACTAAATCTGTACTACTATTCACAACAATTAGGACTTGTAAGGAAATCTGAGAACCAGTCTAAATGAACACGGAGCTTCCATGTCTGAATGAACATAAGCTCCTCCTTACTGTATGTTACTGCTGAATTCAGTATTCAACATGATATACTATACACTGCAAAGGTAATTTTCTTCCTACCTAAATTTTTTAAGGTCAGATCTGCTTCTTATTTAAAGGTAGCAAGCAGGGGTAAAATTTGCAAAGAAAGGTATTTCAGTTTTCAAAACACTACCTAAAGATTGAACACTAAGAAAAATTAACTAAAAAAATCTTGAACTAGTATTAGCACTACACAGATGTGCATTTGTTTTTTTAATTCTGAGAAAGTCTCTCTCCCCAGGCAAATGTAAAAAAGAAAAAAAAGAGGGGGCAGAGGGGAATGGAGAAAGAAACAAGCATCAGATACAGAAGAAAAAACCCTTCACTAAAATGAGTTCTCTATGCAATGTTGTTATAAATCCCATCATAATTTTTTTTTTAAAATGATGAGCTACTTACACAGGGTAAACATGAAAATATTTTAATTGGCCTTGATCTTGTATCTATTCACCTACTATTAATTTGTACTACAAAAAACAGATTAAAGATACCTCCTACAAGTAGATGATCAGGTTAACTTCAAGACAGATAAGAAAAAATTCAGAAAGAAGAGCTGAAGAATGTAAAATATTTAACAGAAACCACATCACTTGCCTCAAAACCAGCAATAAAGATGCACAAACTTTTGAAGAACTCATATTATTCAGTTCCATCTACTGTCCAAACAGGTTATATATTGAAGACTTATTTTTCCTTTAACTCAAGAAATCAGTAATTGAGGTTGGGACAGGGGTTTACATACACACAGAGTATTAGCCATTCTCTCCTTAGCTGCTGAGACTGTAAGTCAATTCTATTTCTGAGTATTTGCAGAAGTACAAATCAATCTTCCCTGCAGATTTTTTTCATGAAACGTATTTATTCTGAAGAACTGCATCCTTTCAGGAGGATGTTCCCTCTCCTCATTTAGCTCCTTGCTTATTTACTGGCATAATTCAGAAACAGCTGCCTCACTCAATAGATTGTTCACAGCTGCTGATGTCATCAGTCAATATCCAGATGCCATAATCTTCCCAGGACTTCCATCTTCTCAGCTATCCATAAGTCTTTTTTTTTTCCAAATTACTAATCTAACCATTACTACATCAACAAGTGAATCACAAGAGCATAAAGCAGTAACTCTGGAAGATGAGCAGAGCCAATTACTGAAAATAAAATTACAGCTTCAAAGGATTCACACATAGTATTTATACACTTTGCTATATTACAACTTATATTAAAGTATAGCTTGCAGATTATGGTCTAGTATCACTTCAGGTAGCCCACAGAACTACTGGAATGGAATAAATAAATAGAGAGAGCATGCAAGTGCACATGAGAGAGAGCACGTGCACACTGAACATCTACAAAAATAGCTCATAAAGCAATACCAGCAGAGAAGTCCAAAACAAATATTTCCATACGATATTCTGTACAGCACAGAACATGGTCTGTAAGAAGCAGGAGAGCTAAACTTCTTTCAAAAGAAGAAAGATAAGAAGAGTGGTTTTGGATGCAAATTAAAAAAAATAAAGTACTTAAACACAAAGTCAAAGCCTAAGTTATAGAAAGGCATTATGAAACTGGATTCCTCCCCTTTCCTTTTTCTTTCGAGGCCTAAGTATGTGTCATTATATGAAACTAAGTCAAGCAACCTTTTCTGTTTGTTTTGCTTTTACCATTTCAGGACATTATTTGGAATGCAACCAATGAAGTAGGACAATTTATCTTTAAAAATCTAAGTCAGAGATTTTAGCGGCCCTTAATTAAGTTTTCCTTACAAGATTCCTTTGCAGAAAAGTTCACGTTTCAGTTTAGAACAATAATTAGTGCTTGTGGGGGAAAAAGAAAACTCATCTTTTTCACAGTAATATAATTTATTTCTTGTAACTTTAACTTTTATATGATGATACACTAGTAGTTACTCAGATGAAAAATATTTTACTTTCTACATTGTGATCAGGATTTGAAACAATTAACTGCTTGCAGTTTAATTTCCCTCCTCCCTTAAAAAAGAAGGCTACTCATTTGTTGTTAAAAACTGTACATGAAGAAAAAAATTTTCCCATAAATGCTACTTATTTTTAAGGACACTAACCATTTCCTTTAACTCTAGATTAAGTTCTTAAAAAATGACAAAAACAAACATAAGCAACCAGTAACACCATGTGGTGTTGACTTGCCTCCATCCTTTTCTCAGTATTGCAGCAGATCTCATTTTCAGAAATCCACAGAATTCATCTTCACCAACTACAAAAAGTAGCATTTAAGCTACTTAAAACATACTAAAATAAGTTACCTTAAAATCAAGAAGAGACATAGTTAAACTTTTTAAATATAGATATAAGGGCTGACAGTAATTTGCAGAGGGGTGATACTACAAAGGCTATACTCCAACATTTTAATATCAGTCCCAGGTCACATTTAATGGACATACAGTTCAGATGTGGGGGAAACTAGCTGCATTGTATTTAGACCTCTCCAGGTTGTCCTTTTTCCTTCAGCAATAGTAAGAGATAGTGTTTTGCCAGGAACGTAACTGAACAACAGACAGCACACCAACCAAGTTTTTCATACTGTGAGAACAGTTTTGCATCATTTCCTGCTAAAATGAAAAATTAATTGCCTCAGCATTTTTCTGAAGTTACAATAATGCAAAGCAAGCTATTTGTTTAGTCATCACACCTCATGAAGACAATTCATTACATACTTCAAAAGAATCTTCTAAAAAAGACCAATATTCCGTCTTAGAGAACAAAACTACATTCCCCTGTAGACTTCTTAGCCAACATCACTGGATAATTTCCAAAATAAATACTGGGGTTACAGAATTAGACAAAAAGAGCGCCAGTGCAATGAGTTGAACAGACATAATGTCATTCACTCAGGCAGTTCCAGGAGCCAAAAATAGAGTCAATCCATATGGTGTAATTATGCCTGTATTAGCACTTACAACATCCAGTCCTTATTCTCTGGCTTTAAGGCCCCAGAAATTCAACTGGTGCTGCAAAGCACTGAAAAACTAAAGCAAACAAACCTCACAAGTTCTACACAGCTAGTCACATATCAGACTTTGTAATCCCACAGATGAAATTCCCATCATTCTCAAATGGAAATTAAAAATGACTATTAGATCACTTCAAACACAACAACAAAAAGCATGCTTTTGATTTAGCTAATGAAAATAACTCAATTTTGTTAAGAGAGCACAGAACTGGTTGATGAGTGCTGTTGCTGTTTCACAGCCATTAACCTCTGAATGTTTGCTTTAAGAGCTGTCCTTACAGTTGTTTGTCCTTACTAATTTTAGAGAGATGGCACTTAAAATTGGTCTCTAAACAAGTTTATTAAAAAAACCTATTGTTTAATGGCACAAAACTACATGTTAATAAAACTGTTCCCAAGAAATGTTCCATATCCACTTTAATCCACTAAGAAAATCAAAGCTTAGCATTCAGTAATCAAATATTTCTTCATCTGAATATCATGAAAGCCTCCCACACAAAACCACAGATGTGTTGGTAAAACTCGACAGTACATTTGTAACGTTCCTGGTAAAGCAGTTTGTACTTATCTAATGACCACAACACTATTTATTTTCTCCCCAAAACAAAACAGCTTCCCTATAAAGAAAGCAAAAATTCCTCAACTATAAGTCATAACTTTATGCCGAATTTTCACAGTAACATTACCATGACATCTGAAGAGACTCAGAGTTGCAATGGAGAATGAATCACATTCTGCTGGCCAGGCCATGACACCAGCATCAGAGAAAAATTCAATCCCTCACTTGCCCATCTGCACAGAGCAGAGAGAGTCCCTGTACATATAGTTTCATCAGTTGGATGGATTCCCTTGTCAAAACTAATGGGAGCCCATCTGGGAGAGACAACAGTTCAAAAGACATAGAATGCCTAACCTAGGTTAACCTAGTGACAGCACGACAAGGCAAAAAGCTTAAGTTCAATTGCTAATTTATACTTTCTCTCCTTGTAAAACCAGGAAAAGTGCTGCATGAAGTCCTTAGTAGCATGTAGATGCAAGTAATTCAAACTATCATATAGCTAGTTAAAGAATATCCCTGATCTAAAGGAAATAATATAGATCTCCCTCAAAAGGAGAACTAACAGACTGAAACGGGAAGATTTGTATGAAATATAGGAAAGTCACAAACAAGAAATTTGCTTTTGCTCTCTTAGACAAGTAAGTTTAGAACCTTCTCTCCCCACCAGCCCTTTTTTGGGAGAAATCAAGGAAAGAACAAATGGGTTGAAGATTTTATTCGCTACCAAAGGTATATCAGTTCAATGCTTAAATAACACCTCTGTTTCAGATATGTTGCAGGTGAGAACGTTTGCATGTACATCTGTCTCTGTGGGTTACAACCTTTAAAAAAAGTAAAGTAATCTATCAGCATATAGAGAGTTTTTAAACACATTTGCTAATTACTGTGATTAGAGTGAACTGTCCCTAGTGCTCATTATCTTCAGCTTTTAGTCCAGGGAAAAAAGTAAGCTTAATTAAAGTAACAAAAAAAAAAATCTGGAAAGTATGTCACATCAAAGTCTTGACTTTTCAATATTTAATATTGTATCATGAGCAAGCCCTAATTTTGACTGAGCAGCAGAAGATCCTGGAGGGTTCATTTCAGGCTGCAGGCATTTGATACTGAACTGACCTCACAGTATTTACATTCCCCTTAGGAAAATCTGGCATGCCGTCCAAGTGGGGAAGATCATGTTGAACACTGCTTGAGCCACCAGTGCTAGAAGCAAGCAGAACAATCGTGAAAAGAGTGAGGTGAATGAGAAGGGCATATATATAAAAATAAAAGAAGGGTAAGGAAGGGTAGAAGGAGAAGGTCAAACAAGAGAAGAAAAAAAATTAAGAGACAAGAACTGGAGACATTTGTTTTTTCTGTTAGAAATAAGTCCCTAATTTTTCAAACTAGTAGTGTGCACAGGCTTTTAAACTACTAAAGAGCAAAATTATCTCAACACAAATTAAGAAAAACAAACAAGCAAAAGACTTAGAATATTTACCCTCTTCCAAAGAAATTAACAGCTGCCCACTACAACTTTGTCTGCACTGCATCCGAGTTCCTGGTGTGGTTGTCATACCTGTATTAAATCTGGACAGGAGGGAGGGGGAAGGGAAAAAAAATAAAAGCCACACACACACAAAACTCCACACCTATAAACTCTGCTTTCTACCATTCCCACTGCAGTTTTAAGATATACCTGTCAAATTCATCCATTAAATCAAATTCTACTGCATTCACCCCCCATTCGTTATAAGCCCTCATTTAGGTCCCTACTTCTGCAAAGAAATTAGATATGAATAGAAGAGCAAATTCGAGCCAATATTTTCCAGAAGTGCTTATCCCATCTCCAAACAAGCAAAAAATTGTGTCTGTTATTTATAGATTCACACTACCAGCTATACAGTTTCCAACACACAAGGCCTGGTGAAACTACACAAGAGATACAGCTTCTGAATCACCTTCAGATTCTTTTTTCTACCTCATTGAAAAATTCAATAAAAAACTTTAAGTCATCATACTTTCTTTGAAAACCCCGTTTCCCAACTGCACAAGGTAATTTTTAAACAAATAAAGTAAAAAAAAAAATTAAAAAAATCAGTGAAAATGGATTATTCTTGTAAAAGTGAATGTTGACTAAAATATATGCCTAAAATGACAGCACCTTCAGCCCTCATTAAGAATTGAGGGCTCTTCTGCTTGCTTTAATGTTTACCAAATCCCATCTCAAAGCCGAAAGGAGGGCAGGGGGGAGGGGATACATACCTTTGATTAACGAATGCGGACTGCAAAAGACCCTGTCTCCCTCTTATTTAAAGGGCAGAACATTAATAATTCCAACTCCTCAATCAGTTGCAATCTCTCAGGTAGCTCAAGATCAAATCATTTCAGAGCTCTAAAAGACAACAAACCCCACCTGCAAGCTAACAGGACATCACTGCTCACAGCAACAGAACTTTTCTACCTCTGTCTCACTTCACATAGTTTTTTGCCGTCTGCAAAATTGAAAGATTTTCACTTAACTTACATATTAGAGCTCAAAGTGTTTTGAAGCAGCAGGCACCCAAATAGGAGATTATAATGAAGAGGATAAAGCACTGGTATGTGAATTGACTACTAAATTTGATAAGACTTCTTGTTGTTTTAAACCACAAAGTGAAAAATTAGAAGCAACAGAAATCCCGAATTTCTTGTTAGACAGGTTTGGCACTCTCACCTGAAGTTTAACAAAAACCACAATAGCATGAGCTCTATTATGAAGCAAATTACAAAATCTCTTTAGTGCTAAGCTCAGGATGTGTTCTCAATACAAGAAAAAAGGGCACTTCAGGAAGAGGTTCGACTTTTTCCTGATGGCTAGAAGTCTTTTTATTTTTCAAAAGTGAAGCAAAACGCAAATATTCCATGTAAGAAATCTGGCGTGGCAGGTGGGCCAAAAAAGGCATGAAAAATGATAAAGTTCCCCCTGTGAGCTATTAAAAGTCACTACAGGCAATAAGAGGGCCAAATGGATATCCTTTCATTTCATTTATATTTAAACAGAAGTTACTTCACCCAGACTACTGGGTATCACTCAAATAAATAATTCCAAGACTTCATCTCTCATGCTGTTTACCATGTTCTTTGCATCACACTCAACTAGATTATTAAGCAGATTTTGTTGTTGTTGTTTATCTGATTTTCAGAAGAATATTTTTTTAAACACTAATTGTGGCAAACACTCTAGGGAAAGTTTTACTCTGGGAGAGTTTTTAGTTCAATTTCCAGAAGTAACCTGCATTTAGAAATGGAATTATCAGACAGAAAAGAACTGTAGAAGAAGAAATATAAGGCTTAGACAGATATACAAGGCTTGGACTGATAATAAAAATCAGTCCACCTATTCCAACAGCGTTAAAATGATTCTCACTGCTTCGTTCTAGTCTCATCTCTACACTACTTGAAGTTTACTAAATAGACCTGCCAACTGTAATACTGTCAGTTCATTTGTATCTGAAGTTGAGAGACGATTACATGATTTTCTAAAATCATCTTTATTCGTATTAAAATTAACTAACTGCTAAAATAAACATTGAATGTCATGACATTGATTGCTCACATACTTTTGTTTTGTAATTTTCCTTATCGATTTTCTATATCAATCTTTGGCAAAGGTTTCAATCAAGAAATTTTAAATACATCTATGGGATTCTCTTCGCACATGCAAAAACAAAGGACAGCAGTCTTAGAAAGTGGAATAGCCAGCACGTAAAAAAAATTAACAGCAGCAGTCTTGGTTTCTTGATAGAGAAAGGAAAGCTGGCTAATGTCATCATTTTCAACATCCAATCACAGATTTAAGGGTTTTTTTTTCAGGGATTTGAAAGTACTATTTGTTTATTCTTGTCGCTTGCATTTTAGTTGCAACTGATCTTTCTGCCCTTCCTATAGATGAGGTGTACTGAAAAACTGTCAGGATGTTACGTCACCTGTTTTCATACATCCCAAAAGATAGTCTCAAAAATGACAGATTGGACACTGGTCAGCAGCTGCTTAGTCTGTAGAATTTAATATAAATAAAAAATATAGGAAAACAATATAAAATTGCAGAATTTGACTAGTAGTACAATTCTGATAGAGCATCAAAAGCCGTATTTTCTGCAGAGCTACATTTTCAGTAGTCCCACTGACTCAGAGTGAGTATTAAGGAACATATAAAGGCTTTCCATGAAGTACTGGAATTGAAATGATTTCCCTGAGAGATGCGGAAGATGGCATTTTAAATCAAAACATTCACTTTGTATCAAATTCATATTCACATTCAAATACCTTTGTTTACTATGATTCCTCTTACCTGGTCTGACACACTGAAACATTTGCAGTTAATTAAGCACAAAATTATTTCTTTAAGTATTTGTTTCTACTGAAGATGTTTTATAATACATTCTGGAAGAGAAAAAATAGGAAGATAATTTCAAAGGATAGACTGCTTGGCCATATATCTTTCCTTATAAATAATTGCCCTTACTAAGTTGCCCTGGAGAAAGCTAGGGAGAAACTTCCAAAGTGTCCTCGAAATGCAAGCATTTTGTTAACTGTTTACATTAAGCTCATTGACCATCACAGGCCATACAAGTGCTCTAAACCCTATCTGAAAATCCTTTTTTTCCACTTCACAGATTTCAACTGAGTATTCAGCTCTGGTTTTACAGGTACAGAGCAGAAAAATGCAACACTATAAGCACTTTCATTTATTTATTTATTTTTTTACACCTTTTTGCTATTTTTCAAATATTGCAGTTACTGTAAGTACCACTAAAAACCAATGACTACTTTTTGATCTACAGGTAATACTTTACCTTTTTGCAGTTTCCTCAAACCAGCTGTTTAAAAAGAGCAGATGAACGCATTTCATCATCCGTTTCCCCTTGCAGTAAAGGCAAAACTGGTTTGGTTCTCAACTTCATAAAGCAAAACTTAAGCAGATCTTTGAAAATTCCTTGGTCTATCCAATACTGGGAAGTGGGAGTCTTTCCCAAGCAGTTTTTTTGGGATGACTATGCTACCAAATTCCTGCTTGAAAACTTTTACATTTTTGAAAGCAGCTACCGACGAAACCTCTCCTTCCAACACCACCGACAGAGGATACCTTCCCTTCAATTAGCTGTAAGAGCATGTGAAATGGGCAGAGAGAAACATCTATCTTCCACCTTCAAGATAAAGAAGGCAAAAGAAAAGCAGAGAAAGCCAGGAAAAGTTTTCAAATTTAGGTATCTACTTACCAAAACACACAAAACACACACATACAGGTACCTTGCTGGCAAAAATCCCAGCAGTCAGAGCTGTGGAGCTTTGCTTCTGGTGTCTGCCTTTAGCTTCACAGGAGCTTTCTCCTTCTCTGATACGCAAAGAGAGGCAAACTGAAGATCACTCTCAACTGCCAAGCCAAAGTCTATCTCAGGTTTAATGAAAGCATAATTCATTATGATAAGAGCCAGTATAACATAAACATATGCTGGAAAAACAGGCTTAGCACAGCACCACAACAGAACGCAGTTTTGATCCCATAAAATAAAAACACTTACAGACCACAGGGGCAAAAAAAAAAAAAAGCACCTAGTGCCTTTAAGTAAAACAAAACACATAATGCAGACTGGATAAAATTTGACCCGTAAAGGTTTTACTGAATAGTAACTGTACCAAGTATATTTTTCTGTCGGAAAATTTCACAAGACTTCTGCCTGCCAGTTCAGCCATTTTTAGGAGTGGCACTTAATTTAAGGTACAGCAGGATATGGGTACTAAGATGGGGAAGAGAAAAAGAATCTAAACAACAGCCTGATAGAAGAGAAGGAAATGCTGGTACAAGCCCCCAGAACGATTCTTTGAGAGTATTATCAGTTCAGACACATTTTTGCTGGAGGTTGGGGGTGGGAGGAGAACAATGCATGACTATATTCATATAGCATTGCAACAGCCACCTACACAAAATTATGATCGATCAGCATTTTCTTTGTTTTTTTTTTTTTTTAAATCACCCTTCACATGCTACACACACCAAAAACCAAAAGACCACAGAAGAATTCACTTCACAGTAATAATATCTTAAAGCATACACTAGCTTTCTCTGCCATTATCAATTCAATAAGCAATTAATACAAAAGTTAGGAAAGAAATATTACCACTTCCAATACTATGAATCTAAAACTGCTCAAGTTAACTTACCAATTTGTTTAGAGTTATCAAAAAATTTCAGTGTCATGAAGAATAAAAAAAAAATCAGTAAGTTCTCCCATGGTTTCAAATCTATCGTGTTAAGACTAAAGCATTCAAGGCATTACCTAATTTAGAAACACACTTCAGGAAAGAGATGGCTCAGAACAGCCACCACAAATGTCACACTCAAAAAGAGACTTTATAAGCACAATAATTTTTAACTTTCACATTGGTATTCTACCTGCTAGACTAACTTTGAAATAGGTTCATAGGCTAAGAGGAACAGGCCCTGTCAGATCTGCACACGAGTCAGAAAACATGCATTTGCAGGGTGAACCTCTGCCACCCTTCCATCTGGGAGAACTTCCACCAAGTTTGCTCCTAGGAAATTAATTCTCAGCCCTTTTCCTCCTACTAACTTTCCACCGCCACCATTCCTTTCTGCCTGGTTTAGTCTCCTCCTCTTTCTGCAGCTAGTCCCAACTTCACAGTCTTCTCCTTCAGTTCTCCAGATTCTCTCCCTTCATCTGCTTCCTATTGCGTCCCCTCTTCCCCTCCATGAGCTGCTTCTTGGATTGCAGGTCTTTCTTCTCCTCCTCTGATCCTCACCCGTTTCTTCCTGTATCTGTAATCTGGGAAAGTCCACTACCAGTTTCTGCATCACTTCCATTCACCCATCCTTTCTTCCCCTCCCACTGCTCTACTTCTCTTGCACAGCCAGTCCTTTCCACAACTCCCCCACAGCAACATCCTCAGACAATAACTCTTTTGGTTTCTTTCTACCTCCTCAGACTTTTTTTTTTCCTTATGGAGTGAGAACATGTTCTTCTACCAGGGCTCCTGAGAAGGGCAATTCCATCCTTCCTACAGGGAAAATGGCAGCAGCAGGTCTAACACAGCACAAGATAACGTTTCACAGAGTGGCTGCGCTGTGAAACACCAGAGCACTCCCAAGCAAGGGCCCAAGTAAAGCACTCACCACGCTAGTCATTTTTTGTTCTTGAAACATTCAGTAAAATAAAAAAAGTAAATGTTAAAAAGGATAATAGATTTGGCAGCACTCCTAAAGTGCTCTTTTCGAAACAGCTTTGCCCACTTCAAAGGTAAAAGGTAGCAGGTTAGTCTGTTGTAATGTTATGTGACGGCTTGTCTACCCACATGCCACTATTTGATCTAGAGACATCTTACTAGGAAAGAAAGAACCCAATGAAGGCCAAGAATGAACTTCAGTCTTTCTTTAATTTTAGTAAAATAAATTTGTGTCAGAAGTAATTAAAAATACCTGGGTTTGTAGGAGCTGCACTGCTTCCTTCTGGTGGAGGAAGGCAATCAGAGGTATTTTTATTTTTTCAAATCCAATTTACCCCCTCAAGTAAGGGCTTGTCTGTAAGCATGTCTAGTTCTTCTTCGATTTTTCTGGAGAACCTCAGGTTTTTTTTATTTTATCACAACTTCTCAGCTGAATAGGAGAGGATCTTTCTAGTACACACAGTCACAAAGATCCAAAACAAAAGCTGAATGCCTAATCAGCATAGGTTTATTTTAGTAAAGAACAAAATAGGGTCTCCTTCAGCCCTGAGTTTATCTCATTTAACTGCTTAATAAGTTTATCTTACCTTCCAAATTTCCAAGCTACATGCCTACAATAAGCAAACCTGTATGGATAAAAGCCTTTACAGAAGCATACAAAACCTCTACTTGATGTAACAGTAAAGTCGCCTCAGCTTTAACTTGGGTCTGCCAACGTCTTGCTTCAGCAAGCAAGGAGCAAATACTGTTCTAACGAATGCCAGAGAAACTAAGGTTCAACATAAAATCTTAAAATGCAACTTTAACCTTCTTAATTCTTTTAAGTTCTTAAGGGCATTTAACTAGCAAACTTGATCAGCTTTTGTGTTGTTCAAAAAACATCTGTGCTACAGCACAGTTAAATTTTACATTTCCAACACCCAAACAGCTCACCTAAAGATACTTCTATAGAAGTCAAATTATACTGGTGCAAAATTCCTGCACTAGCATCCTTGGATTGACTTTTAAACATCATTGGTAAACTATATAAACTAAATAGTATAAAATAAGTTAAAAAAAAAAAAAAAACAAAAAACAAAAATCCTAACATAGGTTCAGTACTCCAGACAGGGGGAGGTCAAGGAAAGTGAAAACCTGAGTTTACATAGTCCGATGGTTCTAACCAACAGAAAGTTTTTTTTTCCCCCCAACAGAGATAAATAAAAATGTATACATACATGTATACACAGACATTTATGTAAATTTTATAGCACTCAAAAACCCAGTACATTAGTGCCTAACAATTAGTTATCACAAGTTACTAGAAATATCAAGTCTAAAATTCTCATTAAACTTAACAGGCAAGAAGTCTGAAACCAGTAACCATGTACACACCTTCTCTACTAACAAGTACCATACAGAGACTATCACACAGGTTCATTTTCTTATGTACCTAGAAATAAGTAACTTAAGCTTCCCATACCACTACCCAGATCAAATCTGTTTTGGGGATAAAGTCCTTGACTTTCCAGAGCTGATGATGAGTACTCGATACTATACACAAACAAATAGCCCAACAAAATAAGTGTTCTGGGCAGTTCAAAGGAAAATCTCCAATTTTTCAGCATGTAATGGCATCCCTTTCAAATTGACTCTTCCCATACTTTATTTTACTTAATATAACACAAGATTTAATATCTTGTGGTAAAAAGTGGCAAATAAGCTCAATGAAATAATTACCACCATATTTGAGTGTACCAATTCTATAATCATACAGCTTTACATATTAAGAAGTCTTGCATGCAAGATAAAAGTTTAGTTATTAAATGAAGAGAGATTACATTCAAACCAAATATTAGTTCAGAAAAGTTTAATGATAGAGTTCCCATCAAGGAATGAAAAAGAGCTATCTGTACCCATTTCTAACAATAAGGATACATAAACATATCCCCTCCCTCCCAAGGGGATAAAACAGTTTGAATGTGACCAGTTCTCATTAAAACATATGCAAAATATTAAGGCATTCTACTATTTTTATTCCATATAACTGGTTAGTAACCTAAATTAATCTATATTTAACATTCAATGACTGAGAAAATCTTGGTAAAAAAACACAAACAAAATACACACACAACATACACGTTTGGTCCTCTGTCTTTCCAGAGAAGGGTAATGATAGAAGTTTTAATCAAGTACTACAATTTTTCGACCAAACTAAAAAAGAAAAAAGTGTGAAAAAGATCAAAGTCCTAACTAGCATCAACTTACTAATATAACTGCATGCAAAAACAAAACCTCATTATGCAATGGAGACATAACTCTTCACCTGTTGCTGCTTTAGAATACATTTCCTATTTAAAGCCAGAACAAACTCACTCTCATTAAAAAAAAAAAAAAAAAAAGGGTAAAACAAATAGTCACCATTTGGTACTTACTTATTCTGAAAATGAAAATACACATCCCAACAAAATTAAGGAGTCCTTTAAAAATAATCACATTTCAAATGCAGTTTGCATACTGAGTCATTTGTCTGAAATGCCAATCCGAGTCATGTTAAGATTTAGATGGCTATTATCTTCTGGACATTATCCCAATTTGATTATACAGTGTTTACTACATCAAAGCCATAAAAAAAAGCCACAGCAACAGATTCAGTGACACACCCACTTGGAACAGTGAAGACCTATCATTAAAGAATCATAAAATTCATTTTCAAAAGGTTTTTATTTTCAAATACAGTTGAGCTTAAGATCTTACCATAAAGCAAAGTTGTTAAACATTTTTATTCAACCCACACATTTGAAGTTGTGCCTCAGAAGTTAGGTGAAATTATTTATGTGATCAGGAAACTTGACTATCCTTCCAGTATAACGCTCTTATTGGACTCATTACAGAAATTCTACAGTCAAGTTTTGCACAGCTGAACACATCAATAGCACTTCATTAACATTCATTCCCTCGGTTTTTATTTGTAACTGAAACCAGAACATAAAAACAACATATTTCATTGAGACCAGACCACAAACAAGTTTTCAGCACTTTTAGTTTTAACATAGTTTTACTATGCTGTGGTCAACATAATAAAACAAATACTAGTATTTAGTTCATTTTAAAGGATCAGAACATTCAAATGAGCAGGTTGCAGGTAAAAATTCACATGCAGGGATGCCTGTATAGACAAGGTCATAACAACCCATGCTGTTTCCCACCGAAGTGGGAGAACCATGGTAGTTTTAGACTCAAGACAACTACAATTATTATAGTCAACACATCATCTAGAGTTACACTGTGTAACATTAAAAGATAGTGATTATAATGTTGTCACCCTGTCTACACTCACATCTTCTCTAGCACTGCTAGGGCTGAATGGTAAGCAACTTTAAAAGGAGAAGCTGTCATCGGGCAGAAGCTTAAACTCTGCCTGAGAGGCTACATTTGTGGAACACAAACACATATTTAACTAAGGATGCCAAACTGGTCATACCATGTAAACCTTTCAGTAGACTTGACATTATTATCCCTACTATCTTCCTACACCTATCAAATTACAAAGGAGTGTTGTTTGTGCAACATGTTCCCAGAGATGCAGCACAAATTTTAAATATAAACACAGCTCTTTAGTGTTGACTATCAGCAAAATTATCAGCTAAACGTATACCCTGACAGTTATGACAACACCTTGAACACAAAAATCTTACAGAGACAAGAGTACACAAGCAAGCTACCACTCCCCAAATCTGTGCATAAGCTGTCAGCATATCAGTCACTCTGCAGTAGCTGTCCACACGCATGATTTTACTCTTCCGTGAAAAATGAAGTTGTTACTTTCAGATTGAATTAGTTATCATAGAATAAAGCTATGAACAATACACTGGCTATACTGGCGGGAAAGTATACGAGTGATTTTTCTTTCAAATGCATTATGTACATACATAAACGTTTTTAAGTCTCCCTCTTCCGTATTTAACATTCTGAAAAGAAAGCTGGAGACAAAACCCTTAGCATGTTCCTGTCCTCAGCCTGGTGTAATTTTCATTGTCTGTTATACAATGCTACTGTAACATAAGTTAAAAGAAGGCAGTACACAACAGTGAAACAAACTGCAGTCTGTTAACAAGAAGGTCCTTTCTAGACAGCGCGGCACCAATTCTGATTGTATTTTTAGAGCATTATCCTTTAGGGTTTTTTTTTTTTGAAGTTTGTTTACAATTATAACCAAACATCATCATAGCCATACGGGAAGACCTGCCGTGCCATGTAAAATAAACTAAATGTTTATATAATACACATCTCACAACATCTGCAATGCAACCTAAACAGCTTAGCCACCTTTTGCCCAGCATTGTTTGCAAGACACAAAAAAAACCTACCTGCAGTCTACAACCTCTATTACTGTTAGCAAACCTCACTCCCAGCAGTTATTCCACCGGTAACACTTTAAACTTAAGATGACAAACCAAGCACACAGTATAGTAAGCAAGAATTCCTGAATGAATCAAAAAGAATCTGTAATGTGTTAAAGGTCCTTAAATAAGCAACAGCAGCATATTAACTAAACAAATATATCTAGGCACCACTTTAATTTTTTCCAGATAAGGGTGGTCTGATCATTTCAAGATGAATAGCTTGTGAGAAGTTTGTATAGATCTGACTAACATGATCTCTGAACTTCTACATAAGAGTCCTATATCTATGTGTCTAAATTCAAAAACCAATCCAGTGAACCTATCAAAGCAGACGCACTCCTGAACACACACTAAAAACCTAGATTAAAAAAAATTACTGGAAAAAAGATGTTAGAAGCAGATATAGAAGGTCTGCAAAATAACAGTCACATTGAACCTTCCGATTGGTTTTAATCAAATAAAAGGTAATTACTAGAGAACAGGGTTGAATTAGGAGTCTTCCTAACAAGAAAGTAAGATCTTGCCTTTCTGAAAGCATTTAGAGCACGACACTGTATACACAAGTGTCAAATAAACACACAGACAAATTCAAGATATTTCTTGACTTGCAAAGGCATTTGTTGCTAGATGGTCACACTCACAGCAGAGATTTCCTTTGGCTCAACTGTGAATCCTTAAGCAGCTGTAATTAAAAGTATTTATACCAAAACTCAAGAAATTGTTTTAGCAATGCAGAATTTATTAAGCAAAGGGCTGCACATACTATGGGCAAGCTTGCATACTCCTTTTAGATTTATAGCATAACATTTACATTTAGTTTGGAATATATTCAAGACTACAGCAACATTTAGACAAACCAATTTAAAATTATAGTATTTTGACAGATAAACATTCAACTTACTTTACATAATATCTTGCACCTTCAAAAGTATAAGCTTCTTCCCAACCAGTGGGTAAGTCTGGAAAATACGCAACAAAACATTCTAATTAACTTTTGAAATTATGCTACCCATACTGGTCTACTCCCTAATACTAAGGCAGTTAAAATATTGTGCATCTTTTGCTACATATAGAAAGCACTTAGTCCTATTAACATACACTTTAAAGTTGGCTCAAAAGACTTTCAACTTCAACTCTGTAATCTAAAGAGAAACAACATGATGAAAACCTGATTTGAATTTCTCCGTCTCAAGTAAAAACAACAATAAGGTTTTAAGCGTGTCCTTGTTTAACAATGTTCCTTCCTTTGACCAGTAATTAGAAATTATGATCATCATCAGTTCCTTCTGCTTCAAATTTCAGTAGCATCAAATTACTTGATAGATACAGAGATCTAAACATAACCAATTTACTGAGTTTACGTTACATGCAAGTCACAAGCATCTTAACACGCATGATACCAACTACACCACAAAGCTATCTTGTACTAGCCGTAATTCCACCACTGATGTGACTAACAAGTGTTCCTGAAGCGTTTACAACTCTATTCAATTTTATATGAAAATTATTTTCACTGCAAAGCTGGTGGAGGAAGTGTGTACACTTTTTTTCCTTCTCTGCTGAGTACCAGTCTTAAGAGTCAGGAGCTCACCTATAAAAGAAATAAATCTCCATGGAAGAAACCAATGGTTTGTTACTTTCAGTTAACAGATTCCCGAAGTAATGGAAGCTCTGAAGATGCTGGACACATCACTGCCTTTAAAAGTGTGTCTCAGTTCATAAAAAACAGTAATTCATATGTAGGACTCACTCACCTAATTATAAAAGCAACAATATATTTCCCCACTTAAAAGGGGAAAACTACTCAGTCTGGACTATGTGATTTTTCTGGTTTACTGATTTGCTCTGGCTGCCTTTTTTATTTCACTGCTATCTTCTCTAAAAGGGGAGTGGGGAGGGAGGAAATCAAGGTGTCTTTTGGTAGCAGCACAGGACAAAGTACAGCAAACAGGAAGTCTCTCTAGCAGAAGTATTTATGACTGCTATATGAACTTTGCAGAAAGAATACCTTTCTAGGACGGAATATCTCAAAGAATGAGAAGCACTTCAGTTCTAAAAGGACGACAAAGCTTTCCACATAGTCCAGTAAATACTCATAGTATTATTTAATAAAGAGCCTTATAATAATATACATTTTCAAAAGAAGCATTATTCATTCCAAATTTCTCTTGATATAAACATATTTTGACTAGGTTCCAAAACAATGGCCAGAATAAAACAAGATATAAAGCCCAGAATTAATCTGTTAGATTATATTGGGAGATTAATTAACATACACATGAAAGAGGAAAAAAACAGAAATGGGTTTGTTTGGTAGATGCTTCAATGTCCGATCTACAAATCATTATCAGTACATATAAGGTCATACCTCACTCAGTGTTCGGAGCTAAGTTTAATGTACTTGATAATAACCCTCCTAACTGTATTTCCTTTCAAAGGCACTTAGTGCCAGGAATGAATAAGAGATTTAGAAAATTACTGAGAAATAACCATCAGCCAGCAGAGCCAGTGGTACCAACTTGAAAGAGAAATGAATACACAGCTAATGTTAATGTCCAGCAAGCAAAGCACCTAACATACATCTGCCCCCATGCCTATCATTGAAGATGAAGGACAGCTGCTCAATTAATCTGAGGGAAAAAAAAAGGGAAAAGAAGAGCCTAATCCCAATCAGTAGTTCTATTTCCTGGCTTTCAATGACTTTTTACAAGCTACAGCCCTTCACTGCAGATAAAATTGTAAAGTTGCAATAGCCAGAAATCTATGCTCTTCAAACTGTTCTCACCTCACAAACGAAAGATGCCCACAGTTTTCTAAAAGACTGTTTATAATTTCTTTATGCATAAGTATTAACCAAATGTAAAAAGTAAATCATCTGATATAGTCAGTTGCAGATTTTCCTGTGATTATCCAAGTGATTACACACACAGAAACAACTGCACTTATAACTATGCTCCACCACCTCCCAGTGGCATAGGCAGCCTGTGTGCAGCTCCAGCAGTCGGAGTCTAGCTCTGGGTCTCCGGAGTGTCTGCTGTAAATCCTCCTCCTCCTCCAGCACCTCCTGCTGCTACTTCTCCAGACTGGAACAAACAGCAGTAGCAAAGACAACTGATTCCACCCTCCTCCAAGTTATTCCTAACGTTCCAGTCTCTTTTCCTCCTACCTATTCCACCTCTCTCAGTCACTTAGAAACCACCCACACTCTCAGCCTAGATGGAAGTAGAGAGAGGAAGAAGGTTTCTAGGTGACTACGCTTAGTGGAATCAGCCTGCTCATCTCTAATATACCTATCATGGTTATATCTACATATTGCTGGAAACAGAATTAAAATGCGTGGTTTAAAGCTGAAATGAGAAAGGATGCTGTGTAGGTGAATAACCTGGGTAACCTGTAAAAAGCATGAGAGAAATAAGGAGCTTCTAATGGCAACGACACAACATTATCGGGGTGATATAAGGCAACCAGAAAAGAGCAACAGAAAAAGAAGAGACTACACAGCACAGGGGGGAAAGGAAATCATTTTAAGAAAGAGATGAGGAACACATTAATGCCCAGCCAGACACGCAAGGCTGCACCGTCACTTCATTCTTGCTCAACCCATGGACAAACAACTGCGAGAAGTGAGGGGACAGCGGGAAAAGCGGGATGCGGAGTTGCCCGGGGTGACCGCAGTGGCACGAAGGCGGGCTCGGGGCGCGGGGGGCCAGCGGCTGCCGGCACTGCCAGCGCCAGGGGGCTCCCGCCGGGCGGACAGGGACCCGTGGCGGGAGGCGACGAGGCCGCCGGGCCCGGCGAGCCCCCGGGGAGAGCGGCGGGGGAGGAGGCGGCCGAGCCGAGCCGGGCCGGGCCGGGTCGGGCCGAGCCGGGGGCTCCCGCCTGCCCGCCCAAGCCGCCCCTCGGTCCCCGGGCGCGGCTCTTACCTGCGCTGCGGCGGTGCCCGGTAATCACGGCCTCTCCGGTGAGCGGGTGCAGCCAGGTCGTGCTCTTCGCCTCCTCGCTGCGGGGACACACACACACACACGGACCGAGTCAGGCAGGCACGGCACGGCGCCACCGCCACCGCCTCCCCCCGCACGCCCCGCCCGGCCCCGCTCCGCTCCGCTCCCCTCCTCGCCGGCCCCGCACTCACTTGATGAAGAAGACGCGGCCGCCCTGGCTGATCCCATAACTCCAGCTGCCGGGCAGCGCCCGCAACCGCTCCACGCTCAGCTCCGCCGGCGCCGCCATGGCCGAGCCGCCGCCACCCGCGCAGCCGGGGAGAGCGGAGGGGAACGGGCGGGCGGGGAGGGAGGGAGGGAGGGAGGGAGGGCCGCGGGCACGAGCGAGCGCGTCCCCGTCGCCGCCGCGGCCAGCACCTTGGGGAAGGGGGAGGGAGCCGAGCGCGGCGGGAGTGGCGAGGCCCCTCTCACTGCCCCGCCCCCGGCCCCGGCCCCGCCCCGCCCCGCCCGCCGACGGGGGCGCGCGCAGCTGCCGGGCTCGGTGCCCGCGGGGGCGCGCCGCCTGCTCCAGCGCCGCCGCTCGGCACGGCGCCGGCCGTTGGGGCGGGGCGGGCGGCAGGCGGCGGGGAGGACCTGGAGCTCGGGCAGGGGAGGGGAGGGAAGGGGCCGCGCCGGGCAGCATCCCTCCAACCCCCCCGGGCCCTCGCGGGGGAAGCCGAGTCCCTCGGCGGCTGGCCGGACCGTCCCGCGCGGCGGAGGCAGCCGCAAGGAAGGCGCGGGCTGCAGCCGGGGCCCGAGCGGCAACGGTCGTGCCAGGGGCGCGAGCCGGGCGGGGAGGGCGGGCGCGCTCCGTAACGGTCGCGCTCCGTAACGGTCGCGGCCCGCGAGGGGGGCGCTGCTTGTCGTGGGGGAAGGTCGGGTGGTTCCCGCCTCCTTCCCCCCCCCCCCGCCCCGAGACCTTGCAGCGGGGACTGACACAGGCATGTCTGTTTAGCAGATCCAGAGGTAAAGCCAAAAGGGAGAGAGCGAGAGAGAGAGGAAAAAAAAAAAAAAGCACTTCATCTCTGCAGGAAATGAATCCCGCACTTCTTGAATCTGGGATCAGTTTCTTGACCATCGGCGGGCCCTGCCTTCCCCCGCGGAAGTGCTTACATGCATCGCAAATCTCAGCGTTTTAAAGTACAAATGTGAGACACCATAGCTGTTAATCTCCCGTTGGGTCTCTAAAAGACACGCATTGCTACAGGAAATTAAAACTTTTGTCGAATTTCCTCCAGGGGTGTGTACGCTCTTCTTGTACTCTCAGCTTCAGGATTTTTTTTATTTCCCATGTGAACATGTAGACTTCAGAAGCAAGAGTAAAGAGATGCCATGGTTTTCTTTTGATATAAGCAACACCATTTCTTGAACTGACTGCCTTTCCTCTAAAAGATACCAAGGATATGACAGGCTTTTATTCACATGAATAATCTGATTGAATGTGCATTTATACATAGCTATGCACACCCTTAATTAGAGTTACAAACACAAATGTAAATTATTGAAACTGCTGTGGCCATCACCTTTCTAAGGGAAGCTTCCCTTACAAAACCACATTCTAAATGAGGGTAAACCTGGGAAATCTGTTACTAGTCCTGTATCCACCAAAAAATTTGAAATTCACAGCTGACGGTATTCTGCACAGCAGCTGTCCTCCACTTGCTCCCC
Source organism: Struthio camelus (assembly GCF_040807025.1). Lineage (NCBI taxonomy): Eukaryota > Metazoa > Chordata > Aves > Struthioniformes > Struthionidae > Struthio > Struthio camelus. Next base: position 73,294,436 of record NC_090942.1, on the reverse strand, counting down.
ATTATGCACATCTTCTGAAAAATGAAGTACAACAAAACAAGTTACTATGTGACTTAGTCCTCACCAAGGCTTTGTGGGCAAAGCCTTAGAACACAGTTGACCTACACAAGATATTTCAGACCTGGAAAGCAGCGAACATGAGAGCAAATTTAGTTATCTTTTTGTAACTGGATGTAAGATAAGAGTTCCTCTCTGTCCAACAATACTCCTCATTTTCACTTACCACTGACAGCATCTGAGATTTATAGACTACCTGGAAAAGATATAATAGAGAAAGCACAAGTTATCCTATAAACAGCTCCCTTCCCTTCTAAGAGCAAGAGCCTTTAGATGATGAGTAAAAGTGAATAATGGCTCCCACTGACGGGCTGTGGAAAGCTGCCTGGCAACAGCATGGGGGAAACCACATGCATTTTGGGCTCCTGAGGTAGTTATACCCTGCTCGTTTCTTCCTCGTGCGTCATAGCCAGAGCAAATGCTTACGATCTTGAGAACAGTGTATACCTTCCACCATGCAGAGTCAGTTTTCTTCTTTAGCAGAGAAGGACATACAGCACAGCTAGACCTATATTGGCTCAGATCCATAAAATCAGTTAGGCATTTGAAGTTGGATTTGGCTGCATAAATCCTGCTTAATCCCAGCATGTGCTTTGCCAAGCTTCTTCCTTAGGCAACTGAATTTTGCCAGTACCTTTCCTTGCAGCCTCGTTTCTGTTTTGCGTATGTTTAGAATTGTTGCCATCCCGGTAACACCAAGAGCCTAAATGTGTCAAAGCCTAGCTGGATTCCCAGGCAAGACGTTCCTCTGCAGAGATCTCCCACAGAGGCCTGATGAACTAGGTGCATTCGGGCTATGCCTAACAAGGAATTACAAGGAATTAGTTTCTGTCATCCCCGAGAACCAAGCAAACCTCTTCAGCTAGAAGGAGAAAGGGTTTTTAGATCCATGTCACTCTTCCCAGGAAAATGCTTTAGCTCATAGCTATAAGGTATTCTGAAGCTGAGACTATCCTACCACCCTGAAGATGCACCTCCTCTCCCTGCTGAAGTCATACTTTGCAAATACAATTAATGGGCTATCTGGAGGTAACATGACTTGCTAGTCTCATGAACAGGAAGCTCATCCAGAGAATGATGGAAAATCTTGGTTCTACTCCATTGTTCAAGGACTCTTATATCTCTTACGTTGAACAGTCATTGAATAAAATCTGATATTAGTAGTTTTGGAACATATGGAGGACACATTACAACTGTATTTGCCGGAATTAATCCTGCAAGATGCCATGCACCATGAACTCACATTGATATCTAGGAGCCCTGGGTTTTATCATTTTGTGGAATGGAGTTCATGAATTGCAAATAGCATGAGTGAAAACATATTTGCATCATTTGCACAGGCTGGTGCTACTGAGGTTAACAGCTTTTCTTTCTGAAGACTGCTTTTGGATCCATAGTTAAAACTTTTGCCTCAAACTTAGTGTGAAAGTTTGATAAAAACAAATCACACATTAGGTTTTCCCAAAGTTCACTAAGCACAATTTTTCTACAGTCAGATAAATGCCTGAGCATTTTTAAAGAGTATTATATTATTATTAATTATTTAAAAATATTTAAAATCATTATTTACAAAAAGGTACACTTATGTCTCCACTAAGAGGAATGAAACTCTGTTTTGAAAGTGCCCATAACAACTCTTTGTATTATTTAAAGTATTACATATTTTACCTTTCATATAATTCCTTTTATTTTAAAAATGAACCAATGAGTACAAATTTGAAACTGATTTAGTAGTTGAGTAAGACGCAGTGAAATCCGTTCAGATACTCCCATCTGGCCAACACTAGCTTTTTGCAGAAGAGATGAGGACTAGGACGTTCAAGCAGTGGCCATCATTGAAACAACTGTACACTACCTTTTGCATGTATGGCAGATATATCTGCTCATATATGTGTTGCTGCTGTTGTCACTCATGGGAAGTGGATGCAGCATGTGAAGCAAATTGTTATTGCTTTTTATGTGTGTCTGGGATAAGAGGAGAGCCCTCCCACCAGTGTATTTGTCAGCCATCCCCTGAGAGTCTGGGATAAAGTTAAAACCTGCCTCCTCTGAGCTCTTTCCCAAGGTTTTCCATTCCCACCTATCTTTTTTTCTTCCTTTTCACCTCTCCAGGACAGGAGATTTCCTAGCAACTCTCTTGGGGTCAAGGGAAGACATAAAAGCACAAATTTTACTGATGTTAAGTTGAAAAAAAAATCTCAGATGAATAATGTGTACAGAATCAAAATATTTAAAATTCCAGGGGCAAAGGAACCCTGCCCACAAAACAATACATCCCTTTAACTAGGATTAATTAAAAGCCACCATTGGGAGAGCATTCATTGAACAGACTCAGTGAATCCACCCACACCTCTCCCAAAGAGACAATGAACGTATGATGAGACAAACTTAAAAAAGGCTAAGCAAAGCATTTGACAAAGCCAGTAGCGTCTGAAACTGAGAGTGGACTGCAGTCCTCACCTGAAACCTGTTCACAGCTTTGTGTTTGCCAAGGTTGATTCTCCGTCTTCGGTCAGTGTGAATCAAATAGGAGGAAGTTATTTCATGGAGCCTATAACTTTTAACTTTTTATGCTATTTAATGAGCAAGACAATATAAAGTTTAACATTGCAAGAAAAGACCATCACTGAGGGTGCAGCTTTATGTTGCACATTCTAGTACGGGAGCTGCTTTTGAAGAGCGGGTTCCTTTTTGCCCCATCCCGAAAGGCGAGCTTCTTTTACCCCCCTGGTAATATTAAAGCCCAGGGAGAACTGAATCTGCTTGCTCATCTGATAGAAAATAAATCAACAAACCTCTCAATTCACTTCCATCTGATCAGTAAGGTGATCCAACTCATCCTGAGGTCACCTGATAACTGGATCTAGTACATGGGCAAGGAAGAGCAGAAACACTCCTTTTGGCTGCGTTCCTCAATGACAGAGGGAAGGAATCAACAAATATGTTGGTTGACATTCTCTGGAGTCAGGGTATCTTTGTGTAGACGCAAGAATCAATTAGCCTAGGTTAGAGGAAATAAGAAAAAGAAACATGGTCTCTGCAGACACTTCCCTTTGGTAGAATTCTCTGCCTCTCCTTTGCTATAAATAAAGAGCCTGATAACAGTTCAGGAGTCCTGTCCGGTAGCTGTGAAGGCTGCAAGTTCTCCTAGGGGTCACTGGTACAAGTGGCACAGTAGTTCTGTTCTCCGTTAGTGTAAAGCTGCAGTCTTGTCGGAGAACAACGGGAGACAAGCACATCCGATGATGATCAACAAGTCTCAGTTTATTCAGAATTATCTTATTACTTATATAACAGAGTTAATTAGCTCATACATATTGCAAAAGCCAAGCTCCTTATAGGTGGATACTGTAGAAGGCTATAGTGGATACAGTAGAAGGCTATGCACTTTTCCCAGGACATTGTTATCTATATTGTTTTCTGGTGTCTAAGCCAAGAGCCTGTTTCTATCTCCTGCTGCACATTTTTCTATCCTAGATTGTACGGTTCCGTGCCCTGCCTACGTGTCCAGCTGCACTTAAGCAGGTCTTGTGAACTTGTTCTCATGCCCCTTGTCACGTAGCCAGTATTCAATAATATCTTCCACATTTCCCCCTTCTTCTTTTAATAAAAACAAATTATTTTGTGTTTTATGGATCATGTGTATAACTATATTCTGTAGATAGGCTACAAAACAGGGTAAAAACAATATAATCAACAAAACCATCAATCCTATACCTATTACATACATAATCATGGTCTTAAGCCAGGGACCAATACCGAGAGATGATAGTCAGGTATCAAGCGGGTTAGTTACAACAGTAATATCCTTAGTGTGATTCTTAAGCCATTGCAATTGTTTGTGAATTGATTCTGAATTAGAGGAGAGATTAAAACAACACATGCCCTCAAAATCTTCACGACCATGTCCATGAGCCAATAATAAAAAATCAATAGCAGCTCTATTTTGAAGTATCTGATGTCTGAGATTTTCCATGTCCTGTGCTAGTTCATTCAATATCTGTGTTGTTACGTTTGATTGCTTAACCATCCAACATGCTAGTTTATTTATAGTACGAAGCGCATGAGCAGCACCTACCCCTGGAACAATTGATGCAAAAAAGTTAGCCGTGGGTCCCCAGAGTTCTACTTGATCATTGCAGTCAGGTGTGAGGGTAGCTACAGATCGTTTATCACGGTGTTTTTTATTAAAAAGGAATTGTGATATTACAGTAACATTTGGTACAAAAAGAGTCAATTTTCCCAGATAACATGGACCACCATGAGCATACCTGGGTATTCCTTGCCAGGCTCGATCACCGCAAATCAAATAGGTGTTGCCAGGCAATGCCTTTGCACTGTCATTAGCCCAAATCTTTGTGTCATTTTTCCCCCAACCATAGGTTCTATAAGCACCACACATATATGTTTTGTTCCAAAAGGGATAGCTCCTGGGTGTAAGCCATAATGTAGGATCATTAACATTTTGCCTATAATCACCCAGTTCAACACATCCTGATTCATTTGCTGAACTAGTCAACATTCTGCTACCTAAAAGCCCGAATTTCTTGAGGATCCCAGGGTAATGTTTTGTTCAATGCAGCTAATAATTTGGCTGTACATTTACTGCTATCATCTGACCTATTACATGTGGCATTGGATATTATTGAAAAATCAGTTGTATTATATCCGGGTATTCCAACCAAACATGTACGAAAAGGATCAGTGGCAGAGGCCAATGCCAAACAAAAGGAAGTAGTATGCGTTTTGTTAGCCCATGTTACCCATAAGTTTGGTGGAGAATTGAGATACATAGCAAAAACGGTATTATACACAAATAAGATACAGTAGACCCAGGACCACATGGTCGCAGTAATATTGGATCAGCTCTTCTTCAATCACCGTGCCTTTCTGTTGAGTCTGTAGAACTTTGGGGATCAAGTACAGGTCTTGCCCATCTTGCAGGTATCCAAAGAGGTCCTCGATCCTTATCAGTTGACCACGGCATTCCCTTTGTAAGTTGTTCCAATGGGACCAATTGGGCGATGCGTTGTCCCTTGGTTATCCGTACGGGAGGAAATGGGGTATATAACATTATCATTATTTCTCCGGTGTAATCAGCGTCAACAACGCCAGGTAAAACAAAGAGTCCCAGCATTGATGCCGATGACCTGCCGAGCAATAATGCTCCCACAGACTTATTTTGAATCACAACAGGGCCATACACCCCAGTGGGAATTCGACATGGCTGAGTATTTAGGAGACTAATGTCTACAGCGGATGCCAGGTCAAGTCCGAGACTCCCTCTTGTTGCTGGTCGGAGGCGAGAGGTGTTACTTGTTGAACAGCAGCTACTTGTGTCTACGCGCGGCTGCTCCGATTCACGCTCCCAGTGGAGTTTCCTGAACGATGGCGGCAGGCTCCAGTGTTATGATTGTCCGAACGGCACTTTACACACCAAACACCGGAAGCGGTGCACTCTTTTCGGACGTGACCCAAAATTCCGCATCGAAAGCATTTTACTCGAACAGTTCCTTGAGATGTCTTCTGTCGAGTAACGACCGACGCTTGGAGGGGTGCAAGAGCTGCTAACACTTGAGTCTGAGATGCCTTAGCTTGTTCTTGTAACCCAACCCCCAATTGCTTTATAGCCTCTACTACTAAAGCTTGAGGTCCAGTGGGCACCTGAGCCATCCTTTCTAATGCTTCCTCTATTGTCCAATTGGCACCAAGAGTGCTCAAAATATTACGAGTAGTAGTATTACAATTTTGTAAGGCACACTGTTTTAATAAGGCTCCTCGCATATATTCAGGAACCCCAGCTCTCTCTGTAGCTGCAGCAGCCTTGTCTATGAATGCCCCAAACGTTTCGTCCCTGCCTTGTCTTATACCCATATAAACTGGAACGCCCCCCGGTTCTTTCACTCGATCAATAGCTCTCCTTACTAGTTGCATTGCCTCTCTCAACTTATCTGGACCTATCATTGCTTGTGCTTCAGTGCGTAAAACCGGTCCAAGTCCCATAAGCTCCTCTACGGTCACTCCATGCAACGGATCCCCAGGCTGTCTCTGAATTGCAACTGATTCATGCACTAAACTCTGCCAATGAGCATTAAATAACAATTGCTGATGCTGGGTAAATATCAATTGAATTATCCCTCGGCAGTCAGAAGGTAATAAAATTTGTGTACTCCAGATATAATCTAACATTTGTTTCGTTGGTTCACTATGAACTCCAAATTGACTGACCGTGGCACGCAATTGGGACAATAATTTCCAATCCAAGGCTGAAATTGTCACTTGCACACCGCCTCCCGGAATTGCTTGGAATGTGACAGGATAGGCTAGCTGTTCAGCCACTTGCAATACCTCTCCATCCCCCCGCTCCAGCCCTTCCCGAGCTAGCACAGCCCAAGCTTCTCTACGTTCCTTTGCCATAGCCTCAGCCAGGTCCGCTTCCGCCCCTGGAGTTGGCTCCGACAGAAACGGATTAGTAGGACCGCTTGGTGCGTTTTTAGGAGCAGACTCGCTCTCGGGGGCTGAGGGTACAGAAGGAGGAGGTTTAAATCCATCAGTAAAAGGAGGAGGCGATGGAGGCAAGTATACGGTAGACACACTTGGGGGTAAGGGGGCATCTCGCGGCCAGTCAATCCCGTACGTCTTATTCTTTTCATGAGCAGCAGATGCCTGTTCAGCCGCCCTCTGTTCTGCCTGATTGTAATAACTCATTATGTACAGCCCTCCATGGTTTTCCAAATTTCTTGGCTAACTTATCCCCATCAATTGCAGCCTCCCATAACCTATCACCTAATTTACGCCATTCAGATAATTCGTGAACAGTATGCGGGTTCTGAAAACAGCCCTGGGAGTGCCCATAATCTAACAACCCAGGAAGATCCTTTTGTAAATCTATCTCCTTAATTTGTCTCTTTTGTAAGAGACATGTAAATAAATCATATGCTGCTTGCCTCTGCATACCTGAATATCGTCAGCGCTGTTGCAGCCCTCCAAGGTCTCGGCAGCACGTTTCAGCCGGGTACGCCGATGCGAACGCCCGGGGCACGACACAGTTTTCTTTGCTGTGTTTTAGCCGTCCTCGCTGCAAAGGACCTGACCACTTGTTGCTCCGTCGTGGATCACGTCGGGGTCACCATTTGTCGGAGAACAACGGGAGACAAGCACATCCGATGATGATCAACAAGTCTCAGTTTATTCAGAATTATCTTATTACTTATATAACAGAGTTAATTAGCTCATACATATTGCAAAAGCCAAGCTCCTTATAGGTGGATACTGTAGAAGGCTATAGTGGATACAGTAGAAGGCTATGCACTTTTCCCAGGACATTGTTATCTATATTGTTTTCTGGTGTCTAAGCCAAGAGCCTGTTTCTATCTCCTGCTGCACATTTTTCTATCCTAGATTGTACGGTTCCGTGCCCTGCCTACGTGTCCAGCTGCACTTAAGCAGGTCTTGTGAACTTGTTCTCATGCCCCTTGTCACATAGCCAGTATTCAATAATATCTTCCACACAGTCTATCTGAACAAGTACTGGGTCATTAGCCTCCCTGTCATCAGTAAGCAAGATTCTAGCGGAGTATTTTCACAGTCTTTGAAATACAGAACTAAAGCCTGTATTTACTCAGGCAATAGAAATAAAGAATTTATTTTCCAATTTAATAAGCTTTATATCTGTGCTTGACAGGAAAAAGCAGTTTTGCTCGTTTTAAAACTTTTTTATCTGCAATTATGATTTCCAGGTAAAGCTGTGTTGTGCAAAAATGTTGTTTCCTTTGGGGCAGTGAGTCCTTATGTGAGGTAGATTTCTTTTAAAGATCCTGTCAAACTAGTACAAACAAACTCCAAAGCCAGAGAATGAATTTTTTTCCGCAGTAGGCAACATCAAAAAGCAAAAGGGCTTATTTGCAGAACGAGCATCATCATCTCAGAATAATATTGACCATTTGATGCAGTTTTGAACAAATAATAGTTCTTTTGTAGCTTCAAAGACTTGATTACCTTACTGTCCATGTCATATATACCATGATGAGCTTCTGGTTCAGTTTTCCAGCCCAAAATGAAGGGATGCCCTACTCAGGGGCTTCAGATTTCAGATTTTTATTAATCATATCATACTCAAACATCTCAAAAAAGACTGAGGTCTCAAGATGAAGGGCTGCTTTGCAGGAGCCTTTCTAATTCTTTTCCCCACGAGTTCCCAGGCCTCTTGTTTAGGAAGGTCCCCAGGCTACCATGGCAAGCTGAACAGTTGTCGTAACGTTTGCAAACAGTTGAATGATTTCCTTTATCATGTATTTATTACCCAACTCCTTGAAAAAGGTGAATTGATATAAAGAAGGAAAGAATTTGTGAGAAAACTGCAATGATCTCAATATCCTACTTGTCCTCTCAGTAGTGACTGTTCACTACAATTGCTTTAAGCCAGGAAGTTTCTGCTTCTGAAGAACCTTGTTATTTGAATCACCAAGAAAAAAATTATATACAGTACAACACATATATATTCTCTATCAGCTGGCTTTGTTTAACAGATCTCTTCAGTAGACGTTAGCACCTGCTTTTCCTCACACAGTCCTTTTCACTGCTGCTATCCAGCTCCTTAATAACCTGTTTCCAATTCTAGGAGATGCAGAAACTCTCTATTTTCTGGAAGAAGGAGATGACCTCCGTTTCTCCTAAGAGTTGTCATTATTCAGTAATCACTTGAACAAATAAGGAGAAACTTCATGTGGAATATCTGAGAAGGTTTTGCCTATGCTTTGCCTGTGGTTTGCAGTTATATAAGATATACACAGTCATGCGGCTGCAAAGGCTTTCACTTCTGCAATTTTTCATCATGTGCATTCCCTATTTGTTTTATTTTAATGGGGTTAGTAAGAATTTGCAGTATCTTTGCATTTAATACTAGCAACTATATAATGAGGGAATCTTATTGTAAGCTGCCCCAATAAGCAACATGACTGTTTTTTTCTGAAGTGATGCCAAATGATAGAGTAAGTTCGACCTTTGAGATTTTTGTAGACCCCTTTGTTTCAATCTCAATGCCATTTTCCACAAAACTATTATACGATGGATATCCTGGGCTTGATGTGCTTTAAGTGATACTATTTTTGTAAGACATTTGACATCTTAATCAAATCACGGTCCATTTTCTGTAATTACCACAGCTGGTATAATAGGTATGCCAGTCTTTATGTACTAGACATAAGATTACTGGTGTAGCAGTCTTTCTTTAATAATACTATAGGAGGATAATGAGAATAGTAATCTATTTTTAGCCTGTAATTTTTCCACCATCTCTAGACAAATCTAGGCCAACTCTTAACTTATTGATCTAAAGTTTCCTTGAGTATATTTAGATACAAGCTAGTACCTGTTCTAACATTTGTTATGCTGTTAACAGCATTGACCTTCTATCATCCTAATGTTTCTTTTTGAACTGGTCTGTTTGATAGAAATTCTGTGCTTTCTTTGCTCTGTTTTCATGTAGTTCAGCTAAATGCTTCAGCTATGCACATCCTTTTTATTTTGTCTTCAGGGATTCCTGTTCTTCCATAGTATCAGCTCTTCCAGTGGAAGGTAGATAGTGGTCAGCATCTCCTTTCTCTGACAGAGTTCTCTCCCTTCATGTTTGGTACCTTTACATGTGGTTTATGTTATACTTACAGTATGAATGTTTCACTCACTACATGGCATGTTTTACCTATGTGTGCCTGAATATAACTGTACAAAGAGGAAATAAAGCTTAAGTCTGTATTTTCTTACAGTCAGTCTCTGTCATTATTTCTTGCAAATTCTCTCTGATTACATTTTTCAGACTTTTACATTCAATCTTCAGATCTGTTCTGCCTCTTCATGCTTCTGTGATTTGCGATGTGGTTCTGTAGCATCAGCTGGTTTCCCTTTCAAAACTTGTAATCAGATTTAGCTCTGGTCTGCAGCCAAGTTAACTCTCGTAGCCTTTTTCTAAGTACAAATTACATTCTTCTAGTAGCCTTTTTCTGAGTTTTGGGTCTCTTGACTCGTATTGTAGTCTGATCTCAGATCTGATCTTGAAAATTACACATTTGATTTAGTAGTTTCAAGCATAAGTATCTCTAAAGTTTTTCCTTTTTGATTTCAGTTATACATCTGGTATGTCTCAAATATTTCAGTCTTTTCAAGTGTGCAATATTTTCTCAGGTCTCTATAGCACAGACTAACAATAACCTTGTTCTTTCTCATTTACAGGCTATTAAACAAATCGAGTGCTTGTGGTCATGCGGTATTCAAAAAGACAGTTACCTTAATTCATCTTCCTCTTCATTAGTCCTATCTCCTATTCTAAAGAGAAGTTTGGGGGTTTTTTACTTGAATTTCCTCCAACTATTTTCTACATTCTTGGAGAATTTCATTTGCTATGAGGTTTTTAGTTTCTGCTTCATAATATTTGCAATTACAGTTCTTCTAGTCCTTCATTTCTCTGTGTCTTCTTCTATTTTTACTTTTGCCAGTGCTAGCATGTAAGGCTTTTAAATTGCATTAAAGAAAGTACTAGGTTAGAGATTATAACACCGTGACTTTAATACAGCAAAATGGTAACATATGCATAAAAGTAATAAATATACAAGAGACGAAGGAATTTGTGAAGAAGAAACTAAAATCTATGTTGCACTGAACCAGCTGCTTACACGAAATATTACTAAGAACAATTGCTATGTTGGAGAGTACTCCATCATCAAAGGCAGCAGATCACTCAGTTCTAGCCAGATCCACGATGTCTCAGGAACCAATTTTTCCAATGTCATTTGTCCCTTTACTTCTTACATAATCTCAGTTGCTAGTCTGTAGATTAAGTGTTATTCTCATTTAATTCATAGCCATATTGTCATTCTAGTGGTTTTCAACCTTTTTTGATTTGTAGAACTCTAAATGTTTTCCAGGGCAGGCAGGAGCTCTGTGTAGCAGGCTTTCATTCACTGACAATAGGGTTAGCTTTCATTAAACCCTTAGAAATAGTTTATAGATCACACAAGGCCGGTGGCTCCCTGGTTAAATATTGCTGTTAATACATCTCTTTTTTATCCCAAAAGTTATTTCTACTTCTTCCAGCCTGTCGCAAAGGTTAACTCAGCCTAGTTTTTAACAATTTTCTTTTATACTTACAATTTCAGTTTTCTGAAATTAAGCTTTTTTTCCTGAGCAATACTTAGCCAGTTTTATAATAGATTCCTGTATATTTAGAATATCTTGTCTGAGTTATTTTTCCACCTAGAGTTAGAACCCCTTCCTGTAGCCCCCCTCCCTTCATTATTTGGTATTAAATACCAAAAAGTTTTTGTTCTTTTGACTTAAGTATTGCTGTTGTCTCCTGCAACAGGTTCCCTAAACCATTTAATTCAGTTGCCCCCCCCCACCCCCCCCCCCCGGTAATTCCCTTCCCAACAGAAAAATCTCATAGAAACTAGCACTGTAAATAATAGCACTGTGTTTTGTTCAGTATTTCAAATGCTGGTCTTCGTTATCACATCCATGAGTACCTGAACCCTCCATTTTCTTTCCTTCCATTTCCTTTTTTCTTGCTGTTCTGCTGCTCCCACTAGCTTTACTTTCTCCATTTGCCTCCCCTTCTTATCTTCCTTTCTCTGCCTCTGAAAATAGCTGACACCAATTCTACCTGGAGCCCTGCTCCTCCATATTTTCCTCCTCTGCCCATTTCTACTTCTCCTAGTATTCCCCTTTAACTCTAACACTGGCTCCCTCCTTTCACGCTTCTGCTCCCTCTAAAGAGGACCTGCCATCGCACAGACGCAGATGGCAGCTGTGGCAGAGGAACTTTTCCTCTGCTCTTTGTTTTCCCTGAAGCCTGGATCTTCTCTTCAACACTGGCCATGCACATGCTCTCTCTTACAATAATTTCCGCAAAACTCTGTGCCTCCAACTTGTTCTCAGAAGAGTTTGAATGATGCTGTGGGGAACGAGGCTTCCTTCTCTTCTGTCTGCTATGACTATCGCTTCTTTTTTTTATCTATTCACTTCTTTTCTATCTTTAATGCCCATGTGACACCATTCTTCTCTCTGTCCTGAATTTAACTCTTCCCTTACAACTGACTTCTGGCTTTCTGCTTTACTCTTTCTGGAGCTGAAAACTTCATTTTCCACACTAAGATCTATACTCCTCTGCAGGTCTAGATCAGCAGCTTTATTTCTCCAAACAGGCATTCTATTTGTTTGCTTTCCTCACACCATTGCAGCGCACTCTCCTTCCACCCACCAAGCCACTAAGAACATTAAACTCTAGTGTAACTTTTTATTTTAGTTTTTAGAAAGGGCCAGAAAGAAAATGGTATACTTAAAAATTGAAGAGATTAGCCTTCCAAAGCTTGGCAATCATGCTGTATTGTTCTTAAAACATTATGAGCAAAAGCTCATAATGGATCCTATTCTCAGATTAGGAAGAACACAAGAAAATTTCAGTGAGATCAGGCTGTTGGGAAAAGCTTGGAAGAAAGATAAGAGCACTGTTGGGGATTCCAAAATAAATTAAGGAGTCTACAGTGATAGGAAGTGATAGGAAAAGAAAATCAGAATTCCTGAGTAAGGACTTGGGAAGGCTTTTGAATAGATCCTATAACAAAGACAATTGCAGAGAGGATTGGAAAAGCTCAGAAGAATGAAGCAACTCCACTGAATGGAAAACAGCAGGCAGCAGTAGTTTGCCAAAGGCCCAGAAGACTGCTGGTTTTCACGGCAAGCTGTAACAGTGGAGCTCCCTGTCACATGGCCACCATGCTAGAGAAGTTACGTAAACCCTAGTGGGTGTTTTAAACTGTATTCAGAGAAGCCACAAGAATATCAGATAAATGTCCTAATATTTGTGGTACAGGACTGGGATGGTGCAGTTGTTACTGTCTGTGTGTCCCTTCACTAATAGAAAAAGGAATGGAGAAAATTTACAGAGGAAAGAGGACTCCTGAAATCTGCTTTATAGCCAGATTTTGTTTCTAGCAGTATATACAAGCATTGGCTGTTGAGACAAAAACAGGGCAGATGCTAGGAAAAGGAAGGTTCTTTTTTAACAGGAGTTATTCAATGCTGTGTACACGTTTGTGAAAAAAGGAGGCACATCTTTTATCAGTTCAGCTATCCCAGGGAACAGTTTCTTAAATTTTAGTCCTGTTGGACACTAGTGAAAAGATCATGAAAAGCAGCAGCGCTGTTTATGCCACCAGCAGCAGATACAACATTTCAGCTAACACATAAAGTCAAACCAAAGAAATCTGAGGGAAATGAGAAAGCCATGATTCCAGTATAATAATAATAATAGTACCATAGAAACTCTCACAGTAGAACATCTTCATAAGAGAGAAGATAAAAAGATAGCTGTAAAAAAGGCCATGGTTAGAAGCTGCATCCAGCAAAGGTGGCAAGACGGAAGAAAGGCAACAACATGTGACCATATTGCAGCACCATGCAGTTTCCAAAATGCTGGAAACAATCCAGAGAGGACAGACATCAAAAGATGCTTCCGCAATCCCATGGATGGTTGTGACTGACAACATCAGTGGGACAGAGGACATCACACTACACAAAAGATAGATCTAAGTAGATGAGAATTCAAATTGATCCTAGAACACTTGTTACTGCCAGAAGAGTACAAGTGTTTCAGCCATTTATCTTAAAAGACTTGAAATTCTGCATTCACCCAGTAAATGCTATGTTAGCTGTTTATTGGCAGTTCCTAGGTTCCTGGCTAGAACCACAGTATGCAAGAATGGTTGTAAATGAATGAAAGGTGAAATTGATTTTGGAGCAGTTGTCACTGGAAAGAAAACAACTGTTGAGTGACAGACCTAAAAAGACCTGATTTGATTCTGCATACGTGCAGTATTTGTATACTATATTAGGTGTTTATAGCCAGTTCCTAAGGAAACTAGAGAAAGGAAAGAAAATGTTCCGAGAATAATTTGAGACAGTATCAAATACTTTTACTGCTGTAGAAGGAGAGCTTGGTTACACTCGTCATACAGACTAGTCTATAAATGAATGCATTTCCTAAGTCATCACAGGATGAGCAAAATTGAACAAAATAGGATTGAGATAAGTTGCCACTTCCTTTGGTGCCATAATTCTTCACTGCTTTGCAATATCAAGGCATTATGTGTACTTTTTGAATAAAGGCCCAATTACTTTTATAGGTATCACAGAACTTAATACAAACATGTTTTTGGAATGGTACTTGTTTCATTCAGTGGGTCAAATATTTTCTATGTTATCCAAAGCCAAAATACTCTTAGAAGTAAGCGACACGATAAGCTTGTGGTGAATTCTTTCATGCAAAAGTATCTATGCTAACTGCAGCCTCTATGTTTACAGTCACATCCCTTAGACATTTCTTCAGTTCTACGTTTGTCTTCAGAAAGAATCTGCTTGATGGAGATCAGAGTACCAACGTAATATCTAACCGGTAAAGTTTACAGAGAACACAGAGCTAAACACAGTGTATAGCCACATGTAGATCTAACGAGACAACCATGCCTTGTATGGAAAGAAACATAAAACTTTTAGAGAATCCTAACTAGGAAATAAGAAATGTTTCAGACTCTTACCTATGTAACTCCTAAATAGGCTCTTAAGAATTACAAGATACTTTTCTTTTTTTTTAATCCATTTTTACCAGATTCTGTTATAGGTAATAAAATCTGTAGGGAGTCTCTCTAATGAAGGTAATGCATGGAATCTAAGGAGCTAACCAGAAGAGGCCTGTTCACTATGTGCTTCTACAAATGTAGAAAATAGTGCATCTTTGTAATGTTTAACAATTCTGTTCAAGAAGAAAGAACAAATGAAGAGGAAAACCAGAAGCCTGTCACGTATTTCAAGCGTTGCAAAGATACAAACAAACCCAGTCCAGCATTATGTCCCAGTGGAAATGAAAGTCCTAGTAATGACACAGACGTTTGAACAGCCTACTGAGTACTTGATGTGGTCTGTTTCTGTTGCAAAAATGCCTCTTACGCCTTTAGTGGCATTGTTGAATCCAAAATCATTAAATAAATTTTTATGCAGAATGCAAATACCGTTACTGCAACCTGGCAAATTTCTTTTCTAAGTGAGCACATCCCAGAGAAAACAGTCTTAGGGACATGTTTTGTCAAGTCCTCCAGTTACCCCATAACAGAACAAGAAAGAGCTTAGAATGAAGAAAAGAAACCAAGCAAACAAAACAGAATCCCAAGGCCTTGGTTGACTTTACGACAACAGCAATTTCAGCATCTGCCACCTTACTTTTACCAGATAGACATGCACAGTTAAAACGTTGTCAGAAACTTGCCCAGTGCTGGGCAGAGCTGAAAGAACAAGCCTCTGCCGGGTTTACTCTCGTCTTAAAAATGACCTGCTCCTCACTGACAAAGTGCTTCTGAAAGAATATCACATTTTTAGAGAAAAGAAGTGCTTTATGATATCCACGAGGGATACTGAAATAAACAAATATAGGACAAAAATACAGCAGTCAGGTGGATGGCTTTGACCACACAGACAAACTAATTCTCTATCACACGGCTGTAAAATATATAACCTAAAGAGAAAAAATAACCTCTCTTCCCACCCTGCAGAGTCACTTAACGGATTTCAGCAGTGACTAGGCCACAAAGCTGTTTTTCTAGAATGGAAATGTTGTAGTTATTTCCTTCTCTGAATATACAAAACTGGCAATAATGTTTAGAGAATCTCATCCATAAAGAAATAAGAATCAATCCTGCAGTACATTTTACATTTCTAAAGTCCTGATTTGGCTAAAAGCTCTTAATTTTCACTATAGCCTTTCATGGCATTTGGGCTGCTGGCAGGAAGCTGCCCAGCAGTGACTTATCAGCAAAGAAAATAGATATCTGAAGCTAGGCTCATACATCCATACTTAGTTACCAAAATAAATTGCCTGATTTTCAAGCTTGCTGAGAACCAGAAGCTCCCAGGAGCACACCTGGGTGATAGAGAAGGAACAATTACATAGCAGATCAAAGCTAAAGCAGACTTACCGTAGCCCACTAAACTACAGAGGAAACCAAGCTTTTAGTGCCAATTAGAACATATTTTATTTCATTCTTCAGTTGCAGGGTCTGTGACCCACAAAGACAGCTACTAACTCCAGAACCACCTACTGGTGACCAAATTCAACAGACTGGAGACCAGTTCAGGGAGCTTTCATCTGACATTCTAGGGCAGGTTTCTGAAGCTGTGCCAGATCTCTTATATGTCCAAACATGTTCTAATCCAGAATGATTTAATGAATTTTAGATCAGTATCTCCAGATATCTAGCAAGGAGTAGTTTAAGAGGTCCTAAACATATTTAGATCAACTCTCTCTGGAAGGCAGCTTAACATTTTGATATTATAAGGTACTCATGCACTAATACAACGTTTCCTGCTTGATGCAATCCTAACATTAACTGTCTGTCTGCAGGAAGCATCTGTTACTGTCAGAACTCCATGTCACCTCTTACAGCTCCTAGTGACTACAAGTGAAACCAGACCACCTTGGACAGATGCTACTTACCCTACTTGGTATCATTTAGGCAGATGGCATTTTCCCCAATAAATCAGGGCTTAACAAGTCATTCATTCACAAATAAGGCATCAAGCTCCTTAAACTAAAAACACTTTATGTTTCATCAGGACCTAAATGGGAACAAAGAAAATAATAAATTAAGGCTTATTTGCTGCAAAAGAAGTCGCTCAATTTTGTTCAAAGAAAACCAGTGGGAAATGACAGGGTGAATGTCCAGACAGCAAAACCCAAATGTGTCATTTTCATCATGCATCACCAGTTATATAAATGGACCCAGGCTGTAACCAAAATGAGGACTACTTCTGCATATAAGCTCAGTGAAGGTCCAGTTTCATTAGGGACTGTAGATGCTATGAGAATGAAAATAACCTCAGCAATATTTACCGAATTAAAACCAAAGAGCAATCCAATCTCCAAAAAATAAATCTTGAGTTCTATGTTTATTCTGACATATTAGAAAAAAAGGTACTGCCTTTGCTATTTTCAGCTCCCTCAGATCCAACATTGTTTTAGAGTGTTGTTAGAAGCACACATATGAGGCATTTTATAGCATAATATATGCTAGTCAAATGGAGTCCTAGAAAGTCATTCATATGAAAATTTCACAGTATTAATCATATTTCAGTAGAAGGAGAGCAAAATCAAAATTATCTTGATTACATCCTAATTTTGTTATCTTTTATATATGAAGCTTAGGCTCTTCTTCTGCTGTAATTTTTTATCGTGACACAGATTTGACTGATTTTAGGAAGACAAAAAGTTAAAAGGCTCCACATTAAACTGGGTCCACAGTAGCTTATGCCATACAGGCTAAGTGCTATTCAACTCACATTACAGGGCAGTGGATTAGACATGCAGCTCTTGTAATACTGACTGTCTGTGGCACAACAGGACTATATTTTCCGTTTAAATATATTTTCCGTTCTTATATTTTCCGTTCTTTAGTGGTGAAGGAACATGCAAGGTTCCTTCAGTGAGAAATTTACTATTGTTGAAGAATGACCTAGAATTTTTACATGTAAATCTATTTCTTTATTACCATAAAGTTATGTGGTGGTTTATTTTAGGTGGTTTTATTTAAATGTGTGTATTTGTATTGTAGGGCTTAGGCATGGTTTCATCCATTCGCCCTCACATTCCTCGCACATTTGTGCATACTGTAAGGTACACAACCATTGTAAAAATATGACTCATATGGAGAAAAGTTTTCTTTTGGCGCTCTCCACTTTTTTAGGTTTGTATGAGCCAGCCTGTTCTGACCATTCCAGCTCAAATATTAGGACACCTTTGTTCAAAGACTTCAGCTCTCTAATTCTCGGCCAGCTACTTCTCAGGAAGGAACCCAGCCTCGTTGCTTCTCCGGAAGTCTTACCACAAACCTTTTGCTTCTCACTCTGACTCCTGGACTCACAAATTTTCCTTTGTTTAGGGACGCTGTATCCACCCTGTCATTAGCCCGCTCAGAAGGTGCATGGTGCTCTACACACCTCAGTGCCCAGATCCTTGTCCACATCCCATGGACTCAGCGCACCGCAGCCATGTCAAAGAACCACTCTTCTAGCCCTGGGTTTGTCACATTCAGATCAATCACCTTATTACCACCTAATGCCTCGCCTTATTTTATCTGGCAAGTTTTTGAACATTTCCTTAAAAGTACCATGTTATGAAGCAGAGGTCAAAGGGAGTCAAGCTGTGCTGTGCTGAAAGGGAAGTGACTGACCTGTTACAGGCCTATAGTCGAGTCAAAACATTTCAGCTGATGGTTGATGAACGTTTCAGAAGACTGGAACTTTGTTCCTACAACTGTGCGAGTAGCAGCAGTGTTAGTGGTAATGTAAAAATGATATTAAAGTCTTGCAAGCAAAAAATTAGTAAATCAGAGCAAAAGAAAAGAATCTGTTGTCAAATTCTACACCAAATGTCTGTATTTTCGTAATACCCAGTTACTTATCTGGATATTCAAGCTAAGAATTTTAGCATTTGCACAACAGAGATTTCAGCATGAAACTTGTAGGCTGTCGGTGGAAGTTCTCAAATCCGTTCTGCATGTTTTCTTAGCAATTTGTGCTGAACATGCAAACCAAGTGTTCTAACATACTTGAAAAAATACAACTCACTGAGTGTACAACCTGATTCTGGAATTGCAGATTGTTTTATTTTAATGAGCAAGTGAGTTTTAAATATCCTCAAGAATCACAAGTTTGTTTTGCTGTTTGTGCAGACCCATTATTTATTGTCCAATATCTGTGAGCGAGAGTTGGATGTTCTTGAAAATTGTCACGTCTTAAGTTTCTTTACCTCTTTTTTGCCTAGATCTTATTCAGTAGAGGCATTTTTTCAATGTTTGTTAGATACAGATTATTTCTCTGCTGTTTTTAAATATTTGTGCCATCTAATCATGGTACAGCAAAAAAAAAAAAAAAGTGACCTCATGCACATTCAATGTTAGCTGTTTCCAGAAAATCTAAATGATTAAATTGGTTTCCATGAATGACCTGAAAAACATTTGTATAGATTTATTAACCAAGAAGTGCCCAAATGAAAGTACTGAATATATATAAGAATGAGTACTGAGGAATAGTTTAAGAAACCACAAATTAAAAAAAGCAGCAACCTTGCACTATAGTATTTTGATACAATTAGACATCAGAGAAAGATTAGCCACATTTCCCATTTCCCGTGCACATGACTCATAATGATATTTGCTTCTTAGCAGTCTTGCTTTAAACATACACGTTGTAGCATACCAATAACAAAACTACTTGAAGAAATCAGGATCAGTTAACCAATGATTCATGAGAAGGAAAAGGCTGCATCTGTAACAAATATTCTGCATGGAGTTTTATATTCTCATCTGCTGCTTACCAAGTAGCTTCTCTTACAGTTTCCAGGGTGCCCTGCAGAAATGTTTGTGCTAGTCCAGTTTGCAACCACACCTTTTTCATTTTTAAATACATATATTTGCATTAAGTGACTAAGGTTTTGCTTTCCAAGTTAAGCAAAATGTTCTACATGATGACTGGTCTGTGTTTTTGTTACCTGCTTTAAAGCTTAGTGGAGACAATAAGTTCTTATTTTGCTGTGAAACATAGCAGGTGGAGTCACTTTTACGTATATGATATTGTGCTCACCTCATCTTCCTATCCCGCAGTGGAAGTATAAAGGTTTCTTGCCATTAGGATTTTAAACTAGAATAATCACCATGGCTTACTTCTCTCTCTTCAGCAGTGGAGAAAAACCTTGTGAATAAACTGTGAATTAACTTCTTACTCATCAGCAAGTACATAGAGCCCCTAGACCTGGTCATATACAGTTGCTGAACATGTTGCACAACAGAGCCACAGTAGCTCATACACCTAACATGAAGGAGTCGTCACGCCTCGAGCATTTCCACAATGTCAATGTAAGAGCTGATGTGTAAGTGTAAGAGATGTTGAAAAAAAGATTTCTATTTTTTGTAACAAAAACAGTGAGGGTAGGCAAGTCAAAGGCTAGGGTATTAATTGCGGTCATCGTACTGAGAAGATTGGATCCTTGAAGTTTATTAACCCTATGATATAGTAACACCTTACTTCCACATCAGAAAGCACCCTCCAGTTGTAGTCTAATTAGACACATTACGATTCATTTGCATGTTATGGACCATATTTTCGGGACAAGCTTCTTTGATCTTTGAAATGGGCAGATAAATGGCTGTCCTCTACCGTAGCTAAATCAGGTAACTTGAAGTTAATATGAACTGAGTTTCAGTATGCTAGAATTTACATAGAGATGATTAGCATTTCAAAAGGAACAGAGCAAACATCAAATGCAGGCATGTTATGTGTTTATGACTGGCAGCAAGGTTAGTTTATTGCTATCCTAGGAGATGAGTCCTAGGTGACCTCATAATCTTTCAAATAGAGTAGACAATATTCAGTTGGATTCAAGTACCCCAAAAATGGGTTATGAAAAGCAGTATGTGCTGGATATAAGTACTCAAGGAAGGAGGAGAGGGAGAGGGATTTTACTCTTTAATGAAGACTATTCTCCTGAAATACCATCATGAATTTTTATTCAACTCTTTCCCTAGGTTAATATAATCAGGCAGATCTAATCTGTATTCAGGACATTTGAGCCAGGAATAATTTAAGAATTAGAGAAATATTCTAGTCTGTCTTCACCTTTGCAAAGTCTGGAAATTGACTGCCCAGAATGTGGGCCCAAATGCCTCCTGTTATATCTGGGAACAAGTTACAATCAATCCTCTGGTTTAGTGAACCTGTTTATGTGAGTGAGATTATTAAAGATCATATGCAATAGGTCTGCCTGTTTGTGAGTAACTCTCTGTTAAGCACAAGTTAAAATAAAGGGGCTATATGGCATGCAGCACTCATGCTGCATTTAAGAGGGGCGAAATTCCCCTTCTATTTAGCTTGCTAACCAGTTTCCACACTGCAAAGCTCTGCCTCTTTCTTGGCCAGTGCGCCGATACTTCTTTTTTCCTGTTTCTATAAACCTTCCTTTCCCTTCTGTACACCATCAACAATCTGTAGTGCTCACTCCTGTCATCCTAAGCTGTTTTTCCATTATTGACTGATTTTACAGCTATGCTGTTTTTCTACCTGCTTCTGATGCCATCAGCTGTCACTGCATTGACAGTATGCATAACAGATTTTTCATATATGAGCTAATTGCTGGGCTAACATAGAAACTGTGCTATGTTGGAGGCACAAGTGCGTTGGGGTAAATATGAACTCTTTCTTTTGTGGAACATCCCTCCCTAGCTGCCACAAGTTGCTGTTCACGTTTCCTACTCGCATAGAGAGAACAGGGTGAATAATCCCAGCATCTTTTCTCATGCATGTATGCTTATGCCAAAGAAGATTTAATAAATTCTTTGTGTGTTGAGAAAGGCTTTGTGTATAAGTACATAAGGCAGATATGTACACAGGCTAGAAAAAATAGAGGGACATAAAAGATTATTGAAGAAAATATAAATAAAGCAAAATTTACTCAGGCTTTTTTGGTGATAACACTGTATTATCTGTTCAGTATTTAAAGTCCAGCTGAAAATTGCTTTGTAATATTATCATAGTTGAGAAAGACTGTTTCCCTTTGGCATTCCACTGCATCAGTGGCCTTCTCTGCTGTTTTTGTTTTTGTACATGGGCAACAGTCCTTTGAGCCTCCCTCTCTTGTTTGAATTCCCAGTGCTGTTAATAATTACAGATAAATGATATGGGTCATACCATGTAGAGGGCCAAGCGCCTGGAACATAAAAAGGTGAAAAACAGGTCACTGCTAAGCTCATCTTCTCTCTCAAGGATTCATAGATTTAGACTTTGTTATATGGCTTTGACAAAGTGTTTAGTTGTATTTTATCTCAGCTTGTATCTGTAGATATTCTAATAATTAATAACAATACTTTACTATTGCAAATATTTACTGCTCTGAAAGCCTTAAATGAATAGTGTTAGGTAAGGATACAACATTATTACTTGTATTATTAAATACAAGTACTGCCTGTAGCAGTAAATATGCATTCATTCATTCCCTTTGCTCCCAGAAAACATACTGTGCCAAGCCTGAGGTCGCCAACTAGGTTTTAACCTAAGTTTTAATCAGACTAACCCAGGTAAAAAAAAAGGTAAGCAGAAATTTCTGACAATGCTAACTGAATGAGTCAAGAGGTGATTCTTGGCTGTGCTGGCCTGCTCATTACAAAGGTGGCCAGGAAAGGAAAATAAATAACACCCTCCCCACCCTGATTTCTTCCTTAGTGAAATATAAGGAGGGTCTGAAATAACATTTTTTGATGTCTTTTTCTGCCATGTCTTTATATCAGAAATTCAGATGCTCTTTGCACTGCCAGACTGCTGAAACAATGAGAACAGAGAAGTAAATGGCCTGGAACTGAAGGCAAAGATTTTTAGTAAATACAATATTGAAATCTTTTTGCCAGATACTCTGGTCTCTACCAGACTGTACACTGTTCAAGTTAGCCAAAAAACCTTAAAAAATGCCTCGATCTGGCAAGGTGGGAATTTCTCTCATACATAACCGGTGACTGCAGTTACAGCTCTCGTGTGTCTGTCCTGCATAGTCCCCACGCTTTACTCCCAAGGAAGGGAGGGGTGAGGCTTGCTACTGGAGCATGTACAACTGTCCCCAGCTGCTGTACTTTCCCTCTGGGAGCATTGCCAGTTGGTGTAGGTTAGAAGAGCCCTCAGGCTTCCTATCAGCTGCTTTCCCTTCACTGAGCAGACTGAAAAATCTGCAAATGTACTGTTCCATTCTGAGACTAGGTAGGTATGACAAGTGTGGGGGTGATCTTTGGTGATTTGTAATAGTTTGGAAAAGGCTGTCACCGCTGTGGTGTGTTTGCATTATAAGCAGGATAAATATTTCCCTCTGAGAGGTCTATCTAGTTAGCAGAAACTACACATCTAGGCAGAAGCAAATTGTCCTTTTATCTGAATACAAGAAGGGTTTTTAAGATGTAGAGCCAGAGCAAATAGTCTTAGCAGAAGGAATGTAGGGGAAGAAGCCACAAGCAGGCAGGTGCAAGCAGACTGCTCAGTGAGAGGCATGCTTAGGTCTGTCCCTGCACTTTGCAAGGAGAGCCAGGTGAGTAGAGATGGCAGGCAAGTGAATGGAGGAGCTTAAACATGCTGGAAGTCTGGCTGCTAATTCTGAATCTTTCTTTCTCTAATGCATTATTATAACTACTAAATAAAAATTATCAGTTTAATGCTGTTAGTCAGTAAGTGTATGGTCTGTACAACATTATACATGACCAAATTTCAGCTTGAGTTCTCAGATCCAAGTAATGCAGTCCAGTGGCATCTCGACAGACAGTGAGGTGCAACATGAACGTTAGCTGGGACATTCTCTGGCAGGACAATGAAAATATAACTTGCATCACTGTAATCTGTCCTGAAAACAAAGCAAGGGGAAAGGGCAGATTATCAAGTGTGAAAGATAAGGGAAAATAGGAAACTTTCAGTATGAGACTGGAGGAATCACAGAGTTATACCTGGAGAGCAGTGCAAGGGTGTCCGTATTCTAAGGAGACAGAAAGGGAGAGGAGTGGAGCTGACTGTTACCATGACAATGAGCAACAATGTATCTGTGTGCAGAACAAGAAGATAAGCAGCCGTCCAGGAAAGATTTGCATCAAAACCATAGCTTTCTGACAGTCTAATAAATTGAAATTTAACTTTGTATTTGAAAGACTGTCAACTCATTGTACTCATGCCTTCCTGTCCCACCAGCAATGAATACATCCTGTAGCAATTACAAATTTTGGACATTATAGCATTTTTCATGTTCATCGGAATGCATATTAGAATTTGATGATATCTGTCAGTGTAATGTGAGTGTGAGGAGGAAGTTTTCTGGGAAAAAGAGTCTCCATGTAGTTTAAACTTTTTCTCTCTCACTCTGCTGCATCCTAAATAAATTTATGTTTTTACTCTTACTGCTACTGTGTGGTTTGGACCATTAATTCATTATTGCCTTTCACATATGCAATCATTTGCATAAGCATGAAATGAGTGTATAATACTATTACATTGATGAGGTGATATTTTACCTCCCCTTTGCATTGTTACAGCAATGATTCCTGGTTCATGGCCCTAGTTAATAAAATTTTATAGCTTTTTCCACTGGAGCTGCTTTTGTGATCTTTCAGCTACCCCTCGTCTCCTGGGGTGAAGAAAATGGTACACCCGAGACTGGCATGTTCTGGGGCCTCACACTGTCTGCCATCTGCTTAACTGAAAACATGAGCTTAAAGTTAAGCGAGTGGTAGAGTAACCTGGGTGATGAGTTAAGCTGAGTAAAGGGACCAGCTTGTAAAAAAGTCTGAAGGTGAACAAATGACTCCTATAGTATAGTGTTTCACTGCACATTAATTGTATATGCTGGAGACTGTACATTAGCATTATGTATAATCCTTAGGTAATAATTCAGCTTAAGCAGTATCTATTTCATGTTTGTCCAGTACACAGGTCTATATTCATGTTATGAAACAAGTAAAAGGAATGGAAATGCATTGATTTAGATGTACAGACACACACAAAGAGCAGGTTAATTTGAGTGGATTTATACAAATATCTAGGAAGGCTTGTCTGGATAATTTATGCTAAGCTATTAGTCATCTTCCCAAATATTCATTTAGATTTTGTTAGGCTCTTAGAGGAGATATAATCAAATATTTGTGAAGCTGCATGCAGCACTGCTGGTGGAATTGAATTTTGGATTTTCTACCATGAGAGCAGAGTTATGTGGGCTGCTGCTGTGCGCTCGCTAACAGGCTTTGTGAAACCTTGTAATTTGAAAGACAGCTATTATTTCCCCAAAGCCTGACACAGTGAGTGTTCACGTCCTGATTTTTATTACTTTCATTTTCGGTGACTGAAAGCCTCAGACCGTATGCTGCAGAGGTTTCATTCTAATCAGACTTTTTTAACTTTACTTAGCTACTGTTTGCACTAGAAGGAAAAGGCAGGCATAAGAATCATGTTCTCCAGCCAGGTTCCATTTACATATAAAACCATAAGAAAAAAGTATTTTCTTAAATAAATGTCTCCTGATTGAACACATAAGGCAAAACAGGACACCACTGCATTCTACAGCACGCTAAAGCTGTTCTAATATAGTGATTCATGATCTAAATCTAAAGTTTAGGAGAAATATATTCCAAATTACTTCACTAAGGTCCTGACTCAAAGGCTATTTAAATCAGTGGAAGATCTCCCTGATTTCAGTATGAGACGGATCAGTTTCTAAAGCAAGATTTCTCTTCAAAATGCCATTTTCTTGTTCAGAGGAAACATTTTAAAAACACAAATAGCTTACATCTTACGGGAAAGATGGATATGATCTTTTCATAGAATGTGGTCCGTTACCTGGTTCCTTCAAAGGATAATGCTCAGTGAGGCATTCTACAGCCACACGACTTTGATGAAAAGACGTTAGCCTCAAGGTAGTATCCCCTTGTCTGTCTTTATTTTCAGGGATGCAGGTAGCCTTACATACAGGTAGCTTTGGCCATAAGGAGCACCTGGAACTAGAATTGCAGCCTGTATCATTAGCACCGTATCTATGCACCAAGCATCAGGGTCTGTACAGAGACATACAGCATTTGCTTCTACTGATGCTTTTGGATCCATGAAGTTTGGAGGCAAATCCTACTGCTGGGAAATCCTATTACTGGTTGGAGAATGAATCCTGTTCCTCTCTCTTTAAGTTCCTGTGGATATTTGCATAAGATAACTGATGCTGTTATGTATATGTTACAAATATTTTGAAATCTGTAGATACATATATAAAAGGGTTTTGTATAAAAGTTCTGAAATATAAAGAAGTATAGGCATGTTTACCCTTATATTTGGATTAGTAGTGGTTAAAAGTCCTGTTGCAAGTTAGAAAGGAAAACATTTCATTTCAGTATTGCATGAAGGTTTTTAATTAAAACAAATAAGCAAGATCAAAAGAATTGTCTGTCAGTTGAAACCTTCCCTAATTTTCACATTGGTACAGTAAGAGGTAAATATCACTATCAGTGAAATATCAGATAAAGCTTAACTACGCATCTCTTACTTAGAAATTCCTGAAAACAGATTGTATGAATTAGTCCTTCAGTGGTTTCTTATATGAACATAGGGTATTCAGGTTTCACTACCTTCTCTTTGTACTTGACATCATTTGTAAGACACATTTATGGATGACACTTGTAAAGTTTATTAGTAATTTCAGAGAAATATCTGACATCACTGATTCTGTTTTTTACCCCTAATAGGTATATACAGCATATTTCTTGAAGTTTGAACAAGATTATATTGTAATGAGGGTTGTAAATAGACCTTTTATTTCATAATGATCTACTTGTACTCTGTACAATGGAAGAACTACAGCCCTAGATATTAGTATATATATTCTGTATGAGGATCTACAAAGCTACATGAATTATCATAAGAAAGAAGTAATCATTCAGTTTTCAAACACCCTAATCTGTAAGAGCCACTAGGAGGATTGTAAGCTACATACAAGGGGCAATTTCTACAGCAGAAAAATTGGCAGATACACAATTTGCCTAGAGATACTAATAATTTACCACTTATGATCCAAGTAGTCTTCTGTAACTGATTCTTTGTATAAAAAAGAGAAGAGAGATCTTTGTGCAATAATGGTAGTCATTGCGCAAAGCTCAAGTATGCATGTAAACATTTTCAAATACTTACATACTTCTGTGTGTCTTGGAAACTCCAGATGCATTGGCATGAAAATCAACATTCTAACAAATTTGGACTCCAGACTCAGCCAAACATATAATGGAATCAATTCATCTTTGGTTTACGAACTTTATGATTTTGTGAATATTGGACTCTATTTGGTTGTACCAGCTTAAAATAGAGTATTGAGATGAATATGAGAAAATTATCAAAAATATTGCCTGTTTTGGAGACTCTCCTTTCTAAGTCTGGCAAAGAGAGAATACAAAATACATAAATACAGATGGAAAAACTACAAAAAGCAGCCAGTGCCTTAGCACCCATTTATTTCAAGAGTCTATGTCTGTTCTGCAGCACCACAAATTTTCCCCAGATTTCAGGTCCAGGTGCATATCCAGTCATGTCCGGATTCCTGTTCAGGATAAGACCTAGGTATGTACCTGAGAAACCTGGATGCATGGGCTAAGAGAGAACTGCAGTGCTCTGGCAAATTTAGAGATAATTGGCAGAGCAGGAACATAAAACATGACATGGAGTGTAACTACCCCACACTCTAGATAGTATCATGAAGGCTTAGGTGCTTAACTTCTTTAAGTTCCCTTGACAATTCTTTGCTAGTGGTTATAAGAAGGAGATGAGATCTGTTTTTCTTTTGGTTTTGTTTCTGGTGGCATTTAGCTATGTTGTCTTGGATAGGAATCTTTAGATCTCAGTTTATCTTATCGTAAAAAGGCAATAATGATTCCTACTTGCAAAACCAATGTTTTAATTTTAAGATATCTTTTATCACTGTTATCTGAAAAGTTCAAATGTGTGAAACACCTGCTGTGTTAGCTGCATGAACGTACCCTACTGGACAGGGAATCACTAGTGTTTCATTGTATAGCAACCCTGTTCTAATGAGCCATTCTGGTATTCCAAGCTGTAAAATGTAGAAGATTTTGATTTTGATTACAATGATTTTGATTACCTTTGTCTATATGATAATAAGGTCCTTGTGCTAAAATAAAGAGTTCTAAACAATAACATCTGCATCATCATCAAAAGCCAAGATTAAGAAAAGGTAAAAGTTATGTTTGGGAATGTTTGATGGCCTGATTTTCAAAAATGGTGTGTGTCCAGAGGCAATGATTGTACTCAAGGTGCAAAAGATAGAGAAAGATAAAAGTAAGGTATTTATTTGTGAGCAGCAGTCACACTGGAAAAAGTTAGAGATCAACTTTTACCAAAGGAGTGCTTCAATAAGCCATGGTCAATAACAACTTTAGCAGAAGGGAAACTTAAATTTCCTAGCATGTATACATTATGGAATGAATGATTTAATCTATCTCTGAATGACTGCCAGTGCTGGGGTGGAATACAGCAGATGTTTTTCATGGAAACTTTACCCAGAATTTTCCAATAGAAAGTGAAGCATAATATTGTCTCTAGTTGAAGTTGTCGGAAAAACTTCAGTAGGTCCAGTAACTACCATCTCCCACCTAGTAGTATCATTTACAGTCTCCTTTGTCATTTCAATTTTAATTGTTTGTCTGCTAAAGAATCAACGTATTTAGAAATAAGCAAACAAATTATCATGGTGAGCTAAAGTGAAGTTAATTCTGCAGAGTAGCAACAGCACTAGCGAGTCTGAGGTGACTGTTCCTGTGTACTGTGCAAAGCCTACATATTTAGACCTTGTTACTTATCTCAGCTGGCACACTGATGGGAGAACAAACACTTGACAAAGCTACTCCAGACTTGCAGCCCCAGGTATTAGAAGCAAAACAACAGGCATAATTTAGGTAAGCATTAGATATAGGAATCTACATTTGGTAAAGCCATAGAAATGCCAAATGAGGCACCTGGAGTTGTTACCACTGATGCTGCTGTTCTCATTCCTTCCACAGAGGATCTGTTTGGGGAATACTCAAGTGGCCTCTGTCCCCAGGGTAATGCAATATAGCCACATTAAAGCCTCCGAAATATTTATTTTTGAACAATAAGGTGCACAATAAGAGAATATAAAGCATCTTGCACCATAGAGGTCTTGTTTTACTTAAAGTTTCCTGGGATTAGACAAGAGAGGAAGTATTTAGCAATGTGCAAAGTTATGGGGAAAGCTTTCAAGAGATGTGTGTGTGAGTGTGGGGAATCCACATCATGAAATGCTTTCAAGTGTGACCCAAATGTGTTTATATTGTACAATCACAGGAAATGAAAGAATGACAAAAAGCAGCACAATAATCCTATTGATAATCTTATTAATTTAATTGGGATAAGTATCTATATAGGTTTTAAAAGTCAAATGCGTTAATGTGTTGACATGGATTATCCCAGAGTTCATGCCACAGAGATATAAAGGGAGAGTGCTTGATTAGAAAGAGAGAAGAACCGTAAGCCAGTCCACAGCCCACACATTGTTGTTCACTGCAGAGCTATTCCAGCTCATTTAAAATGGCTCAGTGATGAGGTTTTCATGACTTCCTCTGGGAGATAATTCAACAGAATTGCAAATCTCAAAAATGGGAAACGTAAATATTCCCTCAGTTAATTTAATTAAGCTATTCTCCGTTCTTGCCCTTTCACAACCTACCAATTCCTCTCTGTTCTTAGTATATGTATTTTTCTAAAACTGTATGCTTGAATGGCTGCTAGAGTGAATGGGAACAAGGGAATAATATTCTTCTTTCTCTTGCCTCCATGTTTGATCCACTGCTTAACTTGTGCTTGGAGGGAGCCCAAGCAGAGCCTAAGGGCCAGAGGAAGGCACTGATCCACTGAGCCATGCACTGAGTGCTGTGCATGACTTTATCCTTGTTGTACCCTTGCAAAGAAGCAAACTAACTCAATTTTAAGATTTTAGAAGTACAAGTGAAGGCATTCGAATTACTTGCCCAAGGTCGTTAAGCAAGTGAGAATATGTCTCCACCAAGCTGAGATACTCAAGATACTTCTAACAGATCAGGTAGGGTGCCAGAAGCACTATTGCTGCTCTGCTGGTGTGCTCTGCGCAGAATAATTTCCTCTGTGAAGAAGCTAACTTGGGTATCGTCACACTGCACTAAGGAGCATAAACACAGTATCTGTGACAGACATGAAATGAGCTCAGCTCTGTTAGGCAGCTAAGACAAGTAAAGACTAAGGGCTTCTGGTTGAGCCTTGGTGAGAAAGCTGCTGACTGGCATGAAAATCACAAAAGATGACAGTAGCACAGGACTTTCATGCCAAAGGCCTATGGTAACGTCATCTTAACTCTGCAAACTTAGTCAGGGAAAAAGATCAGGGAATATTAAATCTAAGATTCTCACAGCAATATTGTCTTGCCCCTGTTGCTTGGTTACTCATTAGGCCATTAATTTTCTACTTTGGTATATTCAATAGGCTACAGTCTGTTGCTTTTATAATAACCGGAATCTGATCACCTCCACTTGATCCAGTAGAAGTATTGAAATTTTACTCCAGTTTCACTGAAAGTATAGTTCAGTCATTATGTGTGTGGGTGAATTAATGGCTCTGTACACATATGAATAAGAAAGATTACGCTCAACTGTCTCTATCACACTAGTGTTGAGAAAACAGTATGAAATTAACAGGATAGGAGTAAGTGAAGGGATTCACCCCCCTCTCTTTACTCTGTCCCAGCAATGAAGATTAACAGATATCCCATATCTTTTGCCCTAAATATCAACTTTTTAAATATAAGAATTTTTTTAAAATTCTCTTTTACACTTCCTGGCTTCCTCTCCTTGGCTAAAATCCAACTCAAAATGTTAGTAGATCTGATGGTCTGAAATAGGAAATCACTGACTCTATAAAAAAACCTAATCAGGGCAGATCCTGAAGCTGCTATGGCAGAATAAAGTCAGTAGAGTTACATCAATATTAAGCAATTATAAGTGAAAGACGAGCAAAGCTCTAAATACACTCTGTAGGATTTGACCTTTAATGCACTGCTGTTAATATCACAACTCTACTCTTCGTGCTTCTCCTCAGGTCTCCACTCATACTCTTTGTTTCCTGTTCCTTTTTCTTCTTGGTCCTAACATGCTCATATCCACCCAATGGTCTTGTCCATCCTCAAATGTTTTTTCCCCTTTTGCTTTCTATTTTTTAACTTCCTCTCAGACTTACTAGATGTTAAAAACTTGTCAAACAGTCTCCTTTCTGTTCTTTACTACCTTCAAACTTTCCTTCCCACCCTCTTTAAAACACTACTACTTTTCTCTTGCTTGTCTCCTGCTGGCACTGGCACTGAACGCAGTATCTGAGAGGAGCCAGTTCTATTTCTTTAGCTTCAGTAAATGGATCATTTCAGCAGGGAAAGAGAGGAGAATAGCATGGCAGTGACAAGAAGATACTTTTAAAATTTTCCAATAAGAGAGGGAGGAACCAGCATCTGGTGGCCAAGTAAGAGAGTGTAAGATCAGAAGGCAGATATCCCCCAAATTTGCTTTATTATGTTAAGACTACCTCCCTGTGACGAATGATGTGCGTTTTTTAATAAACTATATCTAATGTTCAGCATTTTTCCCTTCATGCATAGAATTTTTTTTTTTTTTAAATTGGGCTTATGACCTTTCTAAGTCAGAGTATATAAAAATAGAGAGAAAGTTGTTACAGAAAAAAAATTTTTTTGACTACTAAATTTTGGAAGCATATTAGTAATATGAAGATTTTTCTTTGGAAAGTATAAGCAATGTTTATTCTGAATTTATGCTTTATGAAGGGATAACAGCCTATTCTCCAAAATATCAAGTAACCACAGAAATAAAAAAAAAATGCTAACAACTACCAACTGTTTAAGTACATGTTCAGATTTATTTTTGCTGTGATGCTCACCATATCATTAATTCTCTTTTTGATTTTTTTCATGTATACTATTTATACAGCTTTATACTATTCTGCAAAGAATGACCTTTACCAACACTGATGTCAAATTTGTAGAAAATGCCATTTTGCTCTCAAGTGAGGTGAGATTCATGTAGGAAAGACTGCAGCACTGCAGTCCTGAAAGCAATGGCACACTTCTTTCTTCCTAGATTGTATACACAGCCTTCTTCTGCAAGGTTGCCTAGATAAAAGTGTGGCTACCCTCTCTCAGTAAGTATTACTGTGGAGGGCTCCAGTTGGCCCTTTTCACACACTGAAGAAGTGGCGCTCATGTAATTTACTTGCATAGATTGCCATATTGCCCTCATCATTGTGCACTTAACTTCACCACAGACCCTAATAAATTCCTCTGCACTACACCTCTAAGGTAGAAATCCCAAAATAAAAACAAGGGAAGTTCCCCAGAAGGTGCAGATTCATTGTGAAAGGTACAAACCCATCCTATAATAAAATGGGGGTACAATCTCATCAAGTCATTGGCTACCCCATATTCTAGACCTTTTGGAGAAGACTTTTTAACTATCCAAAATGTTGAAAAGATTGAACAGGAATTTCAAAGAAATGTGCCGGAAGTCTTCTAACATGTTTGCAGGTGAGGTGCAGAGCGAGGTGCAGAGGCTAGGCAACTTCTTCCCCTTGTGCCTAGGGATTTGCTTGCCTGCCTTCAAGGCCAGCACCGACACGGTGCAGCTGTGACCTTGGATCAGGTTGCTGGGAGGCTCCCCTTGCTCACACCAGAGCTCCAGCCCTAGTCCCTGGACCCTGACTAAGCTATGCCACAGCCATGCCCCTGCTGAGCCACATACTCCATCTATCCAGGGCCTGCCCCACAGACTGGAGTTCCTGGCTTGATATCGGACCTGCCTCATCACCATGGACTTTTCTGACCCCTGGCAGTGGCAATGGTCATATTTTCCCTCTTGTAGTGGCATCACTGAGGGTTTGGATAGCCTGCAGGAAGAGACTGGTGAGGAAAGAAAAAGGCCCAAGCCCCAAAATGCACACTATGAAGAATTTGAACCAAAACAGATGGGACATCCCAGTGGGAGAGGCAATATATGGAGAGTACCTAGCAAAGTGAAGAAAGGTCACTTCAAGCTACTTTGATTCCTCAAGACATTCTCTGTGAGGAGCTTTCACTCATTATATACACACAGCTTCTGCAGAGGTATGTAGAGGCAACATCCTTTAGTCTGACAACATAGTCTCTGCAATCTGTTTTACTCCCTTTCTGAAAAGTGTGATGAGTGGAAAGAAACTTGGCATCTAAACTGAAAGAGTGGACTCTTGGA
The DNA here is from genome assembly GCF_040807025.1 of Struthio camelus. Classification (NCBI taxonomy): domain Eukaryota; kingdom Metazoa; phylum Chordata; class Aves; order Struthioniformes; family Struthionidae; genus Struthio; species Struthio camelus. Next base: position 73,261,449 of record NC_090942.1, on the reverse strand, counting down.
AAGAGGGATGGGTTATAACAACACACTCAGCACCTACAAGAATAAGGCATTGCAAAGTGAGTAATCTCTGTCCTTCTGAGCCTCTAAGTGAAAGGATCCTATTTAGGATATTTTACTGTCATTTGATTTACAGGTGGAAGCTTGGTTTTACAGATGGAGGCAAATTTGTCCTCTTTTCTGAAAAAAGATCATAAAACTGTTCTTCCTAATCTGAACATCTAATTTCAGTGCCGAGATAAAAACCTAGAGATTTGTAAATGAGTGGATAGAAACCATGTAGCTACTTACAAATATCTCCTATTAGCATGCTTGTGAATACCTCATTCATTTTTGAATAGCTCATTTCACTCATTTATACATATGTGGATCAATGACTTAGCATCAGTGACTCAGCATCACTGAGAAAATATAACCTAATTTTATTTGCAAAATTATTTTAAAATATTTCTAATTCTTCTAAATACTTACCTCTTTTTCCTGTATTTAGTCACCTCTGATCAGTGCTGATCTATTATTCCCTGATCTGTTAGAGACTTAACATTTGCTTAACTTCATATGATATAAGGAGTCCTATTAACTTTGATAGGACTATTCATTGAGCATAAGCATGTGTAAAAGTCTTAGTGAGATTTGATGCCAAGTCCTTTGCTGTCCAGCTCTTGGCAGAAGAATGACCCAAGACTGGACTGGAATCCAAGCAAAAAAACCCATCTGCAGTCACTGTTACTATTTTCCTGAGTCATACAGGCTCTAAAGATATTTTACAAGCTATACACTTCAAAATTAAAGACTACGTTAAAATGTTTAAAATATTTATTTTAATAGAATATATGTAAATATATGTGTCTAACTTTTGTTTTTCTATCTTCATTGAAAGATATTGTTCCTTAAGTTAAAGATGTTTTTGCAGTTAACCTCAAAGGAGGAGGATATCTGTTTGTTAACTAATATTAAAAACTATAGTGCTTGACGGCAGAAGTAACAGCATTATGTTTCAGTTTGAACGGCTGCTATGGTTATGACTAGACCTGGCAATCCTTTCTGGATGTACACACAGAATAGGCCCAAACAAGAAGATGTGATTCAGTTGCGTCCCTAGAAAGACTTTTATGACCTATACTGAAGCCACACCTATGTGGCTACACATGAGTCAGCAGAGCACAATTAAATTTTCAGTGACTCTAGTGCCAGCAAACAGAACTCACTGTTTCCTGGTAATTCTGCTCCCTGTTGTGTCACTGACCTTGGGCAAGTTATTCAGCTTTCCAATATTTCATTTCCTACGTAAAAAGACTTTAACAAGACCTAATCATCACACAGTATTCAGTAGACTTCAGTGGAACTGCTGAGGTATAAATGAAGGCGGAATTTAGCATGCAGCTCTGCCACAGTATTTTGAGGATCTCAGATGACATTTGACCAAAATGAAATATAAATTATGTGGATACTGGATAACATTTAATTAACTGAAGCCTTTTGCTATTTTGAGAACAGTTCTTTAATATACAGAATTAGCAGAAATATTCTACTGGTAGAAGCCAATGGCTTCCTCAGTAAGAACAGGTCTCCTCATCCTGATAAGCCTGTAAACTTCATCTGTATTTTATGAATCATACACCTCCTAACTTCTCATATTTTGTGTCAAGTTTTCCTTTTGCTTAGCACTGCAGAACCACTGCAGCTAACAGAGTAAGATGGGCTCTTATTCTGTGTACACCTATGAGCAGCCTAAACTCACTTTGCAACGGTACGAACACACTGTGAGCAGTAGGAATGCACCAAAGACCTAAACAGGCTTGCAAAATTTCCAGCAGTGGTACTTTTAAAAAGCCAGCTTCATTCTCTGGTTGTAGACTCGTGCCTAGGAGATAATATATTAGCTTTTCTATATTGATTTTTATTCATATTTCTCAAAGCATTTCATTTACATAGAGAGTTAAGGATCATCTCAGTTTGTATTTCAGATCTGGAAGCTGAGCCAAAAATTGACAAAATGATTCCTTCAGAATCATCAGCAAGCCAGGCTTAAAAACAAATTTGACTGTTTCTCTAAACCATATTGGTCCATAGATACCTTTTTATTTATGAACAGCTCTTACTACTATAATCTATTATTTATATTTCCACAAAGGTTATGTTCCCCACTGTAGTGGATATAATACAAAGGCAGAACTGTGGTCTTTTTAATGCGAGTATTACGATTAAGTGGTGTATTATGGATGATAATGAAGCAGCATTGCAGATAGACATTAAGCAAGAATTTTTGTAAAGCCATTTAAAATCAGTTACTTTAAAAAAAAATTAATAAAAGAATATGTAGTTCATGGAATTTCAGGGATAAAGTAACTCCAAAAAGGATTGTTCTGCCTGTATCGTTGATCAGATACCATTGAACATTTTCAAACAAACAATGTCACTGTTTATCCTCAATACTAGCAATTTGATCTACATGCATACACTGTACTGCTGAGCCCTGATTACCACCTTAAATAGGGAGAATCTGTCACCTGTCCATAATAGCAGCCTGAGGTTTTCACTGGTGACAAGCAAATTTTGACAAGCTGAGAAGCCTGGCTACAGGCCCAGAATTTCAAATCATCAGAAGTTGGCACCCCAGTAAAGGAAACAATAGTAAAACGACAGAGAGGCACATCCAAAGGATGAAAAGTGCCCCAGAAACGATTGCTGCCAACCTGTGGTGCTCCCTGCCCTGTATACGGAACTACTGATAAGGAAAGCTATGATGATGCACGGCCTGCGATGGACCTATGTTTTAGGAGGCTGTGGCTATGAGGAGATGGTAAAATGGGCTGTGTAAAGAATAAGTGCATAAATTAACTAGGTTTGACACAGAAATCTGTTATTAAATTGCATGAAGCTGCTAATTTTTAAAGGATGAATTAGCATATCTCTAATTTTAACGAGGGGGTTGTAATTAGTATTTTCAGAAAATATGGTAGCTGCTATAGGCTTTGCAAAGCAAATACCAGAATCCAGTTCTATACTGGCTACCTGGGGAAACAAGCTTATTTGGCCAGCAGGATTAGGCAAGGCACAGGGACCATAAAACATTTTGTTCAGTAGGAAAAAAACTTTGAAATACAGTCCTCTTTTTCCTCTCTCAGAAAACAACTTTCCTCTCAGACAGTGCAGGCAGCATTCTGATTTTTCCCCCAAGCAAAAACAGATGGACTTGAAAGAAGTTCCCACTATTACACCAATATTTCAGATCCTCAATTGCTTCCTCCCTTTCAGCAAACTAGGAGCTGACTTTATCCATGGCAGTTTCTCCTTCATAGTCTTTTATAGATCTAGAATCTATATTGTGTTTACTGAATGCAAGGAGCTTGTTGCCAGCTGTTTTACTTTCAGTTTCCTCGGCTTTGGGAGTCCTGCATCTCACTATAGAGTCATCTCCCAGCCATCACACAACTGCCATCCCAGTCACACACCAAGAACTGGGAAAGTGTCTGAACCATTTCTCTGGTCTCTAGTGGCTGCTGGAGTAGGTCTGGAAGGGAGCACTTCCTTGTAGTGTTGAAAGATGAAATTATAGCACTGTAGTGTATTAGTCGCCCCTGAAAAACACTTGGAATACCTTTCTTCGATTCTGGCAGCACTCCTCTAGCTTGTCATGCCAATAAGACGTTTTTTAACTGAATTGAAATTGAAACATTAGCTCAGTTCCCAGAGGGGATAGTTTAGTAGTCATCATGTTTAAAATAGCCAGATGCTTTCAGTCTCACAAGATCCACTGAACCATTCATTATTCTGAGATACAGATGCTGAACTTCATGCAATTTATTTGATATATTTTCCTTTCACATGAGATCTTGAAAACTACGAAGTACTTTGCAAGGGCCTCAATAGCTTGTGGTAATTTTTGAGTAAAAATTTCTCCTTTTCAGCTGTATACAAAAGAAACTTTAAAGTTAACATCATCATTTTCTCTGGCCACGTCTTCACTGTTTATTGGATCACATCATTTTGCAGTGATAATCCTTTTTCAGACGGGAAGCTAAGACACTTAGTAGGCAACCTGTCAATGGTACATAGAGAAGCAAATTGAACCCTTGTCACTCAAAACATAGCTTCAGTTTTCCACCAGCTATTTTTCCTCTGCTAGCTCTTGACTATAGTTGAGCTTTTCCCCATCATTAACTGCTTTTAAGTGGTTAGGCAAGCTGTGTGTATAGTTTGTAAAATAATTTGGAATGCTTTGGGAAGAATAATATAATATAATATATTATCATGAGCTAGACACTCAGCATACTTCTGTTGACTTGACACTTCTTCCAGATGAGGGTTTGGACTGTTAAATGTATCTCTACGACACTGCGCTCTTCAAAACTGACTTTTGTTAAGTTTATAATACCTGAGTTCATCCTGGCTTAACAGATTTTTTTTAAAGAACTTTTGCATTCCAAAGCCTCGCTCAGCTGAATGGGACAACCCTATCTGCCACAAACAAGTCTGCCACACTTTGAGATAAACAAGGGATGGTACTTCCAAAAGAACACTAGATTCTCATACCCTCATACCATCTGGCAGATACTAACATGTCTCTATTCCCATGCCACAATATCTTCATTCATCACTTACGCTGTTGTGTAAAGGAATAAAGGCAGCTTAGAAACCAGGACAGTCCCGACTGGAGGAAATGTGTGATTTAAATTTTGATTTAATGGCCAGATTTTTGATAAGAACCATGAGAAGGAAAAAACTAACAGTTTATTTTAAATTCTTCCAGAGAAGGTTAGAGCTGTGTGCCTAGCTCCGAAACGCCGTAGTTGCTTTCCCAACCTGCTAGGAGCTCTGGGGACCTGCTGGAAGGCAGAGTAACCATCCTGCTTTTCCACCCTCTGGCAATACATTTCCTTTAGAACTATGCGGGTTAGCTAAGGCTCTTTTTTGTAGGTCTTGCTGCGTCACTTTTCTAGTGTAGTCCTTACTGGTTATCAAGCAGTGCTATACTCTTCTCACTGTGTCCCCCCTGAAGGAGGAATCATAGACCATAGCGGCCGATGGTGAAAAGGAGGTCCAGCTGCACAGAAGTATCTGATATTCTGGTAGAAGAATAAGAACTCTTCTCATGGGGATCTCTGCATACTGAACTTGGACAAAATGTCTGCATTCCATTTTTAAACCTAAAACAATCCAAAACAAAATGGTTCTGAAGCTTATTTTTGCTTTCACCAGTAACTTTTCCTATGCTTCTCTCCTTCTCTTCATAGCCCTAACTATCATAACCTCTTTTGCTAAATATTCTTCTTATTACACATATCCTGCGATATAGAGATAGAAATCAGTAATGCCAGAACCCAGCCAAACTGGTGTGGAAGAAGTAACCCACTGCAAACTCTGCTTCAAGAGTGTCAGCTATGTTTTACAGGATCAGCCTGGAAATTTTCTCTAGTTGTTCATTTTCACATAAGAGGAGAGCTCATCTTGTGTTGTATTTGTTTTTCTTTTCTCCCTACTTTGCTGTGTTGTCTCTGCTATGTTTTCTTTCCCTCTAAGTTTTATAGTATTTTTTATGTGTGTAGAAAACATAATTTCTTTTTTTCTAAATATTTAGATCACATCAATTAGTGAGCCAATACAGCAATTTCTTTCAGTATCTTGATTTTAATTGTGTATGTATACATACTGAAGCAACTAATATGGCTAGTTAAGCTTCCATGACATTTGGATTTTGCAATTGGCAATGTTTTCGTGTTTGACTGCCTGGCTCCACAGCAGAGTGACAATGAAAATATGTATAAACAAAGAGAATTAAGGAACAAAAGAGCTGTTTTAAATGCTTCCCTTGATTTTTGTTGTCAGACAAAATAGTATGATAGTTATGTAACAGTCTCCAAGTTTAATGTACTAATCTTTTGAAACTAAAACTCTACATCCTCTATGATTATTTGCAACCTGCCAAGATCCTAAAGTATGATGATTAATAAACTTTAACATCTGTGACAAAAATCCTAACTGAAGTAACGGGGATGCAGGGAGCATGAATGAAGTGAAACTGATTTTATTTGAAGTATCAGTTTTAAACCCTTCCATTTGATCTTTAATTATTAGTTGTACAGCAGAGTCTCGAGAGGCCTGGTGACATTACTGGTACAGTCAAAGGTGTTGTGTAGAACCACTGAGAGAGAGAATACCTGCTTAAGACAGTTTTAAGTCGTGTCTCCAATCTTACAAGTCTTCTGCAAGTTCTTCACAGAATCAGGGCCTAAACAGAAAAAAAATGGTGAAAAGCACAGGGAGATGAAACAGCTTGGGTGTACTTCATGACGAAAGGAGGCAGAGGAGGCAGGAACAGAATATAGCTCTTCTGATGCCTAAGCCCAGTACTCGCCCCTTCAGGAGCACCAACTCTTACCCTTCAGAACTCCCAACCTTATTCACAATGGAAATGGGATTGCAACAGTGATTTAAACTGAGTTATTTGGATGAGTTAGAAAAAGACTAATCACAGAAATAGGTGATAAAGAGTAGTTCTTGCATGAATGTGGCTTTTTTTTCTTAAATTAATGACATTTAACATAGTCCAAAGGTAAAAGGGAGTTTTATAGAAGAAACAAGCTACTGCTGATAGAACAACAGAGAATAGTTATCTTTCTCTTCTACAACCCTCTGTTTATCAGCTTACTCTGTTGCTTATACTCATTTTGCACACCTATGTACTGTGTTGCTGGTGAAATTGATGCTATCTAACCAAATGATCAGCATCTTAGCTTATCTATTCTATGGAGTGTGCACCACGAGGGTGGTGCCGCAGTGAAGCCCATAAAGCAGCAGCCCAGAGAGGCTGTGGAAGATTCATCCTTGGAGACATGCAAAACTCAGCTCCACAAGGTCCAGAGCAACCTGACTTACTTTCAAAGTTGGTCTGCTTTGAGCTGGAGGTCGGTCCAGAAGACCTCCAGAGGTCCAACAGAAATTGTTGTTAACCTCCAACATAAATTGTTCCATGATTCTACTCTGTGAAACTTGCACTGCTATTTGTACTCTGAATTTGGGTTCAATTTAGTCCCTCCTAAGGGACATGGAACCCCTTACACAGTATTTCATATTAATGAGAGTAGAATTTGGCTATAGCTTTACGTTCAATTCATCAAATTGTGAAAAGAAAAGTAACTTTGAAATGACACTTCACTATTTCCTAATGACCTTTCCTTCTAACCTATTTACTTAAACACAACCTGAAAAAGATTGACCTTTACTGCTGTTTTTCATTTGCTTTCAATTACAAAATGCAATACTTTCAACATGTAGAATTTGCTAATATTTAAAAGGATTCTAGACATAGTCCCTTAAGTGAAGAAAAAATGTTACAGTTTTTGAACCTATTTGGAGCAAATTCCTTTTCTAGTACCTCACAGTATTTAAGAAAACCTTGCGATCAGAAGGAAGATTTCCTTCAGAACTGCCTTAGGCTGAAAGTTAAGAATGCTATTTGCCTCTGACAATGCACATTTGAAAATGATACCTGAAAATAAAAAAAATTTGTTATCAGGACTAAAGAGTTTCAGATTGCTTCAGGAGTATTTTTGGAGGATCAGAAAACATGAGAGTGAACAGAGAAACAAAAATGCAATAATACAGTAATAGTCATGTTTCTTGGAAAGGAAGCAAATGCTACTATTATGGAAAAGTGTAAAAAAAAAGCAGAAAACAAACCCAATTCTTTGACTAACGAACAAAGAAGGTCTAGTTGGAGATGTGAAGGTTGGAGGCAGCCTTGGCTGCAGTAACAATGAGGTGGTGGAGTTCAGGATCCTACAAGGAGGGAGCAGGGCAATAAGTAGGATCGCAACCCTGGACTTCAGGAGAGCTAACTTGGGCCTCCTCAGGGACCTACTTAGGGGAATCTCATGGGGTAGGGCCCTAGAAGGAAGAGGGGTCCAAGAAAGCTGGGTAATATTCAAGCATCACCTCCTCCAGGCTCAAGATCGGTGCATCCCTCTGAGGAAGAAGTCGAGCAAAGCGGGCAGGAGACCTGCATGGATGAGCAAGGAACTCCTGGCCAAACTCCAACAGAAGAAGGAAGTGTACAGAATGTGGAAAAGGGGACAGGCCGCTTGGGAGGAATACAGGGACGTTGTCAGAGTGTGCAGGGATGCGACAAGGAAGGCTAAGGCCCATTTGGAATTAAATCTGGCAAGGGATGTCAAGGACAACAAGAAGGGGTTCTTCAAATACATCCATAGCAAAAGGAAGACTAGGGAAAACGTGGGCCCGCTGCTGAATGACCCTGGCAGCAGAGGATATAGAGAAGGCAGAGTTATTGAATGCTGCCTTTGCTTCAGTCTTCACTGCTAAGGCCAGCCCTCAGGAATTCCAGACCTTGGAGACAAGAGAGGAAGGCTGGAGAAAGGAAGACTCTCCCTTGGTGGAGGAGGATTGGGTTAGAGATCTTTTGTCCAGACTTGACATCCATAAATCCATGGGCCCCGACGGGATGCACCCACGAGTGCTGAGGGAGCTGGCGGATGTTATCGCTAGGCCACTCTCCATCCTCTTGGAAAGGTCCTGGAGATCAGGAGAGGTGCCTGAGGACTGGAAGAAAGCCAGTGTCACCCCAGTCTTCAAAAAGGGCAAGAAGGAGGAGCCAGGAAAGTACAGGCCTGTCAGCCTCACCTCCATCCCTGGAAAGGTGATGGAACAGCTCCTCCTGAAGGTCATCACTAAGCATCTGGAGGACAAGAAGGTGATCAGGAGTAGTCAGCATGGATTCACCCAAGGGAAATCATGCTGGACCAGTCTGATAGCCTTCTATGACGGAATGACTGGCTGGGTAGATGAGGGCAGAGCAGTGGATGTTGTCTACCTGGACTTCAGCAAGGCTTTTGACACTGTCTCCCATCACATCCTCCTAGGTAAGCTCAGGAAGTGTGGGCTAGATGAGTGGACGGTGAGGTGGCTTGAGAACTGGCTGGATGGCCGAGCTCAGAGGGTTGTGGTGAATGGCGCAGAGTCAAGTTGGAGGCCTGTGGCTAGTGGTGTCCCCCAGGGGTCAGTCCTGGGTCCAGTCTTGTTCAATATATTCATCAATGACCTGGAGGAAGGGACAGAGTGCACCCTCAGCAAGTTTGCTGATGATACTAAACTGGGGGGAGAGGCTAACACACCAGAAGACTGTGCTGCCATTCAGAGGGACCTGGACAGGCTGGAGAGGTGGGCGGAGAGGAACCTCCTGAAGTTCAACAAAGGCAAGTGCAAGGTCCTGCACCTAGGGAGGAATAATTCCAAGCACCAGTACAGGCTGGGGACTGACCTGCTGGAAAGTAGCTCTGCCGAGAAGGACCTGGGAGTGCTGGTGGACAACAAGTTAAACATGAGCCAGCAGTGTGCCCTTGTGGCCAAGAAGGCCAATGGTCTCCTGGGGTGCATTAGGCAGAGTGTTGCCAGCAGGTGGAGGGAGGTGATCCTGCCCCTCTCCTCAGCCCTGGTGAGGCCTCACCTGGAGTACTGTGTCCAGTTCTGGGCTCCCCAGTACAAGAGAGACATGGCACTGCTGGAGAGAGTCCAGCGGAGGGCTACCAAGATGATGAGGGGACTGGAGCACCTCTCCTAGGAAGAAAGACTGCAAGAGCTGGGCCTGTTCAGCCTGGAGAAGAGAAGATTGAGAGGGGATCTCATAAATGTGTACAAGTATCTGAAGGGGGAGTGTCAAGAGGATGAGGCCAGCCTCTTCTCCGTGGTGCCAAGCAAGAGGACAAGAGGCAACGGGCAGAAACTGAACCACAGGAAGTTCCATCTGAACCTGAGAAAAAACTTCTTCACTGTGAGGGTGACAGAGCATTGGAACAGGTTGCCCAGAGAGGTAGTGGAGTCTCCTTCGCTGGAGATATTCAACACCCGCCTGGATGTGATCCTGGGCAATATGCTCTAGGTGACCCTGCTTGAGCAGGGAGGTTGGACCAGATGATCTCCAGAGGTCCCTTCCAACCTAAATGATTCTGTGATTCTGTGATTCTGTGACATTCTTTGCCTGCCATCACTCACATTTTCTTCAATGAGAGACTTAAATCCTCAAAGGGTGTGCAATTATTCCTGCCATTTGTAGTGCTCTAGTGCCTGGAGGTCTCAGCCAGGGGCTGGGCCTTATGGTGCATGTACTGTACCAACACATTGAGGAGCTCCTTGTAAAACTCTTTAAAAGCAACGGCAAAGCATAATATGAGGAGTAACAACAGAGCTGACAATGGGCAGCACGCAGGCAAAGTGAGATGACTACGATCACAACGGAAGCAGCAGGCAGTACATCCACAGACTACTCATTGCTGAGGGGCTTTTTGGCATATGATCTATGCAGCCGTCTTTGCCTTACACAGCCCCTAGCTCTCCAGCAAGTGAGCGCCCCCCCATCTTTATTATCTTTATCTCTGCTATCCCTCTCTTTCTTTGATAGCAAAGCGTTAGGCATGTATAACGTGGTGTTCGCGCATGTAATTCTGTCCTGTCCTTCTAAGGAGCACCGGAGGCAAATCCTCTCACTCTTCCCTTTGACCTGGGGTGCCCTGGGGCTGGCAGGGGTATGTTGTGGCTGCAACGCCTGCGGGAAAACCTGTGGCGGACCCGCATGCGCCAGGGTTTCAGAAACAGGTTTCCCCACCTGTCAACACGTTTCCCACCAGGGCCAGGAGTGGGGCCTCCCCACACTGAGGTGCTTGGTGAGCAGCGCTGCTGGCCCAGCTCGGTATACGGGCGGCAGCGCTGGTGACGCTACCTGAGTAACCTGACCTAGTTACACCCTAGCCCAGTCATGTGGTATTTAGATAGTAAAGGAAGGAGGTGGTATCTATGTCTTCCTATATCTTCCCCTTCCCCTATTCTATCTCAAATTACACTTATGAAAATTAAATATATGTACATTCATGCCAACAGCTCCAAATATTGTTTAATTTTTTTTTTTTTTTTAATAAATGACAACACTTGAGGAAGCTTGAGAAACCAAGTATTTGCCTGATCTGCAAGGCAGGTAAAACATGAAATCAGCATCTGCTCAAGGTCTCTAATAATGTCCAGTGCTTACTATTTTGAAACACAACCGAATGAAAATCTTGTGAATATATACTGGATATGGAGTCGTTTGCTGAAATATTCTCCAGTTAAATGTGGTCTGCTTCCTTTCAATTCTTACTGATTATCTTCCTAAATATACAATGCAGATTAATTGACTTCATGGTTTGACTACAAAAACAGAGACATAATCAATACCCTTTATCCAATTTATCAGGCCTGCATGACATTTAGGTAATTAGAAAGCAAAATATAAAGATCAAAAGAGCAGAATAGTATATCATTAACAGTAAAAGGCACTCCATTTTCTTTCCCAAGTGAAGTGGTATTAAAATAGCTTAGAAGAGGTAAAAATAGAAACCTTGGCAGATGCATTATGCACTGTGTACTGTTGAATCCCTATGATTTCAAGGCCATTTCAAAGGTTTTTGTTTAATACCATAATTTAAGGTCTCTTATTTCACACTGAATAGGAAAACAAACACAAAAAATGAAAAACTTCATGCTAATAAATAAGACAAAGGATTCTTATTCCTGCAGTTGGTCGCCAGTGTTCCCACTGGAACTATAAATCCAAGGATACACATTTCGGGATTTTTACTTTTCCCCCCCAACTACTAACTGTCCACTTAAAACTAATACCTGTAATACTTGTTTCACACACACCAGTGTGCTGAAAACCTTCTATTACCTTTAGTTCCTAATGTGCCTCTTTTTAGTTATCCACTATGAATATTTACAGCAAGCAAGTATGAAATTGCCAGCTCGTTGGCCTGCAGGTGAGTCAATGATTTGCTGAGCTGCTCTGACAGCTCCTTGTGCACCTCAGCTGCACATACCTAATGCTGAAATGTAAAATACCACAAAGTGGCTAAATCAAAAAAGAAAATCATGCCCCTTAACCTACAGTAGCTTCCTGTTTTTTCCCATGTTGTCTTTCCATGGCCATTTTCCAGGCAGCCCACGGCAGAAGGTTATTTTGTGCAAGCCAGAGCACAGCAGCCTGACTGCACAGAACTACGTGTGGCTGTCACCAGCTTCAGCGCCAGCACGTAGCACCTCAGAGATGAAATTTTAATCAAGGTTAGTGCAAACGTAATGCACTCCTGACCTCAAGGAAGACCAGGCATTTCACTCAGTTATTCATGCTCAATACGTGCATGAAGCATGTCAAACCTGAATGAACAGCTCTGAAAAACTCTTATTGCTGCACATGGCTATGTGAGTTTCTAAGCAGTTTTTGTCTATCAGCTCAAATAATATTGAGCACTGCATTATGTTTTATATCCTGGAAGACTTCCAAAAATTTCTGCTTTATGTTGGCCACAGAACTGTAGGCCAAGACACAAGTGTTGTTCTGCACTTCTACCTTGGCCTGGTTTCTAAAAGTGAAGTTTGTGTAAGGAAATACATTGAAAATACTATTTCACTTGAGTAAGCACAGACCTACCTTTCAGCTTCACTGTCTGCACTCTGTACCACAAATCAGGAGTTTTGTTTGGGCTTGTTCAAAGCAGAAGGAAATAACTACTCTGCTTGTTACTCTGGCTTACACTTGCCAGAGAGGAAATCTCCCTAACACCCAAAGTTTGTCTATGCCAGCTCTCATGTTGGCCCTATGTTTCTATGCTATTTTCTATGCATTGTTTCTATGATATTTCTGAAAACACAGAGCCTTCAAAAGTATCCACACATTCAGGATTTGGATTTGCTACCTGCTTAGAGGTGGAATAACCTTAGTTTGCCTGTTTCACCCCACTGCACCTTGCCCTCAAAATACTCAGGATAACCCCTTGCCCTCAAATTACTCAGGATAGCCCCTTCCATATACACATTTATTCAGTAAGATCTGATGCCAGGAGAGACTTCTAAAACTTCAGAAACAAGCCCAGCAAATATAAATGCAATCCTAGGTTAGCATTGATAATTTGATACCTTTCTAATCACCTAGTATCTGTTACCTAAGATGCTCTCCAGGCTTTAAGCTGGAGCTTTAGGACACTTATCAACACTTCCTCGAGACTGTGCAGATCTGAAAGACTTTTTTCATACCTTACTGACATATCTTCGGAGTTGGAGTTTCAGATATAAACGTGAATATCCTTGATAGCTCTCTGGAGAAGGCTTAAGAACCTTCTGGAGTACTGAATGATGATTTCCCCTCTAACATAATCGTTTGGGCAGACACAGATTGTACAAATTGTTCGTCATAAACTTGGGAGTATGGAAGTTGAAAAGCTTTAGCTCCTTTTTTTCGCATGCCAAACGCATGACTGCCTCCAATCTCCACCTACGTAGTGCCTACTCACCTACCGCAGTGCTTACTATAAGCTTTAGGGCTTCCAAAGCCCTGTGTAATGTAAAGCCTTGAACATTTTCAGAAATTTTTGAAAGACGTTGTTCTCCTCTAGTCCTTTTATTACTTCTGTCCCTTTGCCACCTATGGCCAAATATGATTGTGTACTACTGACTCATTTCTGTCAGGTTACCCTGTAATGTCTTTATTTTTCATCTGCTACTATTCTGGGAGTAAAATGCTATCTAGTCGTGCAGAAGAAAAAATCTCCAAGGTTTTGCAGATAAATGACAGGTGAATTGACTTTCAAATTCTTGACTTTGAAGTGCAAACGACTCTTAATTACGTCTAAATACATTTTTCCTCTTGTTTTTTCCACTTTCCTTCTAGAATCAACCAGTTGCCCACATCATGTTTCTCATCACCTTCTGTGTCTCCTACTTGCCAAAGCTATACAAACGGGAGAATTAGCTTTATTGCAAGTATGCTAAATATTACAGATAGCAAAGTAAAAATGACTCGGTGAGACTGTTTAGTAGAGTTCAGAAGAAGTTTTAGCACATCTGTTGAAGTCAGAAGCAATGCATCAGATCAGTTCATTGGTCGTATTGAAATCTAACTGTACTCCCATTTTGCAGGTGCAAATCATTTGATATAACGCAAGATCAGACAACTTTCAACTCAAGGCCCTGCCTTACTAGTTGTTTGAACTAGTTAAGTTATGGGAGTACAGAGGCACTTCATCCAATATGACATTAAAGTTAGATGTAGGCAAAATTCTGACAATTAATTACTAAAGAAATAAATTTAATAACAGTAAATATTCCTGGTAGTAAGCCTTCCCTCTCCCTTCAAATCCTGAAATGTAAGATGGAGGTAATGACCAGGTGGTATCATTGTTTCACTGACATACACAGATACTGACAGCTATTTTTCCATTTTAAGCAAGTGTCCAAATGTGGTAGAGCTTCCTACTTCACAAGGCAATTCAAAACTCTTTCTCCTTTTAAGTTAAAGATAATGTCAGTTTTTCTCACCAGAAAACAAGTGTCATTTCAGGCTGATTGCACTTGATGCTAGAGCATAGTCCCAGCTATCCTTGATCCTTGTGAGTTTCCAGTTGCAGAAAGAGATAGGTTGTGTCAAGGTAACAAGTTTAACAAGTCCTGGCAACCTCAGCTACTTATTGATGTAACTTTGCTTCTAGTCAAGGAAGGCTAAATTTGCTTGTGAAACACTGCCGTTTACACTCTTAAAGCAGCCTGGACTGTAATTCAGGTCCTTAGCCTCTAAGAAACACAAAACTTTACAATAACTAAGTCCTTACTTGTGTGAAAGAAAAACACATTTTGCTACTCAGCCACTGGCACCGGTGTATAAATGCACTCTCCCGCTCAGCTTGACAGAGGCAATAACTAGTTTCCTAAGATACTTAGAAAATTCAGTTATTTTCATTTCAATTATTAATACAGTTTGTTCTTGTTGTCTCTGGATTTGCGATAGGTTCTCTAAGGTTGTCAGAGAAACAAAATGTTCAGGCGCATCATAATGAGCCTTCTTCTATTTTCTCTAAGAGACAGCACACTCTTAAGCGACCCTTTCCTTCGGGTCGAGTTTGAAAATTTGCAAGCTATTGTATAATTCAGCAAAAAGAGAAAGGAAAAAGAGGCAGTCACCTGATTTGCCTAAATTTAACCTGAATTGCCTATCCATCCTTTTAACAAAAAGTTATTCCCTGAAACAAGTTGCTGCTTAACATGTGCCAGAAATTCAGGTTGAAACATCATCGATACTCATGAAAATGATTACTCTTTATAATCACATTTCACATTCTGCAATGCCTTTTCCGCATAGCAGTTGTACTGGAACTTTTTGTAAGTAAGTAACTGTAGACATTTTGGAGGAAAGATTTTTAAGAGAGTTTTTTAAACATTGCTTGAAAATTACTTTTATATATACATGACTCAACTATTTTGATACAACTTAGTATTAAAAAGTGAGATCCTAATTTTTAAATTAAAAATTAAATTACAAATAAAAAATGGATCAAGATAGTCTATTGTATGATCTAATCACTTTTAGTGGCACAATGAGGTTTAAATTTAAACTACTAGTAGTTACTAAAGTGTTTTGCTCTTATTTTTTGTTTAATATACCCTTATTTTTAAGAATGCATAGATATGCAGCAAACAGCACTGATTTTATGCTCAGACTCACTTTTATTTTCTAACAGATTGGGAAATATGCCCTGTGACTTCAAGTAGAAGTTTGATTAAACTAAAATGTAATTAGCATCTTTCTCATTTTCAGCTACTCCAAGACATGATTTTGGTTGCAAGATGTGTTATATCAAGATGTGTTATTTCAAGTTTTAATAGTTATATCTTTTACGTCATGCCTGGATGACCCTGTGTTACTGAAACCTGAGAACATCTCTGCAGTGTTTCCAGGGCCTATCCTGGTTTGCTGTTGATTTTACAAAAATCTGTGTCCTATCCCTTTTTGGAAAGAAGAAAAAAAAGCCAGATTTTAGCTTAAGATGACAAAAATAACATTAAGTTCACTTAAATGTATGGGCATCTTGAGATGAAATTTTGTACTTCCCAGCCCACACCAAACAGGTCTGTTGTCTGATTTTCTAATAGTGGGTTTGCTTTAACTATAGTTTTCGGTCATTCAAAATCTCTGTGTGTTTCATAGAGCCTGTCTCATCCTTGGTAAGCAAAGATGAAGGGCAGAGTTCAAGCTTTGTGGAAGCTTGTTTGCTTGTGCATATGTTTGTAGCTTATTTCTTTAATAAACAACTGTGGTTGTTTTTTGGTTTTACTTAAAGAAGTACACTCAAAAAATCCCCAAATTTTATAGATCAGGCCCTCTGCTTTATGGAGCTTCCATGTAAACTCAGTAAAAATATCCTTAATGGTCTCTCTCTTCCTGAGTCAAATGTACTATGGAAGGTCGAAAAGAATTGGTTACATACCCACCTTTTTTTTTTTTTTTAATTTTTAAAAAAATCTCTATTTACCCTTCTTTGTGTAGAATTAACTCTTGTCATTTACAAATGATTAGCAAGTCACTATCCATAAGCAGTGCCTGTTGATACACTTGTTGAGCTTCACATATGTGATTCTTACAACTGTAATGAAATTCTCTACTTTCTCTTCTATTCTCTTTTCCTAGTTCTTCTCCTTGCCTTTTTTTCCCCTGCTATCATTTTATTTCCTTCTTTTTAGAAAAGTGCGTATGTGGTAGGCCAGGTCTTTAATGCAGGTGCTGTGCTGAGCAGGAAAATAGTAGTGTAAGGGTACTATAAGGTGGAGAGTTCCATATAGAGCACAGAATATTTTCACTTGTTAAAGGAAAGGCGTCGGGTCAGCCCTTGTGCTGGACAAAGTCATTGCAGGTTCCTGATCAGAAACCTGTGATTGTGAAACTTTGGCTGGGTGGAGCTAGTGCAGATTGTCTAGTTATTCCAGGGATTAGTAAGTAATGGGTGAGTAATAAGAATATAAAACTCATAACAATGGTTTGAAACCACTTTCCCCACTTAGCTCTGCAGCTTTGTGCTGAGCATAGCACAGGAGAAACAAAACTTAGCTCTAACTTTCTCTCTATATTATGAGGTGATCTACCAATTTGCAGGGAAATAGAACAATTTCTTTTTACATAAGTAATATAGGATGAAAAGTCTCCCTCTAATATGAAAAGATTTAAATGAATGCGTCTCTTCATACAGCTTAGTTTTCATTTAAAATATCGATTTCTCTAATTTATTAATTGCAAAAAAATGCAACTCTTGGTGACTAATGTTGGTTGTACTACGAGGTTCTCAGCAGATAGTTACGTTTAAATATGTGAGTTTAAGAACAAATAATTGTAGCAAATTAATGTAAACTAATAAAGTTGTTTCTAGACGGAAGTAATTTCTTGAGGGAAATACCATGGTAGTTATTTCTTTGATTTTTATTGTTGCTTGCCTTTGTGAGAACATGTTTTAAATTGTGAAACTAAGTAAAAGCAAATGATATAAAATGGGTGTGAAATTAAGACTTTGAGCTTAATTTTTGTAATTCAAACACAGTCTTCAAGTGACTGACTTTAAGCTAGGCCAAGGGAAGAATGGGGCCTTTTGTCTTTGCATCAAAGCGACTTTTGAACCTGATTTTTCACTTTGCATGGGAGGTTTGGAAATACTGTGTGGGGTTACAAACAGCAAAGATGAAGAGGTGTGCATTTAAGAAACTATGCTTACTATTTATGAAAACATGTATGTTCTGTCACTATAGTATTTTGGATGGTGACTATACCAGACGTCTCCTGACAAATTAGCTCATAGATCAAGCTAAGCCACAAGTCAGTTACCGCAGAGTGATTAGGGCCATGCAGAGCTGGCTCTATGTAAAGCATATACAGCACCCAGCCTGAGACAACAACTCTGCTATTTTCCTCAGTCATATGACATTTCAACTGGATCTGAAGAGAAAAAGAATTAATATGATAAGGAGCAAAAGAAATAGGCTTCCCTCTGGTGCTAAACCAACTAAATTCTATCTGCTTTTAGATATCAACAGAAAGGAGATCCTGCCTGATCCTTCTCGAGAGGGAGAAGGGAGAAAAGAGTGGTTTAAGAAATTGAGAAAACTTCCCTTCTGTGTACAGTTAATGATTTCTATTGAATTCTTTGTGTCCTTCTCGTATACCTAAAGATACTCCAACTAAAAACTGAGAAAACCCTAACAAAGTGTTCATGCTGTTTGGATTTGAAAGAAGAGTGCAAAGTATGCAAGATGTCATTTAGTACAGACTTAGCCTAAGGAATTTCCATCACTTTAAGGTGTTCAGACTAATTATCTTTACACAATGCCTCTAATGCTGTTAAGGCTTTAGCTGTGAAGAGTCTGGTGAACCAAATGAGAACATTTTTGATACTAATAAAAAAGTGAAGCTGAAAGAAAAGAGCATCCAGAAGCAAGTGGAAGAAAGTGCAAGGGAGACTGACATGTAATCTTTTATCTTACATTGAGCTTGCAAATATGACAATGCTCTTATATATGGCCACGTAGGAAGAACAAATAAAAAATCACCAAGAACTGCTGAAAGCAAAACAAAAGGTTAAAGAATACGTGGATAGAATACATGGGGCAGCTCAAGGTCCAAAGCGCTTTCATACTGCGAGTGCTTTATGTGTTCGATATTGCTGAATAGTGCTCTATGTGTTGGAAACAGTCAAGGTTTTCCCTAGGAATTATAGGAAATCCTCTCCATGCTGGCCCAGAGGGTGCTCTAGATCTCATGCAAAGTGGTCAGGTACCAATTTTGGCTTTGACAGCATTCCTAGAGCATTACACACAATAATGCAGATATATCCACAAGGCTAGATTTTCAGAGGGAATGAGCACAAAATGCATCACGAAAAACCTCTCCAAACTGGAGTGAAAATATGTGCTTCTGTCCAAGCTGCTGGAACACATCAAAGCTAGAAAGCTCATTTTTGGTGCAATTTTTAGAAAAGAAGATAATAAGAAATGTAGCTAAGAAATCTGTGTTACCAGAAAAGCTTTATTAAATTTAGGTTTCAGCAAAGAGATCATCTGTTTTGGCACCCTTAGCAGACTTGCTAAGACTTGAAAATGTGAACAGCTTAATAACAAGAAAGGGAAACATCATTTGCTACTTGGAATAAAAGCTTATAACATTTTGTATTCCTCCTCTTTTTACTTACGTTCTTTATGGACATTTAATTAACCCAACAGCAATATTTGTTAT
The DNA here is from genome assembly GCF_040807025.1 of Struthio camelus. Lineage (NCBI taxonomy): Eukaryota > Metazoa > Chordata > Aves > Struthioniformes > Struthionidae > Struthio > Struthio camelus. The sequence goes on along the minus strand of NC_090942.1, from coordinate 73,242,362 downwards.
ACCTCAGATCTTGTCTAATGTGATCTGTTAGATTGACATGCCTCATTTAAAAAGTACAAGCCTGACAATAAACATGTCTTGCATGGTAAAAGATTACAGGACTAACCAGGTTTATTATTCACTTATTACTTTGGAAGACAAATACACAGGTGGGTCTAGTTCTGCTAATGCTTTTTGTTTTGCCAGTCTTGGTCTCCTTTAAACATGTTAAAGCATTCATTTCTGAAGACTTGCTCTTGTGGAGCGGGCTCAACATTGGAGACTCATATCAGGCAGTGAGACTTTAACATATTGTAAACAGGCACTGGCTAAATTTTGGGAGGGTGAACAGGTGTGGCAATTCCTGGAAATTTCCTTGAAGCAGGAAATCTTGGCCTTGTCTGAATAGCAAGAAAGGTCAGAAGGAGAAGAGATTTTCACCGTGTATAAAATTTGATATTTAATTGACCAAAGAGGTTTTAAAATTGTGTTTCATTGAGTCTAGCATAGGAAACGGCTATTCTTTTGCAATGTGATTTGTCTGAAATAACTAATGCCAGAAAATGTAATTGACCAGTCCAGTCATGGTCTAAAAGCTTTTTTGAGTGATGTTCAGAATACTTCAAGCTCAGTTAAAACTCTCCATGATGAGCATTTTAAACTGAAACACTCAACAAGCATGTGTCTGGCTACTTCTTGTGAGAGGGTTCCTCAAGGTTTTGGAAACCCTAAGAGCTTACCAGATCATCCTGAAACCAAGACTATCTATCAGTGTTGGTGAAACAGTCTGAGTAGAGTGTTGCCCTCTGATAAAAAAAAAAAGCCATGAAAGTTAAGTAATTTGCTCATGTGACTCCAGCTTACATCCCATTATGTTCATCCATTTTCCTTCTGACCTGTCTTTCTTTTGTTGGAATTTTCAACTTCTTTTAATAACAGCAAAAGAAGACACGAGCGCTCAATATTTAACCTATTGGGACCATTCACACAACATTTTTAAGAGTGTTCAGTGTGGGATCATGTTGCCACTGTGACTTCCATCCAGCTTACCATTTTGAGCCGTTGCAGCAGGGTTCTAATATGACTAGTGAAGTCCAAAACCATCTTAGGGCATAAGAATTTCCTAATTAGTACCTGTTAATAAGACAGTCTTAACTATGGATATTTCAAGATAGGTTACCTGGTGTTTCAGATATTAGCTTAGGAACTAGTAAACCCAAGTGAAGTTCTCTCCTCCATGCAGACAGTCTGTGTGACCTGGGCAAGCTGACTTACAAATTCAAAAAGGGATTTGGGCACCTGAAGCAAGATTGTGGAAGAACTTAGGCACTAGAGTAGCCTTCCTCTCAACTTATTTCAGATTTTTAAGTCTGAGCTGGCAGGGCTTCCTTTTTAGTCAACAGAGAGAAAGATGAGGCTCCATAGCACAAGTCATCTAGCTGGTATGCAATGCTTATGTTGGGATGAGTTTAATCACTTCCTTGAGGTGCCTAAACAGGGAACCTGTGCTGACTCCTCTGACTTCCAGGTACCTACATTAGGGTTGGATAAATCCCAGCTACTACTCCGTCCTTACCAAACGGAGAGAGGAATAAATGCTGTAGGCAGGGTTGGATATGGAAAAATATAGCTCGTCCACTTCTGACTGGGCAAGGCCCATATTTACCCATTTCTCAGGCACAGGAAAGGCCTTCATTTAGCTTTGTTTTTTTATTTGCTTCTACACCACCACATAGGCATCTCCAGGGACAATGTTTTCTGTCTGTCTTAGGATCCTATCATATAGTAGGAGAAATCTGCCACCAGAGACACCTCTCTCTCCATGGGCTATGAAAAGACTATAGATGAATAGCTGTCAGATGAAGCCTCCTTGGAAAATCCACAGCTAGGACAACAGCCACCATCTCTTCAGACAATGTTTTAGAGGAAAGAAAAAAAAAGTAATTCTTGAAAGGAATGAATGAAAGCACTTCCCTGCACCTCCAAAGGGCAAGACTGATGACTGCTATTTTCCTACTACTTGGCATTAGCTTATTGCTTGCTATGTGTGCTGATTTTAGACATGCTGCTGACTTTCTGCATGCTGGTTATTCTAGATCTCATTCTGAAATACCTCACGTTACTTATGCAACATACTGGCAACAAGTATGCCTAATACAATATGGGCAGGGGCAGGTGCCTGGAAGTTACAGACCTTTACTCCAGTTAAACAAGTCCTATATTTGATAAGGACTCTTAATCTTACCAGATCTCAGTTCACAACTCTGTAAAAAAGGATAAAGCCAACACGTTAACATATGCCAACTGATATGCACAAAAACCACCTTTTTGAATCCTACTTGAGAGAAAACCCCCATAGTTAAATCACCAGTGGTTTTGGAAGGTTAAATTACTACCCACACCATAAACATCTTTTACTGAACCAATGATTATGTTAGTAGTAGTCATAACCATTTAGGTATGAAGGACTGTAGCTAAAATGTTGATGCTACTCTAATTGTTGTATGACCTTTTCTATGCTTCCAAGAAGATTTTGCTATGTAGAAGAATCTACTGACCTGAGTTTTTACGGAGATTGGCAGACTGTTATGAGTGGGAGTCTGCATGAGAGCAAAGGATAAATATTTGCAAATATAATCAAGATAAAGACAAGGCTGGAAATGTTACTGCAGCATCAAGGCTTTATTTTACTTTTGAAATTGGATGCATGCCAAAAGAAGGACTAAATCACCATACTGGAAACTGCAAGAATGAACTTTCTTAAAATAAAGCAATACATTATTAGCAACAGGAGCAGAAAGTTTTTCTTCTGAATATGACTCTTCGAATTCTGTCTCTTCTGAACCTAAAGTAATACTAATGGAAAAAATATTGATTTTGCTTCCAGTCCATATATATGTGCCTTTATAGTTTACATAAATATTGTAGTGGAACATAAACTTCCATTATATTTGAATCTATTGAACTTTGCAAAGATGTGCTGACAGCTGAAGGATTATAATTTTAAGGGCAGTTCAGTTCACATGATAAATATCCTAAAACGTCACATATTACCTTACAGCAACATCTAAAAGAGAAAGAGCTTAAAGTCAGAGATATTTCCTGTCAATTCAGAAAAAAGTTCACCCAAATTATCATAGTAGAATTCAAAACTCACAAATTTATTGCCCTATAAGAATATCTTTATAGATGTTTTTGCTAAATGCCATGCTTCTGTGGGTACTGTGTTACTATATTGAGACTCTGGGTTCTTGCAGGACCGGTTCACCCGGAGTTACCAAAGAACATAACTGATAGCATAACATTCAGACCAGCTCTATACAACATTCACACTGCAATAAAGAGAGAATTATCAATTTTATATGTTGTGGTATAGCATCTCTGTACTTGTGGGTACCTCTCCAAGTTTATAATAGCCACTGTAGTGCCATTTGCCCTTCTTACAGTAAGATATGATTTACCCTACGTTAGTTGAAAGGTAGCCAGTCTGAGCAACCTGACTTTAAAGTAGAAATTGAAAAAAAATATGGAATCTATGGAAATCTATGGAAATCACTTGGCAGGTTGCTGTAGCACTGTATGTAAAATGAATCTAAAATGTTTATTGTAAAGCTATTGATATCAACTATTACCTGTTTTTTTTTTCCAAGCACCAGAGAAGGGTACAATATCAATTAATGTGGAGTGACAAATAGTTAGAATTTTAAAACTAAAATGATGCACAGCCTATTACCTTTACACGCTCTGAGTGAAAGCCCAGAACGGGTTTCGGCTATAATACCTGAATGAGAAGTAGAGTGGGTATATTCTAACCATAACTGAAAATTTAGCCAAGGTCAAATCATTTGCCATTCTACTCATACATTTTATGAGTTTTTGTAGGAAAATGGCTGCTTTCTGGAGTTTATCCATCAATGAATAATGTTTATCACATTCAACCTTTTCAAAATTAACCGGCTGTTTTTGAACATCTGAAGTCCACCCTTGAAGTTCCATAAATAAAGAAAGGCACTCAGCATTTTCTGGCCATCAGGTCAGCTTCCCATTGTCTAAGCCTAGGAATCCAAAATACGGAAGCTTTGAAACTTAGTGTTTACTTGAAAATCATATGCTGTGTAAAAATGATAAATCTGTATGGCAGTTCACTCTAAGTAGTTGATATTTGGGTTATTTTTACTGAATAGAGATAGCCACACCAGTGATTGTCACACCATTGTATCTTTGATAAAACTCTTACTAGGCCATTGGTAAAATATTCACAGGTAAAATGGGAAATAGTCTGTATAAATGCACTGACTGGAGTAAGTGATATTACTTCATTTGTAATAACTGTTTGGTTTTTTCCTGGTAATCTAATGGCAAATTGTGAATAGCCATTTCCGTTTACCTATTTGCAACACAGAGGGAAAAAAAGAAGCATTTATTAGCCTGATGTATTGAAATGGTTGGATAGATGACACTGGAAAAAATTGAAATTGTATTTGTTTGCATTTAAAAAGGATGCCTATAAAATTTCTCGTAAACTCAGTCTTACACTTATTAATGTTATCTCCTATAATAAATAGCACTAGCATAGACTTATTAGAACATTTCATTTAAAAGATGCTGAGACATAAACTCATATATTCTGGCCATACTGTTAAAAGTTCCTGAGATAATTTAAAGCAGAATGCTACACTGACATGCATTATCAGCAACTAAGAATATGGCTCATTGTCTATACAAATCATACGCAGACATATTTTTGTATTTTTGTTTACCGCTGTTGGAATGAAAGTCAGAAACATTTTATTTTTTATTGAAGTAGTTCTTAAATGTGAGGCTCTCACATTAGCATGTCATATAGTTTAAAGGACTGATCTGCTGCTATAGTAGAACAACAAAAAGTCTGACATATTAAACATGAAAAGTAGTAGAACTACTTTTGCCAGCTGCTAGCAGTCTGTATACGGCTGCATAACATGGGCTAACATTACAGACCTCAAGTTAAGAGCTTGTATTATACTATCTGGCTTTGAACAAACATTCTTGCTCATGTATAGGGAGCTGAAATATCCCTACTCGTGATAAAGAGTTGATAAAATTATTTTTCTAATGTAATCAATCCTGTTAAAATAGTAACATTTTATTATACGATTTTTATTATAATACTAAAGACAAATTATTTTTACTTTTTAGCAACAGAAAGCAACATATCAGTTACAAATTGCAAGATTTCTGATCTAGGTTTAATTAAAAAGTTGCAAACCCACCAGCAAAAAGAAAAAAAAAAACGGTTCTCTTTCTTTCCTCTGATAATTGAAAATAAGCCCAAGTAATCAATGAGTTTTCAGAGGTGATAGTATTAACTACTTGGGCCATGCTAAGGGAAAAGCAAAGAGAAATACAGGGTTGTCCAAGTGAAACTGCAGAGGAATTTAGGTAAATAAAATCAAGAAATTAAGATACAGCCAAAACATCAGATTATTATAGTTATCATTTTCTTTCCTTAGGAAACTCTGTGTGATATAAACCCACAGTCCTCGCTGAAAACGTGTACTTATTGACTTCTCTTATTTTGCAGTCAATGGCTTCAAAGGTTCCACTTGATAGATAAAGGATGACAAACCTGGTCCTGAAGTGGTAGTCTCCCTTGATGAATGTTCATCCTAATTCTCATTGACATTTAAGTGAGTTAAACATATGTACAGAGAGAATAAAATGGCAAAATGTGTCACTTTGCCAAGATGCCACAGTTGGAAGCTTTCAGTAAATTTCCATGGTTGTTGATAAATCAGCCATTTTGAATTAAAAAAAAAAGATTTTTAATGTAGACTTAGCGTGACAAACCCTTAAGGATAGGCAATACCTCATCTTTTTCAAAATACCTGTGAAAGGCAGTGATTTTTTCACTTTTGTCTAAATATTTGCAAGAAATCTGAATTTTTTGGTGGTTAGTATAGTTACTATACAACATTTGCATTTTGAAAAGCTCAGAGGCAAAGAATAGTTCAGAGGTCTTCAACATTTATAACTAGAAGTGGAAATGAGCTTGGTTAATGGTTAAACAACTGAAAATTTCCTGGGTAATTCAATACATCACGGGAGATAGGTAACCCTGATTCAGGAACTTGGAAATAATTGAACAGGATAGATTACAAAAGTGAGTTTAAAGTGCACAAGAGAAATTCACTCTCAGATAAAGACTATTATCTTTATATCTTATTACAGATTTATTGCTATCCTCCTTCAGTGTGTTTCAAAGCCTGTTGGAGTTATTGAGAAGACAGTGAGAGGGCAGCCAACATTCAGAATTAGAATATTATTATCTAATTATTTAAGTTTCCAAGAGTGAAGGGATCTATGCACTCTAACAAAAATTAAAATTTTAAACTGGGAAACAATAATAAATAATTCATATTAGCATTAGATTGCTAGATAATACTAGGTAATATAATGCCAGCAGTTATAGTAGAAGACACAACTCCTTTACATCCTTAACACGTGATTTTTATGGCACAATTCACATACCACAGCAAGTCCTGAACCAGCAGTGCTCTAGCTGCTTCATCTATCGCAAACCTTGTACAAATCACAGGGCTCTGCAAAGGCTAAACCAAGAGTCACAACATTTAGAAGCCAACACTGTACTTTTCTCATTTGAAAAATCCATTCCCAAGTGCATCTATTAACCTCTTACCCTCTAAATCTGCATCCTCTATCCACTCAACCTGCAAAATCAAGCAAGCAAGCACATCGGAGCTGATGAAGAGCCATGCCGCAAGGGGCTGTTCGGCGGCTGACAACAGCCGATAGCAGGTGCCCAAGGAAGATGTAAGGACACAGTAAACATATAGATTACACTTCCAGAAAATTCTCTCAGTATCCATTAATATGTAACTCAAGAGCTTCGTATTTATGAAAGTAAGCAGGATCCACGTTCACATCTGGATGCCGGCAGATTCCTATTGCAGGTTTTGGAAACCTTTTTATGTATTGTGCCTTTCCAACACTGAGGACTGACCTCGTAGTGCAAAACCCTGAGGCAAACCCCATTACCACAGTAAATCACCAGCTACCTATCTATAATTATGTTCTTAAGGTCACTCCCATCTTTACATTTAATGGACTAATATACATTCTTTGTGACTCCTGACTTCTAACAACAGATCCTTCTTTTCTCCAGTGATATATCTAACCATAAGCAGTTGTTGTCTTTTCTGTCCAGAAGGTACCTCTGTAGTTGCCAATTAAATCAGTTTAGATGCTGCCTCTGTTACTTGTTGAGGAACTTCCAAGTTGCAAAGGAAAACTACCTTAAAAAACTGGAAGATTAAAATGGCTTACTTACCAGTTCCTCTTCCTGTTTGAAAATCTGCAGCACCTCAAACCAAATGAAGGTTCAATTTGCTAGAAAAGTGAATATTTTTGTGCAGAAGCTTATAGATACAAATGATAGGCCATTTACCAGAAGAAAATCAAGGCATTTGAAATGTGACACTAGCAAAGTTTTTTTGTGAAGCCTGTCTACTACGGATAATAAACTAGATAGATACGTAGATGGCGATTATAGCTGCCTCTACAGCTATATTTATATATCCATCTCCACCTCTAAACTCCGCCTATATGATATCCTAGAAAATAATAAGAAAACATAGAAATTAGCATATATAAAGAAAGTGTTTGTGCTGCCTGCTCATGATAGTCATCCGTTTATTAGGCTATCTCATCTACTAAGAAAGAAAAAGGTGCCTCATCCTAAAATGATGGATTCCTGCTAATCTTCTGTGTCCCATCAGCAATAATTACTTGTCCAACTTTCTGTTGCACTGGAATTACTAACATTATCACCTCTTTGCCTCTACTGTTCTCTTTTGCTCCTTAGACACCAACCATGGTTTTTCTCTCAAGTTAGACTCACATCTGAGTCTAACTGACTAATAGAGTTATTTTAACTCACAGCAATAGTTTTCAAATTGTACTTGAAATCAGTGGCTTCTGTACGATAACTTGGGTCCCTCAAAGCTGGGATATCAGCTAAATCATGATGTATAAAGGTGTCACATTTTCTTCCAAACCTTGTTGTTATCTTTCAATAAATGATTGGGGTAATTATGCAGGGTATTTCAAAAGCTCTTGTAAGCTAGAAAACTTCTAAGACACGAAAACGAATTAATCACAATGACTAATTGTCAAAGATACACTATTTTAAAAAGATGTGATCCCTGCTGAGCTCTCTCTATATTTTCTTTTTATTACATTTTTCAATATCAATCCTATTAGTATTTTATTCATCAATATAGGTGCAAAAGGCTGGATGTTTGCATTACAGATGGAAATGCTTACAGATGCAGTAGATCCAGAAGCTCCCTGTAAAATCTCTCAGAGTAGGCACTGAGTAGATAAAGGCAATTTGTTGACTACACATAAAGTCATTAATAAAAATTATGTCAAAAAAACTTACTAACTTGGATGTACATAGCAACACGAGTAAAGAGTGATGGTGTTTTAGCAACTTCTTTTTTTTAATATATTAGCTTCAATAAGCTGATCATATGGTAAGCAGTGTTACTGCCAATTGTATTAATATGGAGTAAGTTAATACATCTTTGTACAGCTTAGCTGTTAACTGCAATGTTTGCTTGCATTCCCTTTTTTACCAGTTGGGTCAGCAGTTTTCACTACATTTAGGGATAACCTGTGCTACCCACTAATGATTCATATTCACACCAACCTCTGTGCCTTGGGGAAGGACGACACATCATCTGGGCTGACAGTCCCACACAGCCGACTCACAAAACAGCAACTCTGAGGACTTCCTAGGCAGAGGAACCGGGTAACGTCACAGAGCAGGACACTGTCCTCTCACGGTGCAGACTCTAATCACAGCAAGCATGTGCTCTTGGATCCGTCTCTTCCACAAGACTGGCCCTGGCAGCTGGTACAAGTTTACACATGCACCATTCCCTAACACACTCCTTCGTTCAATGGGCCCACACGGGCAGCGTCCTCTCTAACATGTCATGCTGTAAGTCTTGGATCTGGTGGTGCAGCAGAACAACCTTGGCACGGAATAAAAACCTGGGGAGGCTCCAGATCTCCTAGAGGCAGCCTTCCCAGAAATGGTTGTTCCCAACCCCCTGCAAAGACTGCTATAAACTTTGTCTATAGAAAGGATGGCTACAGGCAGCAGTGCACTGTGCTATGTGTCTTCAAACATATACAGGTCTGATTCTTCTTTGCTGCATTTCTTTTACAGATGCAGCTGAAGAGGTGCAGAAGCAGCCAGGCCCTCTTGGATGCTGCTTTAGAAGACAGAGTCTGGCAAAAGAGAGTTGGAGGATGGTTGCACCAGGCCCCCATCTTCAGTTCCTCCTGGAGAACTCAGAGATGCTGCGGGCACATGGAGGATCCACACAGATCCACCTACCCTGCAGATGAGCCTAGTATATAATCTGGAGATGCACTAGTTCAATCTCACCACGTTTTTTGAAAGAGAAAGCAGCTATTCCTGGGAGAAGGAGTGGCTTGGGCTGGAGACCAACAAGCAGGTCCTTGGGTATTCTATCTGGCCCTCCTGCCTGACCTATTTCTGATTACATTTCTTTAGAGTTGTGGTTCAAAGCAGGAATCCAAATTCCTTGCATGACCTCGTCTTCAGCTAGGCACCAGTGAATGAAGATTCCCCGTTTGTGGTCCATACCCAAACACAGGAAAACATGTAGAATCTGTGAAGGCTCTTCCTGGGATTGACTAATTAGGGATTAAATATTTTAAGGATTTTTTTCTATTTTGTTCCTAACCAGAAATGAAGCTGCTCTGGAGTAACCTACTCTGGAGTAAAACATATCAAATAATATTAATTGTTTTATTTTACTCCAGAGTAACTTAATTTCTGTGCATTTCATAAAACCATTCCAGCATTTCATTAATTTAAGGCTCAATTTGTAAAACATTAACATATGGTGAAATCTTTATATATGTATTATTTGAGATGTTCTAAAGCTGCAAAGAAGTTTTTAATTTCAAACTTGGACTTTCATAAAGTTCAGAGTTGTCAGAATCAACAGTTTTTGGTCCGACCATTCTAATAATGACTATTTACAAAAGAGATGGACTGACTCACAGAAAGAGCTTTCAAGCCAAACTGTAGCAATATATCTCTAGAAAGCATCTAGTTTCTTTTCAATTGTCAATTTCTCACTATGATCAAAAAGAGTTCAACAGCAGTGAATTGTAGTACTCATATCTGTCTTCATTTTCATCGTTCTTTCACAATTCATCAGTTTCAAACCTAAGTAATACTGTATCCCACTGCAAATGTTCCTGTCATCCATTCCTCCTCCAGTGACCTGATCTGCAGAACTACAGGGGAAAACTCCCCACTGTTCAGCACTAAATAAAAATTCTGCAGGAAACAGATGTCCTCTCCTTTATCTTTTCCATTGCTTTGTTATTGCATTTAATGATTTGTCTATGATTTCCCTTATTTTATTATTTTTTCATAACCAAGGAAGACCAGACAAATCCACTGTAATACACCCATCCACCCATCTCTTTAAAGTCTCTCACTTGATAATTATAGATAAAATGATAGTAAAGATTATTAAAAAAACAAGTTTAAGGGAGCAAACCTGCAATGTACCTGTAATATTATGCTTCATTGTTCCTAGCTGTTTACTATATCCTTTCCTCTTTGAACGGCAAACAAGATTTCTTAGGTACTGCTTGGTGTCAATTTTTTACTAATATCATTTTCTGGTACAAGTTTTGGGTATTGCTGGAGATACTTTAGACATTTTATATTTTTGTTTTTAAAAGTTTTTTTAAAGAAAAATACATCCAGGATATATATCCCCTCTCCCAGTGCTCACCTCTTTAATACCTGATTAACATACTCTTCAGCTCTGTTTTTCAGAAGAACTGAAAAAGTAAGGCAGGAATTCGAATGTCCTACTTTCCTTGAATTCCATGTTATTTCTTTAGATCTGTTGAAAATCTCAGCATATCCTACAGCTTCTTTCAATGGCTTCCTTATGAATGTCAGAAATTACCACATCTCTGAGAATTATATCCTAACTTTTCTTCTTCTGTTTGACAGTAGATTTCTCAACCAGACTTCATCCTTCAGAAAGGACTTCGACATATATTATAGCTATTTTTATCTCCTACGCAGAATTACAGCCAAGAAATAAGCTAGATTCCTCATAATCTATGGGCAGCAGGTAAGCTGAGGAGGAACTCGATTCTGAGGAGACTTTCAAAAGTCTGTCTCGCATAGAAATTGGTTTCTGCAGAATCTCTATGAATTCAGAGGATAGTTCGTCACCTTCCCTCATCTTGTCTCTTGTTCAGAAAAGAAAGGTGCAGCAAGTCATTTGTAACCTCTTGAACTTCTGTAATTTAATGATACGGATTTAGAGAGAAACAAATTTTGCTAGTGAAAATCCTTTAGGGGTACCACTGTGTGATAGTCAGAGGCTAAGTTTATTCTAGTTGATAAAAGAGGTGAGAGTCCACTGCCTGGCACTGCAGCAAGTGATATGACCAAGGTGCACCAACATGCCTAAGCTCTCTTCTGCCTAAAACAGGATGGCCACATGAAAGATCCTGCTTCAAGCAATCTCTGGCATATAGAGTCCCCCGAAATGTGCCCAGCATAAAGGGAGCATGTTGGTGATTACCCTATAACACTTAGAAGTTAGAGATGTAGTGTAAGTTCGATGAGAAGAGTTGCAGCCTCCTTGCCTTAGTTTTCCAGGTGCAGGGGGAAATAGTGTAGAGATTTTAAAAAATTCTTAAAAATAAGAATTTCTCAGGTGTCATCACAGTAGGGGCTACATAAATAAGGATCAAAGGATAATTCCTCAGGAGGGGACCTCAGGAGGTCATCTCGTCCAACCTCCTGCTTAAAGCAGAGTAAGCTATGAGGTCGAAACAGGTTGCTAATGGCTTTAACCAGCTGGGTTAAGCCTCCAAGCATGGAGGCTGCACAACCTCTCTGGGCAACCTATTCCACTGCCTAACTGTCCTCATGGCAAAAAAGCTTTTCCTCACGTCCAGTCTGAACCTCTCTTGTTTCAGCTTAAGCCTATTGTCTCTAATCCTCCTGCCATCCACCAGCATGAAGAACCTGGCTCCATCTGCTTGATAACCTCCCGGTAGGGACGGGCAGGCTGCTGTTAGGTCCCCCAAGGCGGTCTGTTCCCCAGGCTGAGCTAGCCGAGCTCCTGCAACCTCCCCTCACAGGGCAGGTGCTTCAGCCCCAACCACCTTGGTGGCCCTCTGCTGAACTTGAGCCACTTTTTCAATGTTTTTCTTGTACTGGTGGGCCCAAAGTTGAGTGCAGTGATCCAGAGGTGCTCTAATGAGTGCTGAATAGAGGGGGATGATCCCTTCCGTGACCTACCAAGGAGGCTGTTGGCCATCTCTGCTGCCTGGGCCACTGCTGGCTGGTGCTCAGCTCACTGCCCACTATGCAGAGCTGCTCCCTGGCAGTCAGGTCCCAGCCTGTGTCATTGCAGGGGCTCTTCCTTTCCAGGGGCAAGGCTCTGCTTTCAGCCTTGCTAAATTTCATGAGGTTCCTGTTGACGTGTTCCTCTGGCCTGTCTAGCTCTCTAATGGGGGTGGACAGAATATTCTCTTTCTCTCTTTCAACTAATTCTCCTCTAGTTTCCCCTGCTAATCTTTCTTCTTGAGTCCTTTCTCTTTCTCTCTTATAGGCGTCTGTCTTTTGTGACATGATTTCAATATCTGACCATTTCACTCTATATACTTACTTACCCAGCTTTCACCAGGTTCCTTGCACTATGCCTATTTTTGATGGTTCTTAGGAAATAGAGAATTTTCTGCTGTTTCAAAATGTTATCTGAACCATCTATCACAATCTGAAGATGGATTTATTGGCATGTCTTAATAGTTATTTGTATAAGAGGTAAAATAAGAAGTCTGAAAATGTATGGAAATCAGCTATCTAAATTTCAAAGGGCATTTTAAAAAGCGTGAAAGTGTTCCTTCTATCTAACTTGAACATACTCTTGCCCTAATATAAGCTCTTCCCTGCTACTGGCAATATCTGCTTCAACAAATTCTGAAATAAGTTATATCTTTCAAGCTGGAAAACTGGTAGATTGGATTGGCAGTTTGTGAAAGCACAACAAACAGAAGAAGTGAAGAACTTGATATATTTGCTGGCATTTCATCTTTATTCTTGCATTTGTTAGACTGACAAATAACTATAGAATGCAGATGCACAAGGAAACCCTTTTGAAGAGAGCAGTGAATCAGTGTTCAAGACTGATGTTACGTATGATGACAATTTCCTGGCTCTCTGCGGTATTTCTCCTGCCTGAAACACTATATTCTGTATGCTATTTCTGATAGCTTGTTTGCCTTTACCTTAACTCCTCTCTTCCCTATTTTTCTTATGTAATAAAGCACTACAAAATATAAAATGTGACCTTATGATAGAAATAGCTTTATATTGCATTTACACTGTTCTGTTTTCTTACACTGTCACTAATGACCCCTCAAACACATAGGCACCCTTTAAACTACAGAATTAGCTTAAAAGTGTTAAAAGTGGGAGCAATTGCTTGGAGGTCAACATCAAATCGTCTTATTTGTTTCTGTAAGGAGAGCTATGTTAGCTGCACAAATATATATCCATGTGAATAAAGATGCTAATGCTTCATTATCACTGCAACAAAATAATTGGTACTCTAATTTACACCCTCCCAACACTATCTATCTATCAAGATGTAATGAGATATTTAACATGTTGTTACTCTATGTGCGCACATGTTTTAAACACAGCAGCCTGCTATTTGCCAGCTTAAACCAGCACAGTACACTACAATTAGATTCTTTCCCCCGTAATTATCCTAACATACATCTGGGCAGCCCCACTGAAGTCAAATAACTTGCACTGGATATACCTCATGACAGAATAAGGCCATGAACTCTTTTAGTTTGGTATTTCGTATTGTTTCACTTTCTTTGAAACTTCAGGTACTTAAGAGAAATGGATTTTTAAAATGAAAAATCTTTTCATTCCGGTAAGCAAAGCAGATGGCATAATACATATAAATACCTTCTTTACATTCTTGTTCAAGAAGAATAAAATGAGCCATCCAGCAGGCTAGAATATGGATCAATATGTGTTTTCAACAAGATTTAACTAGGCTCCTGGTCCTATTTCCACTGAAGTGTAGGTGTGTTGCCACTCATTTCCACAAGAGCAAGATTAAATCCAAGTAGACAGAATTCATAGCCATCCTGTCTATCTTCTTTGCAGGTGCACAGATAGTCCTGAAACCTTGAAATTGCACTACCTGCAAGTAGTAGGTAATTGCACTTGTACCTGCAAGTACATTGTACTCAGAAACACAGAATTCCTCCATAATCTGACACTTCTCCCATTACAAAAGTCCTTCCAGTTCTTCTATTCAGATGGCTGTTCTAGCAAATAATCTTTCTCAGCCAAATTAAAGCTCTCTCTGTTTTCTTGCTCCTGATGACATATGTATGTCTTTTTCCAAGGGCATATACAGTGAGAGGTTTTCTGCCTTCACCACCTCTTTTATACAGAGAAGTGCACATTAGAGAGTGCTTGTATACTTAGTGGAGACGATGCATGATAACATCTGGGATGAACTCTATCAGGTTGTTCTCTCCACCTTCTCAGGCAACAATGCACGAGCAGAAGGTATTTTTTCCTGACATCAAGGAAGTGCACCAACCTTCCAAAGAGCTCTATTACTTCAAACTCAAGAACCAGAAAAATGCATTGATTCAGATCAAAACAGAACGACGAGTTAAAAAGAATGAAAAACGTCCACTATTTTGGAAAACATTAGGTGGAAACAACCCCAACTTTACTGGGATTGAACAGGCTGTTCCATTCTAGACCATAATACACAGACAAACTGATTTTTACTATCACTTTAACATTGTTCCTTTCCCTTGATAATGAATCCCTCTCCTGCAGAAAAATTCTCTTTTTTTTTTTTAAACTGGAGTGAAGGGGACCTAGTGCATCCAGTTCTTTTGGATCTTTCATAATACCCTTGCCAGATAGCTGCTTAGTCATCAGCAATTAGCAAATTACTAAACATTTAACAAATTATTAAACATTTTTCTTTTCTTTAAGAAAAACTCTTGGTTTAATAATAAATCTGACTTTTACAGAGACGTTACTGATGGCATTTTAGGGACTCAGAGACTGAATAATTTTTAAAATTAGACTTGTTCACAGCTACGTGCTTTGCAGGCCGTAGTAGTTTGACACAACCTCAGGCACACCCTCAACACAGACCAATATTGTGATACCATTAGGTAAACGCTCTAGAAATTAGCACACAACTCTTTTGCTTTCAGTAGCTACATCTGAATTTCCCTTCCCTTTAGAATACATTAAATATAGTTCTATGTATTTTTGTCCAGTTAGTATAACATGGTCGTGTGTATTTTATGCATACAGACATTTTGCTGAAATATAGCAACAAGTAGCTATTTGACCAATATTACTAGATGCTTTCTTGTAAAAACATTTCACTTTCATTTCTAATTTCAAATCACCTTACTGGGACTCTATGTCTTTGTATTCTCCTACAGAAAAGATGTTTTACAAATCAGTCCCCTTCTTGTATACAGTAAATAATTTAGGGGACTGTCATAATTTATTTGTGCATTCTCAGTATTGTCAATATTTATGTTATTTTCAAAACGATATATTCTCAGATTGATTGACCTCTAGTCACTACCACAACATAAATGAAAAAGGACGGCTACAGTATTTCATACTGAGCAGATATTAGCTGGTACTCATGGAAAGCAAATTCAATACTTTTGTGGGTGAATATCTACATTACAGAAACAGTTCAGGCTTACAGTCATCAAATGTCTGAAAGTAAGTACATGAAATACTTAAGTGGGCAGTCAAAACAGCTCAAATTGCAGCTATCAGATGCTTAAAATGAATTGTTCATGAATAAGCAGCAGCCCAAGAATTACTGACAGAAGTTATTCAGAAAAGAGTTTTGACATCTGAAAAAAACCATGCTCTCTCAATGACAGTTCACAAACAGAGAGATGACATTTGGCAAACAGATAATTCAACATGAATTACTCACTAAAGAGTAGTAATAATACTTAGCAACTATATAGTGCTTTACACATTCAGTGGATGGTACAAACTCTGACATTAATTAAGCGGAACTGCCTCATCTTATCTATTATTTGCATTAAAATTCTTCATAAAAAAATTGGTTTGGCATGGTTTTATATAGCCCAACTTTTCACCTAGCAAAACCCCCATCTCTATGTGTGAAAGAAAATATGTAAGAACAAACAAGGTTAACGAAGTCTGAGGGGAAAAAAAGGCTAACTTCTGAGTTTACAATATGCCATAAATTAAGAACGGTGCACAGTTGTTGAGATAAGCCCAGGGACGGACTTGTGATTTCTCAATTACCGTCCGTATTCCAGGGAGGAGGAGGGGGAGAAGGAGGAGGCAAGGAAAGGATTTGGCTTCTGGTTCCACACCGGCCAAAGCCCCGGCCCCGACGGCTGACTCAGTGGAGCCAGCTGGCACAGAGCTCCTAATGCTCTACGATGCCCATCCCCATCCCTTCAGAGGAAGCAGCAGCACCGTCACTGCTGGCAATTTTTAGAGACTATATAGCACTTCAAGCATGTGGCAAAGCACTTTTCAGAGCGTACGGGATGTATGGAAAAGTGAGACAGGGTCTTTGCAAGGCCTTTTATTTTCCTCCTCTCCTCCCTATCTCCTTTCCCACTACATGTATAGAAGTTATTCAAGAGAAGATATGAAGAAACAACTCGAGAAAGCATAATTGCACAATTAAAGCCAGATCTAGAGCTAACTGAAGAAAACAGAAGGACTTAGAGGCATGGATTAGTCTTGTAATAAAAGGCTTTTTTTTTTCCCAGCATTTCTCCCTAAAATGTCTAAGAAATTGGTATGGTAAATACTGCCAAAGCATCTACCTTCTCTGTTAAGACAGCTGATGAAAAGATAAAGTTGAATAGTTTATATGAAATGTACATTGAAATAACAGAAGGCATCTGATACTGGCATAATTTGGAGGATAGCTTGTGAATAGAAATAGAAATTGTTCTTTTAGCACTCCAGAGACTGCATTTCAATTTATAGAGATGATACATATTCAAAAAAGAAAAAGAAAAATAAATTAGCTCCAGTATTTTTACTTGATGGGGTTAGGAGGCAAACTCATTAGCACATTCATAAGACATTTGCTTATCTGTGCACAAGCCTTCTGCTGCTGATCAAATCTCCAGAGTATCTACTGGTTAATTTCTGTGCCATTGTCAGCTGTGCCATGTTGCTAGAGTTCAATATTGTCCTAGTTATTCAGCACTGGTGAGTAATCAATGTGCCCAGTAGCCACTTACTGCATGTAAGAAAATCAAATGGTTCACTGTCTTTGATCTCACTGTATTTCACTGCTTGTGTAATTTATAGGGCTGATAATTGGGAGTGGTACAAGCTCCCCGAGTTAAATTCTTTCCTCGTTCTCCAGTGTGCTTTGATAAATGAAGTAAGTTGGTAAGCATAATTACAGTTCTGGTGTGTGATATTTTTCTCTCTCTTTTTATGATTATATTTAGATATAGTGGCAGTACAATTTTTAAAAGCAGCTTTTCTGTAACTACCATATGCTAAGTCTCTCTCAACTCTTTTAGGTACAGACTTTTAGAGGGCATGTAAGTTTCTGAAAACCACTTGCCATAAATTTTAATGTATGAATTATAAATTACACGTCCCTTTCAGGATTTCAGAAAGTAAATGCTCGTACTAAACGTTCAAGGGTCCTTAATAATCAATAGCCCCATCTTTTCTTGAAATTTTGGTATTGAGATAGTGGGGAATACATTCATGATGGTGTTGAAGACAAGTGCAAAGTATGGCAGGCTACATTTACACAGCTAAACTCATCTGCCTTTGGCTTTGTGGTCCTGAGACATAACTAGAATATTTTGTGCTTTCAAAGTGATAATGAAATGAAATAATCTGAAAAAATGTGAAAACTGTATTGCAGCCTACCAAAGCAGTGTCCCCATAGCATGATGCGAAAGGCATGTGTTGCTTGCCCTGCGGCACGGCCTGAGGGTGCGCGCTTGCCTTTGAGGACACAGGGCCTGCCGGCCGGCACAGTATTAGAAGGCTGTACCAAGCGGAAGGAGACAGATTTGGCACCATCTATTCAATATTACCTGTCTAGAGCGAACCCTGGAGCAAACTACTGTGCCAGCTGTGCCCAGGATTCCTCTTGGAGGAAACAAGTTTACTCACTCAGAAAACAGCCTAGAAAGGGCCTCAGTTATTTAACGGTGCAGAAGCCCCTTGGGATAATATGATCCTACTATAGACTAAGGGCTATAAGTGCTAGTGCAGCAGTGCAGTTCAAATAGATAATTAAATACCACCCACACTGCAATTTCCATGACTGTCTGAGTTTGCAGAGCATTTTTTCCTCACTTCTAAGTTGGAAAGAGCAGACTTGTCACCTGCCTTGAAGGACCCTAGGTTTAATACACTGATTCTTGTTGGAAGCACTGTGGGTTCACATTTCCTCTGGTAGCATAACATCCCACCGCCTAGTAAATAAGTTCATGAGAAAACAGAGAGAACTGGAGAACAGGTACTGGATTTCCAGACCAGCTATCAACTTCTAGATATTCCCTAGCGATCTTGCATCCAAGCATTAACCAGGCACATTACCCTTTTTGGCTAGATCTTTCAGTCCTCTACTTTCACAAGTATTACGAGCAATTAAAACAACAAAAATAAAAACATTGACTCCTACACACCTGTTTTTTTAGACTATTACTTAATGTTTTCTTAATTTTCATGATAGTATTTCATGCATTCACTTCTTTAGATGGATCTGTAACCATAGTAACAACATCATCTCATAATACATTCTTTAAAACCTCATTCTGGAAATAGTGTATTGTTCCAACTTGCATTGTTTACTCTGATGCTTTAGATAAAAAATAAATGAACCTATTCTGCTGTTGCTCATCTAATGATGCTCTGCAGTTCTGTAGCCCCTTCCAACCAAAGTACTTGTCAAATATCACTAGGTGATACTCATAGCTTCTGTTAAGGCGAGCATGCATGCCTACCTAGGTGAGGAAATTAAGTCATAAATATATTAGCTCACTTGTCTACTGCCATACAGCAAGTATGGGTAAAAAGAGGCACCGAATCACATTTTCTGGACTCCGAGGCACATCACGCTCTGTCCACCAGTTACACAATGAAGTGTCCTCTAGATCCTCAACAAAAAAAAGCAGGGGGGGACCCTTTAAAAATCAAGCTGAAAAAGATTAATTCCAGACATCTGAGTGCAATGCACTTTGGGTAAAAATTCATTCCAACATCTAGGTCATTGGCCATAAAACACACTCAGAAAGTCAGTGTGGGATTTCTCTTGCTTACACTGCTATTTGTTTACAGTAACTGTTGAATTTCAAATTTATGCTGATGCGAAAGCAAAACTTGACCTCTTGTTTTCATGCAAATATCCACCACATGAAAAAAGGGAAGAAGCAGTATGAAAATCTGAAAGATGCCAAATAGTTTCTCAACAGCACAATTTTCATAGTTCCTTATGAGGCCTCTCTGAAGGGGACAGTTGTGCTGCTTTTTGTGTACAATGGCATGTTTTTGCCCCTACCCTTTTATTGCTACTCCCATTAGAACAGAACTGTAAACATTTTTAACGACGATATACTTTCACTGATTATTCAACAAATATACACAATGTCAAGTTAGAGTAAATGAGGCATGAAGTGCTGCAGGCAGAGTTCATACGGTGCACCACAGAGGCTTGAGAGCAGCTGCTGAAAACCACTGTGTTAAAATTTTACTTTGAAAAAGGTATAGTTTTGTACAATAGGCTCTAATGTTTCTAAAAGAGTTATTTAAAGCCTGTTGTGTAAAACATTTACATTCTCATTGTGTAAATCATTTCATTTTAAAAATACGTAGTCAGTTGAAATGGCACAAATGTTTGTATGATCGGCATTTGAGCCTGAAAGTGTGAAAATATAATTAAAATAGCCGTTTTAAAGGCTGCAGATTGGCCTTGATACTCCCTGCTCTGGAAATAGAACATGTAGGGTAAGATATTCAAATTTGTCTAGCACAGTAAAATACCTATTTAGTTAGTTAGGCACTGAGACACCTTCGTACTTCTCTTCCTTTCATGTGATTAATCCTTCTTTAATTCCATTGATTTTAATGAGACATAAGCAGGTGTTTATATTTTCTTGTTACTGCATTTAGAAACTGGCACAATGATGTCCTTTTTAGACCAATATATCTTCTGGCAATGCTGAACATGGACTATCAAATGCCATTTCTGATGACTCATGCACACTGTTGCGGTCAGTCTTTTGCCCTAATTTTCCTCTGATGCTTTCTCTTTTCAACTTACCCATTTCTCTGCCCCCCTGAATCACTCTGACTCGCCTCTGACATTCACCCCTGACATTCACTGACTCCAACCCCTCTTGCTGTCATATCAGGCAACTTGCTTTCCATCACCCTAATATTCTGCTGATTTATTTCTGCTTCTATTCATGCAGCAGCGCAGCAGACTATTTCTTGGAGTAAGGTGAGAAATTTGCTTCATCATTAAAAAGCACAGTTTTAGAGCTGTGGATGCCATAGTACTCATGAATGCTGAACGTATAATAAAAATACAAGAATATAAAGGACCATAACACATAAATGAAGGACTCGCTGTATAAGTGGGCGTAAAGGAAGGGAAAGGAAAGGAACTCTATGAAATCCCTCTCTCCCCCTTTTTTAAAATAAACTGGAAAAGGGAATTACGCCATAGTGAAGAACACTGACAATTACACTGAGGAAGACTGCGGGCTAGTATCTTCTGATGCACACATGATCTAACCACAGCCCAGAGCTCTGCCTGCGGAGCTACTTAGTGTCGTGGACAGCAAGCAGCGCTGCACTCCAACGTTTTCCATGGAGCAGCTCTGAAAAGTGCATGGATCACTTTGTCTTTGGGTTTTAGAGCTGTCTGCTGAGGAAAGTCTCAGATACAACAATGGGTACCAAGTCTCATCCTACTAAGGAGCCGGGCTCACAAAGGACACTTTTCTTCCTCCTACTTTGTCCAGTTGTCTTCAGCCCCTCTTCAGAAGTCCCAGCCCAGCTTGTCCCCAGCTGTTTCTCTCAACCTCTGGGCCCCTTGCCCAGTCAACCTCAAGTCCATTGCTCCCAGCTTCTCATCCAGCTACTTCTTCTCTTTTTCCCCATGATCTCCATACCATTCTGCTCCTAGTCACAAACACTCTCTCTCAGGGCTTGCTGGGGAGTTTCTTTCTTGTACTCTGTCCTATCTCTTTTCTCTAGCCCATTCAAAACATTGGCCAAGGTCCAGGGCCATATCAAGCTGAGTTAACTCAGTGCAGCTCCATCTCCATGCCTCACTCTTTCAGAGTCTCCTCAGCCAGCAAATCTGTCCTCACAGCAGAACAACCCTTCACAAACAGTCATGCTAATACATTTCACTTCGCCTATGAGCATAACTCCGTAAAAAATTATTTTTCATTATCTTTATTCTCTGATACAGTTGGATTTTGTGGTTCAGGCTCTATATAGTATTTGGACTGAAACAGATATTTAGTATGGGAAATTTTGGTCCATTCAGTAAAAGCTTGCCACATTATAAAAAAAACTGTATTGTAATGGATAGTGTGTCAGGCAATCTTAATAATTAGTGTAATAACTTTAATGATAATAATAATACCACCAGCAGTCACTCATAATACATATATTTTCCTTGATTGCTATAGAAGATTTCCCTATAATATTGCTTTGAAATTATATTATCTTTTCTCTCTATGAGAAAATTATAACTGACACTACAATTTATCATTTGAGAATAGCACAGGGACATCAAAATTATAAATGCTGCTTTTATTCAGGTCACATAATGGGATGGATCCTACAAAATAGGAAGGATCACATCTTTCAAGGTCACTGAGATTATACTGAAATGAGCAAATCTGGTCTAGATCTATTACAGTTGTAGGTCATAGCTCTGTTTAAACGTCTTCATTGCATTCTTAAATATTCTTCTGTTTCAAGCCAGCCCCTTCCTGCTACACTGCCCCCCTCAAATCAATCAAATATCTGTAGAAGATGACAATTTGGCAACCGTTACTCACCATCTCAAAAAAAGTGAAAACAATGTAAAAGAATCATCTAATGCATTTTTATTCAAAAATGTATTTTGCATTTTAATGCTGAAATTAAATATAAGTAGATTTTGACTTTGTGTCATATTTATTTCTGATGCACAGACTGATCAGCAAATGTTAATGTATAATCCAGGATATTAATATAGAGACATCATTGTCAATAGTTCTAATAACTGAGGAGAGAATGTCCCAGGAGTGTGCAAGAAGTTAGAGGCTATGTTTATGTTATGAGGGACCCCATTGATTAGCTCTGTGGAAGGGAAGTAAGGACAGCTTTGACATTATGTAGTATAACTTCAGGTAGTTTTGTTTATCTTCACTTTACCCACAAGGTACATGGTGATGAAAATATTTATCTACATCACAGGAGTATTATGAAACTTTACTAATGCACAACCAAAACTTTAGAAAATATGTCCTTTCTTTCCTTCAGCCAACATTTTGAATCATATAAAATTTTTGAGATAGTTTCCCAAATCAGATTAATATCCCACAGTAATACTAAGCACATGATATATATGTTTTCTTTAAAATGGTCTAATTTAAGACATGACGTACAAATAAGTTTTGCCCTTTTCCTATAGGATATTTTGCTGAAATTACCCCACATAAATCAAAGAGAAGGTACTGAAATAGCTTCAATGGGTCTCCTGTTTGCTTAATGTTTGCATGCTGGGCATAACTGATTCATTCTCTAGTGTGCCCTGGAGAGTTGTGAAATCCAAAAGAGAAAGCATTCTCTGTTGAAACAGCGTAGTATTATTCATGAAAATAAAACTCTGTGCAAAAAAAAAAGAAGTCTACTAATTAACATTGGGGCTACTGCAGGCAGATCTATTATTACGTAATATTAAATAATTAGCATTTTTATTACTGTACCACTATATACACATCATTGGCTTATTTATTAAAGGGATGTAAGGGTTGTAAAACTTTCATAAGTATGGTTTGATGCAGTATAGAATTGCTTTACTGAAACAAGTACTCCAATTCTTTTCTCTCATTTTCATTACCCAGTTTCAAAGGATATTACGAAAGGTGACAAGCCTGAAAAGGCTGAACTTACTATATCTTTCCATTTGCATGCCTATCACCAACATGACATCCTAGGGTGTTGCTCCTGTCATCTTTTCATATATTTGGTTAATATAATGCAAATATAAGCTAATTCATTAACTTCATTAACTCTGGAGTTCTCAAAAGTCTGATTTGAATCTCCATCCTCAAAAGATGTTCAGTAGGAACCAAACTTTCTGAGAGAGAGAGAGAGAGAGAGAGAGAGAGAGAGATCAGATTTGTTGGGATAGTGTTGGACTGTTCTCCAGTGCCAAAGAGGAATACTGCCATTATGTGTTCTGTTTGTTGCTTGACAAATATTTCACCATTTTTAATAGCTATGTTTCAGTTCTCATTGAACAAAACGTCAAAACAATTTCATGATATGAACTATGGTCAGCATTCACATAGCATTTGGTAAACATCTCTGTATTATGGTATTCTGCCCACAGTTAGGTTTACCTATCAGATTAACAACTATTTATTTATTAGTCATGAAAGTGACATGAAATTCTAGTTAGAAGCTATGGAATATTTCCGATTTATTAAAATACACAGTCACAATAGCAGCATCTACTAACACCTATATTTGATTTTTATTATTGTTATTGGCTTAACTTTGTAAGCATAAGGCTGCAACAAAGTTGAGCTATACACTGTTCTGTAGAGTAATGTCCAGGCATCCTAAAGCACTCAAATGACTACCTATCAGGATGGATTTTTTTTCTTCTTGCAAGGGCGGTGAGTTTGCAAAAATTATTATAGCTTTAGCCTAACTTATTTAGACATAGGTATTCCGGGGAAGAACGTTGGCTTGCAAAAGTGAAGTGCAACCCACATTGCACAGATGGAGCATAGAACTTGCAGAATGCAAGCAAAATAATTTTGTGACTATAGTTCCCAACTACAGTGGGAAATATCCCCTTCAATATTTAAATACTGACCTGATTTTCCAAGTCACCGCAAAGTTAAAAGTCTAAACATCATTATTTATGATTTCAAATCAAATTGAGTCTTAACTGGCTGTGGGTGCATATTCAGGTTTTTCTAAAGATCCTTGTCTAGAATAAAAGTGATAAAGCAGTTTACAATAACAGAAATTTACAGGCAAACTCTGAACTATGGGGCTATTAATGAATTCATCTTTGATATGTGTTTAAAACTTATTCTTCTAGACATATATTATCAGGCAGAATTTGACTTTTTTGTGACTTGCATAGAACAGAATACATGTATAATTTTGCATGAGGTTTTTTCTTTTCCTTTTTTCAGGTATTTTTTTTTTAAATATCGTCTGAAGTTAATGAATATCCACATAAAAATAATAAAACTAACTAACCTAATACAGCTAATAGATTCCTTTGAATAGAGTGCACATGAGTGCCATGAGCTGGGAAAGATTTTAAAGAGATTACAGGCTGAAGATGAGAATCCCTATCTGACAGATCCCTCTGGAGGTCAGGCAAGGAAAATAAACAAGAAGCCATGTGGTCAAAAGATGATCTACTAACAAACAATTAAAAGATAACTAGGTCAGAAAGAGGTGGCAGGGTGAGAAGGGGAGGAAAAAGCGGAAATCTTCAGTTCTACAGCGGACTGAGATCCTAATGGAAATAAATATCGCTTTGCGTTGCTGGTGGCCCAGCTCCTCAGTTGTTGAAATGATCTCTTTTTTAAAAAAAAAAGAGAGCTGTACCCTGGTCTGCCTGAATAATTGCCGGTGGATCCCTCCATGTGCTAGATTTACAGCCGGTGTGCAGTACCTGTTTCGTGCCCCGTGTCAGCGATGCCCATCTCTTCTAGGCAGGCAGCTGGAGCTGCTGCAGAGGCAGGGGGACACCATCTGTGGTGGCCCTTGCGCTGCCTCCTGGCAAGGCCCGGCTGGCTGGCCACAGCTCGGCCCAGTTACTTGCGTGTAGCAGCCCTGCTGCTCCCCCTGACAGTGAACTCCCCGTGCATGCGATGCCGGGCTCTGCACATGCACCAGTGGTGCCAGGAAAGACAGTATCTGACAGGGGCAAGGTAGGGAGAGGGGCTGAATGAATCGTCCTGATTGCGGCAGCCCAGTTCTGTCCAGCTTCTTTTTCCAGAAGCCCGGGGGTGCTCTCCTCTCATGTGCCCAGCACACACGCTCGGTTAGACTGCAGAAACAATCACACTGGTACCCAGGGTATATTACACGCAGCTCAGCCTGCCAGTGGGCGAAACAAGGGGTTTCACTCCACATCAGAGGCTGAGTCATGACACACTGGCATCATTATCCTGGTACCTGTGACATCCTTTTCAAAAGCGCCAACCTAATATGAGGGCTCTGGCCACTCTCATGATGGGGGAGCTGTCTCAGGAGAAAAAATGTCTTCAGATGAAGAAATATCAACGTTATAGCTTTGGAGAGGGGCTGTAGATATGGAACAGAATGACTAAGTTTTGTTCAAACAGAGCACGTTTGTACAGTACAGGAAGACATATCATTTGCTACTGATCTGATGAGCTTAGAGGAAAAGAAAAAGAATTTTACAGTCTCCAGCTCTTGAGATTGTAACGAATGTGAATTCTGTCTGTAGTCTTCAAATGCAATTAAATTATTGCTGAATTAATTCTGCGAACAACCCCAGCCGAAGTTAGGAGGCTGGAGAGAATTAAAATGTTTTCTACTTGCTATGAAAGTAGACCTGCTGAATCAGAACACTTAAAGTAAGATGAATTCCACAGAATAAATTAGCAGTGTGCTGGAGTGAAGGCTGGAGCCTGTTTTCTAGCTGAAAGGCACTCAGAAAAATAGCACTCTCCATTTACAAATGATGAGTTTTCAAACAGAAGAAGAAAACATTTAAGAAAATGAAAGAATAAAACTGCCTTGAAGGGAAATGATCAAAGACATATTTACTATTTAGGTATGATATATATTTTCCTAATATTTTCTGTCTCACTGACTCTTCCTTTCTTTGTTACAAATTTTTGTTCTGTTTTGGGATGTTTCTATACACCCAGTTACACTTTGGTGAGCTGTCCTATATGTAAATGATGCTTTCACCACCATTCCTAGCACAATTTTATACAACTGAAAAGGTAACTGGATAAGTGCTTTCTCTCTAAGCTTTCAAATAATGCTACAGTGGTCTATAAGAGAAAGAAATACTGAAAAATGATTTAAGGTGAAGTTAGAAAAGGAAAAAGACTGAGAAAGATATACCTAAATTGCTGAGAGCATCTTAGCTTCCCTGGTAAATGCATAGTTTTTTTTCTCCAAGCTAAAAGGACCACTGGCTATTCAAGGTACAACAGCTCACAAACCACAGGGGATATTGATGAATACCATAACAAACGAGGAATGTCAGCCGTTCATGCCTTTTTTCTACCCAGAATGACATTGAAAACCACTAGACTACTTACTAACTTGCCATTCCTTACCTGCACTTCATTTCATTTTAATTTGCCATCATTCTGATATTTAAGGTATTTAATGTAAAGCTAAATTAGATCCTACAGAAGTTAATGCTTTGTCTAAATAAATCGTAGAGAAGACTCCAAACCTTACTATCTGTCTCTATAAAGGGAAGATTAAAAAAGATATTTTTCTCTTAACCCAAAGTGTTATTCATTCTGGGAAACAGGAGGTTTTTTATCCATAATCCCAAAATCTAATCTGTGAATACTGATGAACTAATTACACTAACTTCAGATTGTTTGTTTTATAAGCCACTACACCTTTGCAGAAGCTTTATCATTGTTAATTGCTAATTATGTGAACTATCTCACCAGATTTGCAAAAGTTAAAGTTTTCCCTTAGTTGTTTCCCTTTCCCAAAGCCTCTGCTAATGCGAGTGCTGCTAACTCATGTTTCTAACTCATCATACCTAAATAAGACTCATTATAACACCTCAGTGGAATTCAGTGAAGGAAATAATGTATCTAGATAAAAAAGAAGTTGATATATTCTCTAGTTACATCTGCTCATATAGAATTCTTTCTGCATGACTTTCATTTTTATCAGCCCTGGAAATTAAAATGGCGTGTTTACACTGTTGGTAGCATACACCCAGTGTAGCTGTGAATGACAAGTGGGAAAAAAGCAGTCTCCATGCTGTCACAGTGAAACTCTTTCTGTTCTTGAGCTATTTATCATAATATCATGTCATTATTAACAGCCGCTTGGATGAAGTCTGCGGCTAGACATAATCAAAGCAAAAACAGGAATGTCTGTAAGTCTGTCCCTATGCAGTTAATGAAGGATCTTATTCACCTGAGAATTATAGCATTAGTCACTAGTTTTGCACCTGAGTTCTTACACAGAGGAGGACAGAGTGTCTCCACCCTAGGAAATTTCCAAGGTGCAACTCACTGGAGCAGCTCCACTTAGCATACGTAGAAATAAATACCTCACACAACTTTGTTAATTAACCTGGGCTTCTTAACACAGTTCCTAGTGTGACATAACTAGACAGACCACTGGACAAAGGGTATGTGATGTAAATAACTGAGTCATGTCCCTAAGCATGGAAAACTATGAACAATCTGCATACATAAGACAAAAAGAAAGAGTGCTATAAGGAAAAATGCATTTGTATTCCAACTGTACAGTCAGGATGCAGTACAGCTAAGTAGATCAGAAAATGACCAGGACAGAAGAACAGCATCACTCAAGAAAAAAAGAACCAAGTAGATTGTCATGATGAGACTGGAAGAGACAGCTTTCTCAAGGACTGTATGGACTATTTTCATGAATGGACAGAAAGCATAAAATGTGATGTCATGGAAAAGAACTCAGAGGTCAAGTGAAGAATCAGTGACAGGATAGATATTAGACTGAAAGTAGCTGCAGACTGAAATAAAAGGAATGATTGAAAAAAAAGTATTAAAAGAAAGACTAGAATCATGACTCAGCTGTTACACAGACTCTTTGCTCAAACTCACAGGTGCCAGAAGCTGATGAAGCCATTTTACGTCAGACCTTTCTTTGGAAGTTGAAAAAGAAGATTTGTCTCACAGAAAGGGCAGCAGCTAAATACTCCAGTGCTGATCCCTGGTTGCTGAAATGACTCGTTCAAGCCACAAGCAGGTACGCCTAATTAAAGGTAACTGGGCCTGCTCTAATCTGTGGCCAGGGAGTGTTCAAGCAGTTTATCGCTGCACCTCCACCTTCTCTTGAGCTGCTCCACGTGCAGCTCTTGTCTGGCCTAGTTATGTCTTTCAGTGAGCATGAGATGATCTAGGAAAAAGAAAAACAGAACTACTGTTTAAGGAAATTTGGTTAAGAAGGCAAAAACAGAAATGCATTTTTTTCTGATCATTCGGACCCCAGCAAAGGTCTTTGTAGTAGAACAGTTGGAACCAAACCACAAAAAGATTTTGAGATCATTGCACAGTAGAATGATACCGCTTTGGAACTCTTTATTAGAAGAAAAAACACAAGTCTCTATAAGACATAAGAAAACACAGATACAGAAGCTCATGCTTACTGACTGCTTGCAAGGCGCTAAAGAGAGAATGTAATGAGGGGCACTGCTAAAACTCCTTGTAATCTAGAAATTTCTGCAGTTAGAGTATGGAAAAGAGTGGTTGGGTTGTGCTGCTATTAAAGCATCGCTGATGATGTATCTTTGCTCTTATCACGATTCATTCTCTGAGGAGATTATGCTAGTATATCCACACAAATCGTTAAGTGTCATAAGTGTCATCAAATAGAGCAGGAACTGTGTGGAAATGCTCAAAGAAATGCTGTGGCTGGAGACAATAAGCACAGGCACTAAATGAAGGGGGTTCATTCCAACCTGCCTGCCTGCCTGGCATTCATTCAGCCAGAAATAAAATGGGAAAAAAGAAAAAAAAGAAAAAGTCTAGAGAGAATGCCATTTCTCTCTGATAAGAAATTGTTCTCATCAGTTCCTGAAACACATTACAGAGTGCCTCTAGGTTAAAGACTGTCATTTCTAGCATCTACCTGTGAAGAAAACAGAAAATTGAACTTCTCAGTGAAGGAGGAAATGAGCCTTCCACTGCCATTTTAGGGTATCTGCACAACAGAGAGCTCCTCTACTCTAGCAGCAGACATCGAAGAACTTATCGCTTATTTTCTCATTGAACGGAGCTGCCTGCAGATATAGCTACAAGCTCAGTAATAGCTTCCTCAGCCAGAATGGCACTCTGGAAGAGTGTGTGAGATGGCCAGGAATATGAAATCCAGTTTCCAACAGTATGGGTCAACAGCAACTGTCCTCATCCTAACTGAAGGTGAAGAAACAGTGATTCCTAATGCAATACCAGGGATTTGTTTACATTTTTCACATGAGTATCATCACTGTAAAGGCAGGCAGTGTAGTTTTATGCAACTATATAGCTACAGCTAGAACTGAAGCTCAGACACTGAAAAAGTTGTACAAATCGAAAATAAAAAGAATCAGCTCCCAAAACATGGTTGGAATAATGTCTAGTTTTCTTCATTTAGTTTTTGCTTTAGTAGTTTAAATCACAGTTCTTAGTATTAAAATTTATCTGTTCAGGCTATTATTAATATCCTCTGAGATTTAGAAGCAATTACATTTAAAAATAGAATTGCAGAAGATGTATAAACAGGAATGATGTTTTAAAGAGATTAAATAAAGACCTTAATTGCAAATCCATCCATATGGCCAAGAACAGGAATAAACCTTTGTTAAAAAAAAATCTCAGTGACATGATGAAGTAATAATCTGATGTTTTGTTATACGAATTAGCTATTTCTTTCAAACTACTGAGTACTTTTCTGATGTTCAGTTGCCATCACATTTGGAACTGAGTTTCACCTGAAAAGTCTAGTGTGTCCAACAAGATACATTACTATGCAACTAGTACAACAGCCTCAAGGGGCTCAACATTGGCTGTGGCTCTTTCACATTAGGTTCATCTCAATACTTTCACAGTAATAAATAATAACAATAAGATTTGTAATTCTAAATGAAGCTAAAAGCTGTCTTGGTGTCTTTTTAGGTCAGGTATTCTTCCATAGCAATCCATGATATGAAAGATTACTTTTCCACTGTAAGTGAAATTGTCCATGTTTCTACCTTTTGTCATTTAGATAACAATTGAATCCTGTTCAGTTCTGTCCCACTCTTTACTTATAAATCCCTAAACTATATGAAACTTAGCTTGGATTGGAGTTTGGATTTTGTTACAAGCCCCAAATTAAAACCGTGGTCATTTCAGTGAGCTTAGACAGAGTTTTCAAGGAGGCTGGGGCGAAGAGTATGTAGAGCTTACATTACACTTGGAGAAAAATTTCGCTTAGTGATTAGGCTGGCATTACAAACATGCTGATTTTACAGCACAATGACATCTTGGCAGAAACTTTTTCCATGGATATTTGTCTTAATTTTAAAACAACTTCTCATCACTTATATTTTCCCAATGGTTACATTATGTTTTTTGAGAATACTGTAGTTCTTATTCAAGATAGCATTATGCTCTCCAGCAAAGTGCGAGCGTAAAAGTCTGCTGAAGCCAAAAGGATGATCACAAGGCAAAAAGATACTCGAAGGGACACAAACGATTACAAGCACACATTGCAAACGATATTACAAGCACAAATACTTTCCTGAGCTTAACGAGTCCTTAAAGAATGACTTCGCTTGTTAACATGTTACAGCAACTCCTTAGTGTGTCATTCAGGAAGCTCACCCAAATTTGATACGGAGGAGCAGAAAAAGGACCATTCTGAGTAACCTTAGTGTGCAATAACTACCAAAACAGCTCAAATGCTACTCAGATTAAATATTTTGAACACAAAGTTATGAAATGATTGACTTTCAAGAAAAGTGGTAGCTAGCAATATACAATTTCTAACGTGAAAAACACGGAATTAGAGGAAGAAGTTATTTTAGTTTGATTTGTTTTCTCAGCTCTAACTGTAGTGTAGTATCAAAAGAACAGTGTGCAGTTCATTTAACTTAATCTGATCAAAAATATATTTGCCTGAATTTTTCTTTAACAAAGAATCAGGATTTAAAAATATTCCTTGTGTTTCTATATGAAAGTTTGCACTTCTTTAGAAAGAAAGTCCATTCAAAATTGCCATTAAAACTCTCTTGCTCCTTTTTTAATAGTACAGTCTTATATTTCACCTTTCTATATGAGGACACTTGCAAATTTGAGGCCATTAAAGAAGTGCTTTCTCGGCCAGAAACATGAAACAGCACAGTCCCTGCTTTTGACTGTATAGGAATAGAAATAAGAGCATCACAGTTGTCTGCATGACTGGCCTGATTCTCTTCTCAGTTACTGGTGTACATCTGCTGACTTTTCCAGTTCAGAACCTGATCTTCCAAAACTGAATTCAATGGGAGATTTGCTTTTGACTTCTGAGAGACATGCTGAGGTCTTTAACAAAAAATAAACCCAATATGATTCGCTTTCCCAGCTGAGCTATCCAAGAACTGAAGCTTCAAATGAAGTTGAAGTTCAGTGGAGTCATTGCCAGTCCCGCAAAAATAGGAAAAGCTGATTAGGAAAATGAGAGCAACTGTAATCACTAGTTTCTATATTTAAAGCAAGCTGAAAACAACCAAACCAAAAAAAAAAAAAAACCTTTAAAATGAAAAGGTTACCTTTATCTGTAATAATGGTACAAGTAAGAGAAAAAAAATCTTTTTACATGCTCTGCATCTCACTTCTGAGCAGGTAGAATTGAATTCTGCCCCTCCACTCCCACAAGGGTACCTGCGCATTATTTGTTAGCTTTATGACAATACTTTGGGGCAGTTTGGAACATTTCCTGTCAAGCCTGCTTGTTGAATTTACACTATATAGTATCAACACAGATGCTTTGTCTCAGTAGTCTTGGAAGAGAAGTGTTAATGAGACTTGCACATGGGCATGAACAGCAGGATCAGAGCTCAAGGAAGTACAAGGAAATGTGAAATGGTTAGACAACTAGGCATAAAATGAGAATTAATGATGAAGAAGTGACGAGTGCTTGTTGCTTACTGAATACATAGCTCGAGGGTGTTTTATCACGCAATTTTATTGAATAAAGGCCTACTAGAAGATAAGGAAGAATACGTACTAATTTTTGAAGCCAGTATAGGGCCACCCTTCTCTATGAATATAACTGTAAATGTGCGCTTGCTTATTTTATCTGCAAAGGCATATTCATGAATCTGTTTTCCTAGTGGGATGAACTTCATGTTACAATACATACTAGGAAAGGTAAACTATGAATGGTACTTGAAAGGTGAAGTGGGCTCTCATATCATAAATGAAGTTCTGAGCTTGGATGGAGCTTTCAGCTGGGAGATCAGTATAATTAATAACAAATCTAAAGGGTTACTCACTGGTCCAGTCACAACACAACTAATTCCTAACTGCTCTACAGATTTCACTTTTGTTGAAACCCAAGTTAAGGAGTAACGGTGTTGTAAGGCAGTGACCTAACACAGCTGTGCTGTTATAGAGATGCCCTTACTGGTGAACTAGAAATAAGTCATGACTTTTGCACAAAAGGTTAGGAATTTGAAAGTTCAAGCATATAGTTAAAGGAGTCAGAGGCATGGCAGATAAGGTGAAAGATTTTGATGATTTTTTTCCTTAATGTACAGATAAGTTCTCTTTGACTGAGAGATGGCTGAACTATTGTAAAATAGTAAATGGGCAATTACGTTCTCTGCTACAGTTTTTACATTAACATTTAATAGAGGGGAACAAAATCCATTAAGAGTACTGCTCTTCTGCCTTCCTTTATACCATATATTACACACTGAAAACTTACAATAAAAGAACATAAAGGCTGCAAAATTAAGTACATAAAAATTTGGAATTGAGGTTAGCCGTACGATTTCATCCTCCCCTTCATTATTCTACATTCTTTAATTAAATGATCACATATTAATTTCTCCACTAGACTCTGGTCTTAATCATGTGCAGAATGAATGCTGCTTGCTACCTAAGGATTTTTCAATATTTGGTTCAATGCGCAGCCCCAGGCCTCAAACAGATTCAAACCATGTTCTGAAGGCAAAATTTTTCATTTCTACATGGACTTTCCTACTTACACTACAATATCAGGATGCTTGACCAATGTTGATTAATCTAGTTTCTAACATCTCTGTGAGCTATATTCCTTTATGATTTCCATTTTACAAGTGGGAAAGTGAGGCACGGCAACATCTCTCTATAGCGAGTAGTGTAGAAAATTTCAGCCCAAATGGTTAAAGTTGTATCACGCTCTTGTGATAGAAAGCATCAACATAATCTATAAGTAAAAGTATGATATCTGTGCTTTCTCTAATATATTTCAGCATTCTTATATAGTTACTTCCAGCATGCTAGGGTATATAACACATTAGGCCAGCATTTCAAGAGTAATTATATAGTACCTTCTTATAAAGTACGGGAGTAATAGGATCAATGCCCAAAGCTACTATAGCTTGTTTATTTGTGAGCGGTGATCTCAGAAGCACAGCAGGGTCAGGTTAGGCAAATACTGCAGGGTAACTTAAGGAGAGGTTTCTAAGGAAATTTGAGGTGCCACAGGAGATTGCATGAACATTCTCCCTCTTCAGTGTGTACTGAAGAAAGATATATTTTCAATATGCTGAATTTCTCTACCTTCCTGTGAATTTTCTAAGAGAGAAAATTATCATTTCACAAATTTGATATTGGGACTGTGGTAACATCTCTACACAGATCACAAAAGCCCCAGGTTATTACGCCACATTATGACAATCAAAATAAATAAAAAAGATGTATCCAGGTATCCTGCATATCCTGACAAATAGAAAGCCAGTTTCCTCTATATTTGAGAGCGTGCTACTGTGGGTGTGGAAGAGAGACACTGCTGCATGCAGGAGTTGACAGAGAAAAACTTGGTGATCATAATTTTTTTCAGAAGCAAAATATATTTAAAATAATTCAGAATGAAAGGAGAAAATGTGCTTGAACAGAAACTGCAGGAAATGAGTATGTGTATAAATGCTGGAGCAAGAGGGTAGGAGTTAATGCTGCTACATTCTGAGTGTGGCACTTGCTCTCTGGGTGTCAGTTCTTGTTACCTTTGCATTTCCATCTCTAAGATGAAGATAATATTATTGCACAAGGCTCCTATGAAACATAATACCAAGAAAAACATTTTGAAAAGGCAGAGGGAAGGTGTTATATAAATATCATAACTTCTAAAAACTGTAAGACACTACTGATGGTTGTGTACTTATTGCTGGGTAGGAATTATTAGTTTGTTTCTTTTCCTTGTATTGTTTATATTTCTTCTAATATGTAAGAGAGAGACATTTTGCCAGAGAGGATTTTGGATTTGTATTTATTGTAAGACATTTCATGTCTTTGTTTTAAAGGAATGTGAATCTATTTATTTGCATGAAAATTTCTCTTCGTTTTTATTCTATTCAGATGCCTAAAGCCTTCAGTAACTGAAGCCTCGCTGTAACATTTACAATGTTATTTTTAGAAGTAGATTACTGGAAAGTAAAGCAAAACTTCTAATATTTTCTGCCTTGCATCTAGAGCAAGCAAAAACTAGTTTTCCTGGTTGCTAAACTTACATCTACCTCCAAAGGTCTTACTGTAAATCTTACACACCTTGTTAATAACGCTGGCCTGAATTAGTAGGATAAAGACAGTTGTAAGGCTTATCTCCTGCTCCACAGTTGTTACGTTGTCAAGTCAGGGCGCTTAGGTTAAGATTAATTCTGCTAAAACATCTACTCCAGCTAATTCCCAGAATCTGCTCTGCAGTAGGACCTATCAGACCAAGCATCATAAGTAGTTGTAGGGAAATATGATTTTAAGGTAAGACGTATGTGCTGCTAAATTTATAGCTGGCACTATTGGTACCAGGCTAAAAGAACGAGAAGTTCATATATCCCAGACACATATACCCAATGTCTAGATGTGGCAGTTGTTTCATTTAAAGCATATATGCACACATTGCCTGTAGGATTTACTTCCCGCAGCTGAATAAGTTGTGTAGACCTAATGGCCTAATGATACAGATGGTCGTCCGATGATGTGTTAAAACGGCGTTATTTGAGAACTGTAAGATGAAAATTAAAGATTTCTGAACCTGCAGCTCCCTTTGCCCCTACCCCTAGAGATTAGTCTTTATCTGTGGATTTTTGATGAAAATTACTTCTCAGGAAAACTCTTTGACACTAGAACTAATTTGGGGAATTTGTGACCCCCTGTACATTTGTTTTCTCTCCTTTTTGGAAAGGTATTTTTAACCTCTTCCGTGACTGGCTTTGCACCACCCTTATCAAGAAGCATACAAAAATCTTACTGAGGTGCAACATAATCCAGTCAATAAAGGATAAAACTTGGAATAAGGGACGCTGGTCTCTGATGACAACTAATGCGTTCATAATTTGGCTACATTAAGAACATTATAAGTTGAGCTGGACTTGCTCTACTTACGTTTAAATCTTTTCATCAGTCTGAACTTGAGTCTAAGCTTGATGGTTAGAACATCAAAGTAATCCACTATCCAACACATAGCAAACTATAAGGAATTGCATATAGTTTTTGTTTTATTTCAGTTGTATGTTCACCCAAGAAACCTTAAGCATATAAGCATATATTTTTGCAGTTTATTTTGTTACCATATGATAAGCTAATAGCATGATCTAAGTGTTGAATATCCAGTCCCACAGGGACATCTGATACTGCAGGTCAGTGATATGCCAGAGTATATATGCTAATGGTTTCCACTAATGGATAAAGGCTCAAGTTTTCAATGTGTATCAAAGGATCTCTGTATCTTATGGCACAGCAAACACATTCTGTTACTTTACTGACAGGTATGGGTCTGATCCCAATGTGCAACTGTATCTGGAAACTGAACAGCTCTACCAGTGTAAACTAAACACCACAGATCGAGGCTTTCAAGAAGAGCTTTTTTAAACAACAGCAAGAATGCACAAACCCCCCCCAGCTTCTCTATCAATCACAAAACAAGATGCCCCCTCTAGAAAAAGCCAGGTGACATTTTAAGTCACCAACAGTTTGGTATTTTTGAATCACACACTATTTTATACATCATAAATCATGACTACTGGGTTTGAATCCACTGTATCTACTGAAAAAATGTCTGTTTTAAATTAAGCTCTTTTGGAGCAGCCATTCCTCTAAGGATTATAAAGTATATAAATGCAGCTGGATTTCTAGCCCTTGAAGTGATGACTTTTTTGCATGACTTGTTGTGCCTGCACTGATTTGTCGCAAGTACTCTTACCTATAGCTTTTCAAAGCAGCTTTTGGGCTACTACATCCTAGTCTTCTAGTAGTCCAATGGAGCTAATGTCCACAGCATAGTTTCACAGTAGATCTTTAATTTAATTTTCATGTCATAACACAAAGAAATCAGAGAGGAAGATTTGGAATAAGCTAGCAAATCTAGAAAGTGACCTTTCCCTGTCACCTTAATACCAAAACTAAAGTCCATGGCTGAAAATGTCTCTAAAATCAGCTGAACAGAAGAGATGGGATATGAACAAACCCTGCTAAACAGGAAAACCCCAAATGGATTTCAAGAAAGCGGTGATAACGCACCCAGAAGGCATTGTTGCAAACACGACTGAGTGCAGAACTAATGTAGGCTGTTAGCAGATTTGCTAAACGTGTGTGCAAATCCTATTTTTGGATTAAATGACTCATGCGATCTACATACAAGCCAACTAACTCTGTGAGTACAACCGAAATAACTTAAATGCAGACATGGCCTTTGAGGAATGGTGCTAATTACCTGCTAGTAGAACAGGCAGGAGGCATAGGCAGTTGCTTAAGGAGGCTGTTGACAGGAGGTGATAGACAACTTTTTTGCCCATGCCTGAGGAGAGCTAGGCCAGGCCTCCTGCCAGCCAACTCAGTAAGTGCCACAGCAATTCGAAATTTAAACAGCCATCATCTTCCTCCACCAAAAATGAAGGAATGAGACAACACTGCCCAAACAGTACTAGCTGGGAAAAAACAACTCCCTCCAATTAGATGGATTGAGTGCCGTCTCTTTGAGGAAAAAGCCTCCTTCACTTAAAGAGCTCCTCCCTGTGTCAAGCCTTTTCACTTTCAATGCTGGACCAGACATAACATGAAAGGTGAGAGGCAGAACTGGACGGTAAGTGTCTTCTGCAGGTTCCTCTCCCAACATTTTGCAATCCTCAAAATGTATACAAGTCATTATATATGATAAGTTGAAGTGCTTGCAAAATAGAAGTATAATTACTTTCTGAAACAAACTTATTGATTTATCTCTTTGGCATAACAATAATTCACCACACATGCAATGCTTTAATCTCCCACATTTACAAACACATACACCTCCTTCCGCAATTATGCTACAACATAGGAAGAAATTGGAGGGGAGACAAGCAAACACATACTGTGAAGATCAGCCTGTACTTCTGTAGTTAAATTGAAGGGATGCAAGGTGGAAACCATCAGCTTCACTTCTTAAAAAAACAAAGAATAAGAATTTAGTGAAATTTGGCTCTGTTTTCTTCAGCGGATAACTGGCCCACTCTTAAATCCTTTATCTCAGCCATGGCTGACTAACAGGACTGCCTGATAGTTTTGTACTCTAAGGCAGCATAAACCTACAGGTACCTTATCATCAGCTACAAAATTAACTTTAAGACTTCCTGGCAGCAAGAAGTTGCAACTGTCTAACTGCAGTAGATGTTGGACTTAGTTGCGTTCAGGAATAAACATCAGTCCTCAGCCTCTCAATTTCCTAACCATAATCCCAGGTTTATTCATAGTACAGTGAATAATTCTCACTCTACAGCTAACAAAGCCCTTTCTCCTTGAAAGTACCAGTCAAACTGAATGCAAACTTTGCAAGGCTGCCATCACGTTAGGATAAGGGCTGGTATGTGCAGAAGCAGGTGGCTTAGGATAATATTTTACAATAAGGGTGTTCAATACCTGCAGTCCTGGTTAGGATTGCAGTTCAGGACAATTGCCCCTCAGGAGCAATGAAGATCCATTAAGTTATTGTGAGGGCTCATGCTACCAAGGGAAGAATGTCTGAGATTTATTTTACATAAAGATCTTTGGCTCATCTTTACCTACAAAACAAATAAACTCCATTTCTTTTAAAGACAACTGTCTTCCTGGTGAATCATCTTCCACATTAGGATGATGGGTGAAGCTTGCAGGGACAAATGTTTACAATCAGTACTGAGGTATACAGAAATTATATGCTATGGGGTTAAGGTAATTCTTCAGGAGAGAGTAATTCATAGGCTTAGGGTTACAGACAACAGTTACTGAGGTGCAGCAGAATTCCAAGTAGGCAAGACAAGTGTGAGAACTGGTGCTGGCAAGGGCAAATGACTTTTCCGTAGTTATAATGGGGAAATAGAAGGCTCTAGGGCTCTAACCATCACAAACTAATGCAGCTACTCCTGGAGGGTTTGTGAAGTCCCAGGAACAAAATTATGGCTAGGGTTAGGATTTCTGACAAAAGCTAAATACAGCAATGCTAAATATCTTTTGTTTAGTTATAGGTCCTGTAAATAACTACAAGCTATGAATTATAACAGGAGTTAAACTTGGTATTAGAGGTTATGACCGTAGCCTCTAAACAACTATGTTTAATTGTAGACAACAGAAAACCAACAAAGTTAGGGAGAAAGCCACTGCTGGCAGGTGTTGCCTTATACTTCTCTGTTGGAGAGATTATGTTCCCTGGTATGGATTTAGGAATAAAGATTAGGATGAGATATGGGCTAAAGAAAGTAGGACTTACAAAGTCTGCTCCACAGCAGCTATGAGTTATACATGTATCTACTGTCACCAGCTCCCTTCTTAATCATGTATGCTTTAAGGTAGCTTATCATTCCGTCTACAGTCCTAATCCTGTCCTGAACACTGCTCTTTTCACCGTAACTCAGCCTTCTGAACCTAGAACTAAGGCCTTCTCCATTGCCAGGTGCAAGTTCCCATTTAGTCCTGCAGGCATCTCAACATGAGTCAATAAACCTAATTCTTCAGACTCTAGATCATAACCCGCTTACTATCATATTGCAGATATGTCTACTCTTGCTGTATGATGTGTAAATGCTTCTCCTTTACTAACAAAGCCTCATGCTAACTGTGGGGTCCCTGCAGAAAATAATAGGGATTTGACAACTCAGAAGTTTCGCTATATAATGTTTACCCAAAAGATAAATTTCACCAGCTTGGATTTTGCCAGTATATCTCTGCTTGTGTTGTGCTTTCTATCAGCCCATTCAAGCTAAGTAGAAGTAGTTGGAACACCACATACAGAAGCCAGAACACGTCTGGAAGTCACCACAGTACAGGTTTCTTTTTCTCTGTATTAGTATTGAACCATTAAATATTATGCTTAGTCAAAGCAAAAGCCAGTATTCATTGTTGCAGTTTTTAACAAAAATAAATATTACTTCTTGCCAATGCTACCACCTCCACATTCATAATCATGTTTTTAGGATGAAGGTGAAGCTGTCTGTCTATTCCTTCAAAAAGATTCATAGGCTATTTTAAAAAAAGTACAGGTGATGTGTTGTTGGCAAAATTTTAGTAATTACAGTCTGCCTATCTGATATCCTCTGCTGCATCTGTTCATTTTCAATGTAGTGTTGTAGAGTTTTTTCTTTTATCAGAGACCTCAAGGATATTATATTTTAAAGAGAATGAGACAATTCTCAATAGTGCGACTTGTGATAAAATGCACTATATGTATGGAATTCATTTATATAAATGAATTGTACTACTTCAATTGGCTGTTGGCTTTGTGGATTTGGGCAAAAGCTTAAAGCTTCATCAGCTGGACCAGCAAGACGCTTTATTCTTTAGCTATGTCTTTGTCATTGAATGTTGACGGTTTAATCAATCAAGACTCTCATTTATTTGAACATTTTCTAGCCTATGACAGAATGTAAGAATACCTCAACAAGCAAGAGAAATACACAGACACTGCCATTACATTTTCAGGCTAAAGTTATCAGAAAATGGAGGCACGCATCACTGGAAAATATGTTTTTTATATAAGACAGGACCATTAGGCAGGAAAAAGAAGAGGATTAGGCAGAGTTTAATATATTTCCTATATAGAAGTTACAATTTGCAGATAAGAGTTTTCTCCTCCCAAACCGTGGTTAACAGTTTTGTGTTTTGAAGAATATTATAACCAGCAAGACTCAGGAGCATAACTTGTTGCAGGTTCTCAAAAACCTACTCTGTTTAAGGGAAATTGCTTGTATACGTTTATTAACCCCTAACTGCACAAGGAACTTGAAATTCTCTGTACAATACCAAGAAAAGTACTGTACATTACACATCTTTTTAAAAGCACTTCTACTTTTCAGCCCTCCCTCCTCTCCCAAAACAATTATGCAAAATCCAAACATGCTACAAACCAAAGCACTTAGAGATATTTGAACTCCAGCAGAGAAACACCTACGAGAGAGTACTGTGTACTTCTTATTACCGGTATGGCCTGCAATCAGAACATCAGTCAGGAACTCATTCTGTCAGAACATTTACCTGTCAGAAAGGTAATGCTTACCTATAGCTAGCAGCTAGAGACATAACATTGGCATATATAGAAGACTTATATAAGAATTAAGTATAGTAGTTTAAAGATTAATGCTCTGCACATAGCAAAGGATTATAATAGATCAGTTCTTTAAATGGAGTTCAAAATGTATGCTAAGATACCAACTAGGTGATGCAAAACAAAACAGTGATTTTGTTCATTTTTCTTGCCCCTGCGAGTCTTTGACTTAGCCGCATAATGTGTTCACATCAGTTTATCCAGTTCTGATGAATTCTTTGCATTTACTTCCCCAGTTTCAGGATATCTGAGGGAAAAAAAGAAAAAAAAAAGAATTTTCAAAGAATTTTCCTTCCCTGAAATGTCCCTTTTAATTCTTTAAGGGGAACACAGGATCGCTTCCCAGTGGGATCTGATAACAGTGCATGTAGTTATCAGGCTCCTAGCTTCCTCACCTTTAGAGGACTTATTCTGTTACAAATATAGAACAGTGTCATTTAAAGAAACAAGACTCATTTATTTTTAGCCATAGAAGCTGAATATTTAAGGACATACTGAATCGTATTATTCCAACATGATCCCCAATAAGATCACATCATACATGTACATACCCACAATTAGAGAAATTTGAAAAGGAAAAGAGCAAATTTACTATTTTCTAAGTAGCTTTTCCCTCTGTGCTTTGAAGAGCCATAGCTTGCTCTTCCCAGCCACGACCTTCCACCTCTGCGTTTACAACACAGCAGCCGCGGTGGCTGAAAATTCCAGGTGGCTGCAGTGATGGGCAGATAAAAGGGAAATTATGTATTATTGACAGTTAGCAAAGAAACGGAAACGAGACTGGAAGAGACTTGTGGGAGCGGCGGGGGAGCAAGCAAAAACCGTGCAGGTTGAGGGAAAAGATATTACACTTGTGTTGCGTTTCTGGGCAGCCACATAATGTCTGAAGGCTATTGCTGCACTACACATTGTTGTAATCCCTGCCTTCTCAGTATTTAAGCTGTGGTTTGCAGTTAGAATATCTATAGGAATATGTTCTGCCTTTTATTATGTCGAAAAACATCAGTTATAAGAGAAGCATCGGGGGAAAAAAACAGTCAGGAATTGCCCTTTGTTAGCCCTGAAAGGGTCTCGCATTCTTCACCTCCTGAAGAATTTATGATTTTAACCTCAGCGTGACAGGGCACACATTCTTCACTGCATTTGACTGAAAGCAGGAGGACATTCAGAAAGACAAAGTACTATCACGGTAACGCCGAAGTCCTTGTGCTTTGCTGCTGGCAGAACCACAGCTGTCAGCAAAGCCAGCAGTGGAACAAAACAAAAGTTAGGAAGGACGAAAGAGAAAGCTTTAAAAAGCTAAACATCTGGCTACAGTTCCTGGAAAAAATTCGCTGCTGTGAATGACATCTGGACTAACTACCTGCCAAAAGCTACCTATTAAGCAGCGAGACTTAGCGGGTGTATTGCTTGATCAGACATAGGAGGATGACAACAAATAAGCGCACGTTCCCGTTCGGCAGAGAGAGGAAGGCTGCGGGGCTGGCTGGGAGCACGGCAGGCAGCCCTGGAGCGCCCCGCACCAGGCTGCCAGGAGCCTGCTGCCGCTGGGAGGCCAGAGCCCCTGCTGTCTGCCTTGCGCCGTGCCAGAGCCTCAGCCAGCCTGCTGCTGCCGGGAAGGCGGCCTCAGCCAGCGGCAGCAGCAGGAGGAAGCCTGATTCTGCCCCCAAGTTTGGTCCGCCCCCCTCGCGTTATTTTCCTTCCCACGGCAGGGGAAGCTCAACTTCAGGCCTCCTCCTCGTTCCTCTCCTTGCCATGAAGGAAAAAGCGAAGCGAGAGGCCTGAAGTTGGCTCTGGGAAGATTGCAAAGTGCTCTCAGGTGACCATAATGGCTGTAGTAGGGTGCTACGGGAGAAAAATAAAGTAGGTTATATCATTCAAGATGTTATTCTTCATATGCTGATGTGGCAGTTGGTGTCAGAGCTTGCTGACAGCTGTCCTGTTTGCATGCACGGGTCCTGTGAAGTTTGCATAACTCCATGGGCATGCCAAACTAGAGTCTGGTTTCACAATACCCCACTGAAAATATAGTTGAATAGATTTTTTTTTTTTCCTAGCTTCTTGTACTATTCATTTTTTTGAGAAGCCGTGCGACAAGTTCTTTGAAGTTCTGTGCAACTTTTGCGTTTGCACTAGAAGCGCGATGACAGACCCAGCAGTTTTCAGGAAAAATAAGCACATGTTTTCCAGGTTCTATAGCAAACTTGATTAATACTGCAGATTTCCAGATGAAAATCTGTTTGTTTTGCTTTTGTTAACAAACAAAAGTTTGTTTTGTTAACAAACAAATTAAATAATTACATCAACAAAACCGAAGATCTCTGTCTGAATTTTGTTTTTAATGGTGAAGGGAAAAGAGGAACTGATATATGATGGCCATCCTATTGGCTTGGAGAGACCAGTTCAGTCCACATCCTAATGGGTGCACAGCTGGCTAAAAATTATGTTCAGACGGAAGTTATATAGTTATAGAAAAGGGAATATACATTATGGTGCATGGCAGATTTACTACCCTAAATTCCCATATATTCTCTGATTTTGAAAGTTAAGCAAAGCTTTTATGAACGTGGCATGAAATGATCCATAAAGAAATTGCACTTATATCAGAATGTATGGTCTTCTATGTACATAGCTGAAAGTCAAAGCAGTATAGCAAACATAAGGGATGCTTCCTGCTGGTATATCAGACAGGCATTTATTACAGTAGTATCCAGTCTCATTAATCCTGGGAAGCAGAATGCCATCCTTAGCGTCTGCACTGTAAACATGCTACCAAGGAAAGAAATGATGGAGAAACAGCAAGAACGGTTACCCTGAAATATACCCCAAATCAGAGGCAAGTA
The DNA here is from genome assembly GCF_040807025.1 of Struthio camelus. Taxonomy (NCBI): domain Eukaryota; kingdom Metazoa; phylum Chordata; class Aves; order Struthioniformes; family Struthionidae; genus Struthio; species Struthio camelus. The sequence continues at coordinate 73,198,664 of NC_090942.1, read as the reverse complement.
GCAAGGAGGTATGACAAATTTTGTATTTTCAATGAACAACACCTCAGAATTTATAGGGCTTTACAAGGACGATACCTCAGAGTACTTCATAGCCTTGGGATAGTCCTGCAGGTATTCTGCTTCCCTGCTGCTCTTGGTGTAATGCACTCACAGCCAAGGTAGTTAAAACAATGCCCTCCTCTTCTGGCATAATTCCTCTATTTTAGCTAGGTGAATTAGCACCCTTGGATTCATAGCTCTTCTTGGGACTGATCTTCAGTTCCTTTCTTCTTATGACATTTCCCGTAGGCCTGCACTTCCAACTTCTGGCCTCTGTAGCCTGCAGGTTCCCCACCCCAAGCCTGCAGAGCCATTTTCCATAGGGCTGCGCTCTTGAGCCCTGTCCTCCGCAACTCGACAGCTCCCAGCGCTCACTTTCAACAGCTTTTCTGCTCTCAGCTTTGAGAGTTCTGCACAAAGCCCGTCTCTGAACTGGGCTTTAAACTTCCTTCTACATCATCCGCCCCATTATTTAATCCCCCCAGTCTCCAACCCTTTTGATTAGGTAAGAGAAGCCCCTAGATTCTAAAATAAAAAAATCGCCTCAGTTTTCACTACTTTTCTTGTCCCAGCACCTTCCTTTCTATGATCTACTGCTTCAAGTCAAGTCTCCTTCAAACAGTCTTCCTCCCCTGGTCAGACCTTAAAATAATTTCATACATTCTTCAGAGGAATGTGATAATTAGGCCACTATTTTCAGGAATAAGAGTAAGGAGTTTGGTCACTAACTTCTTATCTAGATATCGAGAAGTTTGTACCCATTCATCATCCAGGTGGTTTCTTTGCACATAAAATAGAAAACATACAAGATGTGCAAGAGCAGAAAAGGTTTAAGGGGAGCTTTTGAATCTGCTTTTCTATTATTAAACACAACAGCAAAAAGAAACAAAAAAGGAACGGAAAAGGTAGATGAGCACAGATGTCAAAATTTTCTCTTCATTATCCAAATGACAATGGATTTTTATGTGGTATAACCATGAGTAAAACATTTTGATGACAGTAAAGCTGTGCTATAGTCATAATGAATTAAACTGAACGTGTAGTCATGCATCCTGTAAAGATTTTAAAAAACAAAAACAAATAAACTAATATGATTTATAGATATTTCAGAAAATAAAGCCATGAAAGGGGAAAAGTTCAATTCGATCTCTGAGCTGGTGAGACAGGGGTGGTGAAGTGTGCTCACCACAAATAAAAACAGAAATCTGATAAGTACATAAATGAATCAAGAGCCTCTTAAAACACATGCCCTACAGCATTCTCTTCCAGCAGTTTTGACACATTTGTACATCAGTATGTGAATCAAAAAGATTAGCTTGAAATTACTTGCCTTGGAGAGAAGAGGAAAAAAAAAAAAGAGAAATATTTTCTTTGCAACAACTTCCATTTCTTGATAATCAGAACACTGAGTAAGCTGTTCTGCATGTAAGTTGCCCGACTTAGCAATATTGTTCCCATGTTGAAGCTCCCCCAATTGTTTGCCACATTTGAATTCATATAAATAATAACTCAATGCTCTCATGATATCAAAGAGAAAAAATACTAGCATTTTGCATGCCAGGAATAAAAATCTTCAGTGCTTGACAAGAAATATGATGAAGAGTTGCCAAATAAATCTTTTTCTTTCATGAAAGTTTTGCTATATACTATTTAGCTTTTTAAGACAGCAAACAAATAGGCTCTTCTCAGAAGAAATATTGCAGCAGGTTACTGAAACTGATCAACTAACGCCATCTTTTTCGCCGTATCTCATGTATTTGAACTGATTGGTAGATATAATAAAACTAATAGAGATTATTCTATTTGTGCCTCCCAAATAGCAGATATTTTGAACATGACAAGAAGGAACGACTCCTGTAATACACATTACAAAAAAAAAAAGAAATTACTCTCTAGTGGTGATACCAAAAAATTATTTCTCTGAAAAATAAAAATTTAAGAAAATGAAGATACAGAAAGTTGTTATACATATATTAATAGTCCTACAGCATTTAAATTTTTTTACATTAATAAACTCTCAGTCTCAGTTCATCTAGGGTTTCATTACATTTCATATACTCCATTTGGACTTTCACAGGACATGAAATGTGGAACGTCTCATCTGTAGTACATGGATAATACAGAAAAACTGAATGCAAAGAGACATAGATGGACAGTCACTGCTCCCTACCCATGTAATCTGTAATAGTGATATAGCATTGCTTTTGTTAACTGTAAAATCTTCTCTAAAAATGCAAATAATTGTATTTTTTTGTGTATACATATATTTACACATATGTGTAGACACGTAAAATATATTAATCCCTGATATTTTATTCACATGTTACACTTGCAGTTGTCAAAAATATCTTGTCTCATATCAGGGAAAACATCCTACAGCCTAATAAAAACAATGGCAAAGACATTTGGTCACAGAACTGAAGTGTGTGCCATCTGTGCTTGCCAACAACAAATCCCACACCAACTAAAGGCAGAGAAACAGCCTTCTCTTCTACTGTGCTCTGGTAGCTGCCAGAAATTAAAATTGGACAGACCATAAGCAGAAAAAAAATGTAGGGAGTTCAAGACAAACTTGAGGCATATAGTCATTGTGCCACATGTGGTTCTCTACCATTCATAATTTGACAGGGAGATACTGATTTTCTATCTTTTATATTCTAGCTTTCCCTTACCAATGCCTGTTTTTGAGGTTTTGAGGTCAAATGTGAGCATTGCTCTCTGCAAGATGAAGACTTTTGTAGTGATTAGGCCCTGATCCAGCTCCAATTAAAGTCAATGAAAAGAGTCTAATAGCTACATCGAACCAGGCACATTGCCAGCACTTCCAGACTTTGCAAAAGCCCTAAACAAAGGTGCTTATTGTAACAGCAAATCCCATGTTCGCTAACCCAACTATCTACATCTAGTAAAGTGGTAGCCAAATTTTTGCAAACTGCCATAACCTTTCTGACAGGCACTGACTGGCAGAAACAGTGGCCAAGTTCACTGGAAAACTACTGAAAACAATAAGAAACAAAACATAAAACCACATTTCAGCCCCTTCAGGACCTAAATTATATCATCCGGGTTCTTCACCAGCCAGCTCCTACGATCCCATTTGCAAAGTATTTCTTCACCTAAATTTGCAGATCTAAGTACCTGCTTCACATGATTTCTGTACCCGAGAACACCGAGCCCAGCCAATTTGTCCAGGATTTCTCAAACTTGGATATGCTTTCTCCAAGTTTACAACCAGATGTTCTGGAAAGGGAACATAAATATTTCAAAATGCATATTTAAATCAAATCTCTCTAGGTCTGGTCCATTCTAGTCACTTTATCTTATCCTGGAACTTATATGAAGGGAGGGGTCTTATTGTAGGCACCTGTGCTTCCAGCATTTTCAGAGAACAACTACTTTCTTTCCTCAGGCTACTATATTTTCTTCTCATTTCCACCAAATTACTTAGTGGATATCCTTGATACAGCCCTCCAACCAACAGTGGTTGTTACCTGCAGATGTTAGCAAGTATTTGGGGAAAGATTATGAGAAAATAATCTAGTACTTAGGCATAGTAGTATAATGGTGTGAGAACCATCAAGACAAAGTAAGTCCCTGACAAGAACATTTTAAAAACTATTTGCTTAAAGTCCTAGAATTACTCAGAGAAGGTGTATGTGACAACACTAGCAACATAAAAGCAAGAGTAGTGATCTCCGATCCAGAAGAGGTATGTCCTGGTAGACATTGGATTTACCCTGTTGCAGAAGAGCTGCTGTGCTGTGATTGCTGGGCCAGATATTCTGCTGTTATAAAGTGGCTAAGTTTCAGAGAAGTCAATGGAGCTGTATCAGATTAGAACTATCAGAGAATCTGATAAGCAGAGGACTTTTGTTTTAAGTTATAATATATTGAAATGTCATGTATCTTTGAATGTATGCTACACCAAGAAAATACCAAGCATATTACAAAGAAATATTAATGAGTTCAGAAAATTTTGCCCTTTTTAACTGCAATGATCCAAGAGGTTCAAGAACAAGGATTGCAGCTTTAGAAAGACAAAAATAATAAATAAAAAGGGGAAAAAAAATCTTCGTGTACAGAGCTGACATAATGTAAAATGTCTCCCCCAGCAGTCCCTTCCTACCATACTGTTAATAGCCTCTGTTACGCTGTTGCCACAAAGAATGTATGGTTTTGGGGTGAATACACTGGTCTAGAACTCAAGAAATCAATAAATTAGGAGATTAATTCCTAGTGTGGCATCAGGTCACATGCTTATATGTTTCACATAATCTAGCAGTCATGCCATTTTGTCTTTTGAAGTTGTTAATTCTAAGACAGAGGCTGTGTCCTGCTGAGTTGGCACAGATCAGTGGAATGGTAACCTGCCCTTGCTCAGCTGAGCCCTCGCCACTGTAACATTATAATAAAACTCAAATCAATAACATCATCTACATCTTTTCTCTAAGAGTTAAAGTTCTCAATAACTGTAAGCCCCCAAAGGCTCTTCTGGTTTCTAACGGTTAATTGAGGTCATTCATGGGTTCTTCTCTACAGAACAAATTGTACCCAGTGACTCTGTATTGTTAACAGACTCAAAAGGCCAAATAGAAAATTAATTTGAGGGTTTTTTGAGGAAAACATTGAATTTCTTTGTAAATCTCTAGAATAAATTATTGTAGCACTTAAACGTAGAAAGCAGAACATTTTGTATGCTATTATAACTGCACTACAGACAATGTTTCAAAAGAGTAGGTTCTATATTGAGTCCACACGACAGGGTTGTTTGTTGTGAGTCTGCCAGGTCCAATTAAACAAAATTTATCAAGGCTGGCAACAATCAGCTTGTTTCATCTGCTCATTGAAAGATCTGATCTGTATTTTCTGAGAGAAAATTAATGGTTGGTCTGACCTAGAATACTGATCATCACTTCAGATAAACGGCAATGATAAAAAAAAGAGGATGAAGAGACCAGGACTGGTTGTGCAGTTTGTTATCTGATAAGCAAAGCATTAAAGTTAGTACTCTATTTTTTTGTTTTGGACAGATTAACTATGAATAATTAACAAACAACAAAAAGTCCTAGATATAACCATTCTCTACAACATAAATTTGATAAAATATTGCTCATTTCTGTTAGCTGGGATCTGAGATACTATTTATCATCTTATTGGAAATCTTTACCAAAATCAGCAGTAACATCAGTTTTTTAGCACATACCCAGTCTAACAGATATTACACTAGCTTTCTGTGCACTTCTGTTGATGGCTGTAAGAGCCTGTTTAAGAGCCCATTGATAGTTGGAGTGCCAGACTAGAAGAGAACAGATTGATGCGGGAGTGTCTGGAACAATCAAAAAATAAGTATCTCTTATGCTGACAATTTTAGTAGAGCCCCCTATACAGAAGGCATTGCATGCCAGAGTGTGGAACAGTGGAAAGATACTCCGCTGCAAAAATGTTGTGGCACACTCCTCTCATCCTTGCGAGAACTGTAGAATGTGCCTTCCGTTATTCGAGCTACACGGTATCCCCAAAATACTGGCAGATATTCTTTTTACCTCTGCTTGTCCCTGGATTGCATCAGCTGCTCCTAACTGGGAATAACCTCAGAAATGGGAAAATGGTCATTGGGCCTGACAGCCTGGAGACATTTCTCTGTTCTGCTGCTTCTTCTTCTTATTGTAGAGTGGGTCATGGGTCAACTCACCATTTTGCCTTTATTCTTAACCTTACTGATCATTTCCAAGCAGAAGTAAGTTTTTTGTCTCTTCCTCAAGCTAGTTTTTTTCTCTTGAGCTGCTTGCTAGCCAGCTTGATTTCCAGCATTATCACTGTTCCAAAATAGAGAGCACAGATGATGTGACATAGCTAACATTCCTGTAAATGAATACTGACAGTACTGAGTGAATTTACCAAGCTTTGTTATCTAAAAATATAATTAAGTGTTTGGGGTGAAAAAAAGTTTGACAGCAGTGATTTAGAATATGATGATTTTGTTTATCTCTAAAAGCAATTTCTGGTAGAAAGCAAAGTCTGATGGAGAAAAAAGTTGTAGCTATCTTGGCCTTTGAACTCCTTTGAAGAAGTTATTTTTGGACTACCATTTAACAACCCACATAAAGGCTATACTAAAATTCCTTGCTGAGCTACCTGACAGAACCAAGAAGGCAAATAATTGTCTCTTTGACTCAGGGCACAACAGAGAATATGGCCTCACAAATGAAATAAAGGATAAGTTTCATGAAGTTGATATTTTATTCTTCCTGTGACTCAAAGAAACAGCACAAAATCATTTTTAATCCCAGGCTGTGGTCTCCCTTTTGCACAATTTATGACAATAAACAAGAGTGCACCATTTTCTTCCCCATTAGCCCTTTCAGTTGAGACTTAAATTTTTAATTTCTATTAAATAGGCATGTTTAAAGTAATGAATGGCCAACCCAACAAAGGCCCAGGTCTATTCTTCACTCCCAAGGAGTTTTGACAGCAGAGAACTATTGTCTGATTGTTCCTCACTAGTCTTACTCCAGTGGAGTCGCTAAAATCTTCACAATGAATCTTAATTCAGATTGTGATGTGATCAAATTTTAGATGCTTGGAATTAGTGACTGCTTTACTAGGCTGCTATGTATGACCCATATCCTCTTGGATGCTATTTATAAAGAGAAAGTGGACTTGCCAGAGGCAAGATGGGACTTTCTGTCTCAGGAACATTTGTTTATTAATTTCCCATGGGTTTTCTACTCAGCTATACTCATTTCCAACTCAAGTGTTGCTATAGTTTCTGCCTTTCCTCCTTGTCTTTAACTTATTACTCTCTCTGATCTATGTAATGATTATTTTTCTTTTTTGACCTTACTATGACCTCTGAGATTACTAGTAAAAAACAGCAGTTACTAACAGACATCTCAGTTTCTTAACCACTGGGCTTATTTATGCAGTCATATAGCTTGTTTACAGTGGCAAATTGTAGCAATTGCATGATATTCACTGGGAAATACTGAGACAACTAAAAAATTTCATTTTATTAATAAAGCCAGTAATAATGGGACGTACTGTATCTCTGCCAAGTATGCATTCTTATTGCTCCTTCTTCAAATGAACTGCATATGAAACAGCAGAGCATCATTTTCTAAGCAATGCATTAGATATGAGATGGGAATCCTCCTGCTTCCCCAGTTAGACACTCTTGGGTACTATTTTGAAAATATATATCTAAGTTATTATGCATATTCATTGTGGCTATCAGTGTGAATTTGTTATAAACAAAGATAATAAGTGCTTTGTTAGAGCATAAAACCTTTATGAAGAACACCTAGTAGCCATTGCTTTCCTAGTAACTTCAAACAGAGAACAAGTTATTTGTATTGTTAGTCTACCCAGAAGTATGTTGTAGTGTTCTCCGAACAAAGAAAACTAGTATGAATGACGGATTCTCTTTTATGCAATCACTATATAATAAAAACTCCTCTATTCCTATTTTCCAGGACAGCTGGAGGATATCCTATTACAGTTACATTGTAGCTTATTATACAATTCAAAGGAATACATTCCCAACTTCATATAATTTAAGTTCTTGTTGCTCTTTCTCCTGAGCCTGGCCAATTCTGCGTACTTTTTATTTCTTGCCAGGGACAGATACAATATTGGATGACTCTATGTTCTAATTTGGAATTTCATGGTTAAACTTTCTATCACATTCATCTAGCAAAACATAAAAATATGTTCCATTCTGTTACAAATGTCATGAACAGAAAATGGGATTTTCACAACCCACCAGTTAAAATTGATCAGTTACTTCGTGTGTGTGTTTAATAGCACGCATATGTCTGTTAAAAGCAATGGACTCATTTTGTGTATGTCTTATTCAGGACTATGAACGTCCAGTTTCAATGTTAACCTCAACAAACCATTTAAAGATGTGTTAGGCTGTTGCAGAAACACTCCTGCGCTTGGAGTGAAGTGCTTAAATGCCCACTGGAACTGAACTCAGGCAAGGTGGTTGCAGACTACCATGCACTGGAGAGACAGGAAGGTGTATTTTATCTACTATTGGTTACTTACATAGATACTTATATTTGTATATAGCTTCATATATGCAGAGTATATACACATATATGGCATTACACAGTTTTTCTCTGAAGAATTTGCTGAGGAAACCAAATGCCAAGCAAGGAAGAACTCCAGAAGAGTGTTTCTGTATGAATAGTCTGTGGTTAGTTGTTTTTGTTTGTTATTTTTTTCCTTGAAGAAAACAGTAGTGATCACCTCCATTAGCCTCTCTCAACACTTACTTAGAGATTTGTTAAGATCAAAGCAGTTGTTGTGAAGGAGAGGTGTTAAAGGAAAAAAAAATCAAGATTTTAGTTAAGAGGCAGATCGCTCCTGGTTTCTCATCTCAATCTCTGCTCAACACATCAGGTAATTTAAGATTATAGTTTCAGCGTTTCAATTTTGCCACCCCTGAAACACAAACAGCAGCTGCTACTGGGGGTGCAATAGCACCTAACCCCAATTCAAGTATTCCAGAGAAGGGGCCTGAGTTTGCAAAGCAGCTGTGCTCCTGATCGAGTCCTGTCTGCTGAACACGTACATCAAATATTACATTACACTTCTCCAAAGCCTCAAGCTTTAAATGACTGGCTTTGAACTTTATCTGCTGCTTATATATATAGAAAAGAAGTGGAGATGTATATTGTATCAGAATGGTGTTCACAAGAATTATTTGCCCAGAACTCCTTAGATGTTAAGTGTTACACATTATTATTTTACTCTTGTGCCTTTATAACCTGCTTAAACGGATATGTTACCATGCCACTGCAGATAACTGAAAAGTCTTTTAATTTATATCCTTACAATATAAGTTAGGGTAGAAAAGTTGGAAAATGAGGACACAATTCAGTGCAGGTTAAGAGTATTTTGGGGTGTTTTCTCAAACCCCTAAGTTACAATAGTAGCTATAGCAGTTTATTTTACAATCCCAAATCTCTAATAAAAATATTTATGTGCTACTTTATTGTCCATTTGATAGGAAATTTATGTGGGGCTCAGAAGCAAAGTATTTATGTTGTCAAACACACATTTCATGGCTGAAACACCTAAAATATATATGAAAAAACTATTAACTTTTCATGAACAGTCATCTAAAATACTGCTGTGATAATATTTTCCTTACTTGGAAAAACAATAAATATTAAATGCTGTGTTTATAACTTTTGGATGCTTTACTAGAACAAATTGTTGAAAGCAAATTTGTGATAGAAGATAATTTTAAAGATCTCTCAATTTTTTTTTTTTTTAATATTCACATCCATTCTGAATTCAAAAGCTTCTTAATACAGCAGAGCTATCTGGTCTACTTATATTTACCAGACTGCACAAGACATTGTGTAAAAGTAGGACTTTAATTAGCCAAAATAACAATCAATCAGATTAAAAGCTATCTTTCCAGAGCATCACTTATTACTGTCTTTCTGACCCTGTCCTTTTTGGTATTTCCTGGCTTGAGCAGCTTTTTCTTCCTGGTTTATTTTTTCTTTACTTATTTAGCACCCTATTTTCCTTCCTCTCCTAAAATGCATGTTGAAATTAGTTCAGTTAACCTTTTTTAAAAAAGGTACCACCTTAATTAAGGAGTTCCAGATTCTCCCATTCTGTCTCCTACTACAAAGCACCCTTCCAGAATAAGTCATTTTTATTTCTACACACGATTTGTTGAGGGCACCTGGGGACAGCAGATCCAGAAAAAATTTAAAACAAAAAAAATAGTTTTTAATTGATTTTTTTAAATCTTCCATTAAAGTGAATCATACCCTAAATTGGGGTGTTTATATGTCCTCCCAAAACATCAGGATAGGTTTTTTGGCATCTTCATCTTTTACTGCAAAACTGTGTGTTCTAGGCAATTCAAAAACTAAACACACTGGTGATCTATGCACTCCAGATATCAGAAATTACAGCAGGAAATAAAGTGACACAAATTTGGTGACCTTTGTGCATGAAGCCAATAGAAGGATGCTAAAATTATACCTGTTTTAGACTTATCACTATAGTGAGCTTAAGAAATAACCTGGGGAGGGAGGCCTGATCCTTGATAATAACTGTAGCCTTAGCTAAATAAAATCCAGGCTTGAAGTGCAAGGAGTTCACTAGCCAAAGATATGATTATTACTGAGTAAATGAGTAGGTGTGATTGCTCAGAAATACACTCTTCTTCCCCTCATTTTTTCAGTGACATTTGGCTATCAGAAATCATGCACCCTTTCAAAAACTGATGCATCTGTACCCTTCAATCTGCTTAATGGCTGACCTATTCTTCCTTATCCTTTTAATAAATTCTCTCTTTATGGTTCTAACACTGAAATGGGGACCTGTGTTTTGCAAAGCACCACCTACAACTCTAAGGCCTTACAGTCTACATAGATAACACACGGGCAAAAGAAAGGAGACTATTTCATCCTCATTCAACAGAAAGCTGTGGTCCACAGCATCTGGGTCATTTCTCCAAGTCTCTGGTGAAGCAGTTATTGAATTCAATCTCACACATCTCACTTCAGAAACTCTAAATCATAATAATTCCTTGTTGAAGTTTCCTACTAAACAAGGAAAAAAATAATTTTGTAAGTAAACTGCATGTAATAGTCTAGGAAATCTAATGGCCAGCAATTATTCACCCATGGGAAACAGGGGCAGATCTGCTATAGTTCCTGCTCATTTGGTTCCCCACGGGAGGACAGGACAGCACCTGGGGCAGGAAGGCTCTTTGGCAGGGGAAGCAGGGGAAATCCAAGGAACAGGGACAAGGGCAGCTTGTCCAGAGCACGACTCAGGGAAACTCACCTGAATCACTGCTCTGCCACTGGGTTTTCTTGAAGGCTGTATAAAAAACCACTGTATTTACCACTGTTTTTTCCCTAACGTCAGAAAATTACTTATAAAGAAATCTCGGTATAGAGGCAAAACAATGTCTGCTAACAGGGAGACTAAGGGATTTTGGCAGGAGTCAAAAGTTAAGGTAGCAGCACTCCGGAGATTTCTGAGGGCTGAGAAGAAAAAAATACATGTACAAATACATCTGCTCTGATTTGCTAATGATGGCTCTCAGCCAGACTACAGGTATTTGAACGCTCGACAGTCACTGAAAAGTGACAGTAATTATAAAGTAAATCACAAAGACACAGCTATTTAGAATGACAATAATTACATAACTGGAAATTATTTACTTTTATGCATTCAAACTGAAACAACATAAATAGGCCTCAGTGTTGATGCTATCATCAGAAATACTGCTCAAAGTGATAAAAGGCAAAATGTAAAAAATAATGCACGAGGAAGGAACACCAGAGAAGAGAGAGAACAATCTTGAGCAAAAGTCTCATATTTACATTTGCTTAACTCTCCCCAAATAACTACTCTGAAAAACAGTGTTTGTAAGATGCCCTGCAGATCAAGTACGCATGCAATCCTGCATGTGATTCTGTTGATTAATTTTATACAATTGTGTTGATTAAAAGAGAAATTTTTATTTGTTTTCAAAATGTACAAAATGTCCATGTTAATGCTTTATATAGTATTAAATGCTGTATCAATATATTTTAACTAACCTTAATCTTCATATAGAAAATGAAACAATTTTTTAGTATTGAATGAAATGCTGCTGTCCACCTACTGCTCTTCTGCCCTGAGATTCCCTGGGCTTAAAGCTGTGATGTCAATATGTATTATATAGCAGGTGTGGAAAAAAGGAAAACTGTTGGTTTTTGGAACAAGATATATCTGTCTTACTTGGAACAAATTACATTAACAAATTAAATATTAACATGTTTAAATAGTAGCTTAAGTTTAGAGATTACACAAAGATACTAGTTTTTGATCCGGTATCAATACACAACTTTTTTACAAACTATACTAAACTTCAGACTTGTGAAGCAGAACACAACAAAAAAATCAGCAGGTCATTTAGGAAATGTTTGGCATTCCAGATCTTCCATTTATTGTGCTCTCCATGGAATCTTCTTTAAAGTATATCCTTCACTGACTTAAAAATAATGGGAGGCAGTAATTTTATATTTGTATATCCCTTTTCAAAAATTTCAGTACATTCTGTGCCAAATTTTGAAGTTAGTGGGATTTTGTATGAGTACTTGAGAGCAGACTGTATTCATCCTCAATCAAATTCAAGGACTGAAAGGATGCACTGTTATGCAGACAAGACCCAAAGACAGGTAACTTCCTCACCACACAAATACAGCATTTCTGGGGCAGCATGTGATTTAAAATCAAGATTTATATCATTTGCCATGAGTGCCTTTCAGAAGAGATTGAACTGATAGATATTACCATAACCTTGACAGTCAGTTAGTCTGAAAAAGAATGATCTGTGTCATGGTTGGAATGTATTGAATTCTCTTTATGATTTCAATAACTGCCATAGGGCTGAAGCATAGCTCATCTATGAGAGTCTTTAAGCAACAAGATCTCCAAAGCGGAATGCAGATCTAGCAATTGATGAACAAATCAAAGTGAAACATCACAGATATCAGTTACTAGCAAGGTATGTTCAATTACTAGCAAGCAATATATTTTATGTTTTACTTTTGGTAATTATTGTGGCGTTATACCTGTGTAATTTGCTACAGAAAATATATCCCTTCTTTTAAAAAAATAGAAAAGCACGGAAATTTTTTTTCTGGTATATAAGCTTCCATTTCCTAATACAATACAGTAGACTTATGATCACCTGTTTAAATTTGTGTATTAGTCATAAGACTAGATTTTTGTGTCTCTTACGCCAATGAGGTCAGTGTAATTAATCTGATCTGCTGTTAGTTAAACTGATGCATAATCTGCCCTCAAACACTTTGCTGTTTATATTTTGCTGTCAAAAAATTTTGGTACCCAAACTTTTGAAACTACTGGTGGATATAAAAGCTATTTCTTTATTTTTCTGTGTTTTTCATATATGAAGACAAACCTGCATGACCCTAATGATAAGTATGAGTCGAGCAGAATTGCCAGCTGAATGATAATGGTTTTGGAGGTTAAATTTGTAGTTTCTTTGGTTCTGAGAGTTTGCAGCATTGCGAAATAGGTCTAAGGGTCTTGCAAACAAAATACTGGCTTAATTTTTTTTTTTTTTTGTAATTAAAAAATATGCCAATAACTATTGCCAACCACTTCTTACAAATTTGAGGCAAACTACCTATCATCCTAGCTTTTTTGCCTGTGACCTTCAGAAAAGAATCATGTTACCTAATTTTAGCTATGAACGTCACTGGCATTTTATTGCTCTATCAAATACTTATACTAGAGTAATTCTGTACAGAAAGGCATAGCAGAAGTGTTCAGAATATATATAATGTCTGCCCACACATCTGTGTTTGCAGATTAGCTTGACAGCACTTGTCAGCCCCCCATAAGTCCCAGTTTTACCTATTACAATACTGCATAACATTTGTTTCACAGTTCCCAGTACAGGACTATGTTTTAGCTGTGAATACAAAGACAATTTTCAGCACATATAGTATTTTCATCAGTGAAATATTACTGGCAGCGTAAAAGGCAGTAGCCATGAGGTGAAAGACATACTATTTCACATTCCATCCTATCAGTTAACTTACTTTAATTCCCCTTTGTCTCTCAGAAGGTTATCACTGTCTGGATGTAAGTTTAGTTCCAGGAAAATATACATTCTCATACTATCTCTGTTACAAAGTATAAAGTATTTCTGTATAAAGTCACTGAGGTAGCAAGGAATAAAAGAGTTGCTTTCATTCATCAGTGTTATTTTGACTTTGTCTATGAAAAAGTAATCAAGTACATCTACTTTATCTATGTTAAAGATCCAAAAATTTGGAAAAATGGCTTGAAATAGGACATATTAACATGTATGTTGCCCATAGCACCCTGTTAAGAAGCTATCCAACTTTCTGATAAGAACATGACAATCATTTCTGAGATGGTTTTAAGGATAGAAGTTTGGACCCACTGGAGGAGTTTTCCGATCAATCTGAGATCATTGCACACAGTTCCTGTTAAGGATGGCAGAATTTATTCAAAGAAAACAAATCCATAAAGTAAGCTGCCTTATCTAGAGAGATGGCAGAGAGTGGAATTGGAGAAGAGCTATTGGGAACTGGGAGATTCTAGCCTGTGGGTTACAGTACAGTGGCCATTGCATTTATGTTGAACTATTCTAATTTGGGGCTTGTTAACGAATGTTTGTCCAAACACAAACGATGTCTAGAACATTCAGGGTTAGGTATGTTATTTTACCTGTCTGGGGAAATCAGCCAGCACTGTGCGTTCCTTTACTGTCTACTGCAGAAGACACCAACACTTCTATGTGTTGTTACAGGGAACGAACAGACCACTCATGGTGTAAAACTGAGTGATTAATATAATTAATTATAAATTGTAGGATAACGATCCATTAATTAGGGGAATAAAAGAGAGACTACAGTACAGCAATTGCGTCTAGTACACTGGAAAGCATTACAGGGTGTGGGTTAACGGTATATGAGAATCAATGCGTAAGAACACCCAGCTACATTCCCTTGTGAAATTGAGAGATTCCTGTATTAAATAAATATGAGACTTCATGAAGAAATTAAAGAAGACAATAAATTTACTAGGATACAATCTGACAGAGTCAGAAAGGCACAAAGAAGAGAAACTGAACGCTTCTAAGATTTCTGAGTTCAACATAAATGTGATTTACATCTGAAAAAAAATGGAGATAGGTTCTCTCAAGCAGAAATGATCCTTCTGATCGCATGAATTATGGTCAACTAGGTAGGGACATGAGGAAAACAAAATACGTTTCTCAGCAAGTGAGTTCTCGATGACTAACCACAATAAACAAGAATTCAAGCAGGTAATATATCACAAAGAGTACTACCGCACATCTGGGGATCTCTCAACAAAGATAGGAGTAAAGGTAAGTTTTTCAAGAAAACCAAATGTGAGTAAACACTTTCTGGGTCATAAACATAATTTGAGCTCAAGAAGGATAACTCATAAAACTGTAATTTTGTTTTTCGCTTAAAATTATTCTGAATTTCCCCTGAATTTAGGTATTGAAGTGAAATTTAGTGGTCTGAACCATTGCTGGTGGACAAACTACCTACAAACTACAACCACTTTGTTTCACAACACAGATGCAGTAAAAGGAGCTGGGTAGACAAAAAAGCTTTGCTTCAACCTTCCATTCAGTGTTCTGAACAAGGCAGCTGGCAGTAGTGTCATCTGCTTTATGAACAGTGGAGACTCATTCACCACTTTGACAGTAATGCTAGATAAAATACTCTAGATAGGACTAAAACTCCTGGGAATCCACATATTGGAAACTTGATGAAAGGCATTCATAAATTTTAGATGGCCTTTGATAACTTTAGGGACAGGAAATCAATTGTTATTGTTATTATATAATATTTAACTGTCCATAATAAATGAATACACATTTTGAAGGCTGTAATTCAAAATGTTTGGTGAATGACTGAAAGTCAATAACAAAAGATTGACTTTTGGGATGATATCTGTTGGAAAGGTCAGAAGAATTCCTTCTTCCCCATTTTAATCCCAAAATCAGCAAGGGTACTGACTTTTCAGCCTTTAGTCTAAAATCACGATTGAATTATTCAAATTCACTTAAAAAGAAAATCTCGCTTTTCCCAAATAGATGACCTTCTGGGGATTTCTAGAGTTCCCCTCACGCCCTTGTACTTTCTGGCTCAAAAGGCATGAGTAAGTCAAACAGCAATATTCTAGCCCAGAGGGAGAGTAAGAATTAATTATGTCAGTTAATCAACTTCTAACAAGCACCTGTTTGATATTTTAGGGGAAAGGTGGCTTTCTGCTTGCGCAAACAACCAGAATATAAGCAATCCTTAATCATGAAATAGCAGATGAAATAAAGGTCATATATTTTCAATCTGTGAAGGCAACCCACAATTGGGGTAATTGCCTTTAACTCATTCTTACTTTAAAACTTCTGGGCCTTGATTACTGCTGGCCTTTCCCCAAACATAAGAGGATGCTACACCCCATATAGCACATGTTGCCAGGTTCTGTTAGTGCTCACTGCTCGCTGCAGAGAAGTGTCAGTACGAAATGCAGATGAGGTTAGAATTTATGAGTTTTCTTCCCCTTTTAGGAGCTGGTGAAGAGGGAGTTGTACATCAGGATGAAAACGTCTGACGTAATGATCACTTCAATGGTCAGTGCTCTTCCACAGTAGCGCACAGAGGAAGGCCTGGTGAGTGACTGTGTCCCAGGGTTGCTCTGTGATAAGTTTTGCCCAAAGAGCTGTGCTGTACAAAACCGGTGGTATAGCCTTATTTCCTTTTCCTCCCTCGCCCTTGCCTCAAATGGATATGCTTGAAAATAGTAACAAGGAATGTTGTAGTGACAAATTCCTTTTACTTGGCTCATCTGTTTAAAACAAGGGGCATTATCACTCCTCTGCTCTGGTACATGAACAAACAATCTATGAAGCTTTCCATGGATGTTTTTAACACTGTGTAGATTAGATGCTTCAGTCTTACTGTGCTTTTGATTTCAGTCTCTAGATAAAATTCAGATTTTCCTGGTTTAGCCAAAATGGCAGTCGATACAGCAGAAGCTGCCTCGCTGTGGCTTGTCACAATCCCGTATTCTCTAATAGAGTCCCCAGTGGAAATTTGCAGCAGCCTTTAGAGATTCGTGTGACAAGACACTATTACAAGATTGAGGCCTTATGCTGCAGAGTTTGCCTTCGGGGAATCGAAACTTTCAGGGAATCTCATTTGAATTTCTACATGTTTTGTAATAAATCTTTCTGAAGAATGAGCAGGATATGTGGCAATAGGAAGGTCCTCTGACTTAAATGAGAACAGAATTGATTTCCTGAAAAGTAGTCCATCTTCTTGATACTGGGAACAAACACCCAGTAACTGAAAAGCTGAAAATATATGTCACTGAAGAGCTAATGATTTAACTGCCTTTCTTTTGCATCCAGAACATTTCAATTAAGTGATGACAGAACTGAGAATTTGCAGTGGCAATTCAAGTACTTTCACAAAGATGTAAGATGAACATTTATATATAGGGAATTGGAGCTGATAGTCTACTGATGAAGTCGAGGTACTACATTGTGCCATTCTGTTTTGAGTTCTGTGCAGCAATACACCCTGTTCAATTCATTTAAAAAATAGCCCACCTTAAAATATGATTCTTCCTTCTTTCATCCTACCATGTTTCATGCTAGAAAAAGAGAAAAATTAAAGTATATCCCCCATTTGTTCAGATGAATGAAGCAAGGTAATGAATGAAACAGAGTTCTTACACAAAGTAAACTAACCAACAAACCAACTAACCAAGTTGAAAATCACTAATATGTGATTGTGCAGTTTAAGACTGCATCAGAAAAGTATGAATACTTAAAAGTATTCACATCCGAGTACTTGACTTTCAATATATTGCTCTTTAAAGATAGATTTTAAATATAATTTCCTAGGGGCCTCAAAGTGCAAACTGATCAAAACAAGAATTCTGAAATGTGAAACAACATTAATTCCTACATATTTATTTCATGAAAGAGAGTAGATCATTCAGCTGCACAGTGCAAATGCCTGTCACTTCAGTTAACAAAGCAAGAAGGTCATAGAGCTATCCATAAGCTAGAAGGTAGGTCCATACTTTGCCACTGGATTTCAGAGCTTAATGCAAAAAGCAAAATCAAACTCAGAGCTATAGGGAGGTCTTGTGGCTAGAGAATTCTTTTGTCTCTGGCCCTTATCCAAGCCTCATTTTTTTAACTTCCTATCCTCCTCTCTTTCCTCCTTTACCAGCTTCTTACCCCTGTGCATTGTGACCCAGTTGCTTCCTACCTCTCTATGCTGTATGGGTGACTATTACTGGAGCAGTAGAAACAAAGAAGAGATTATGTCCCTGCTCTCACTAGTAGTAGTTTCCAGGGATAGTCTTCATATTCTTGGAAGCAATCTCCTTAGTAAAGTTGGGCTGACTGAAGAGCTCCCCTTAGTTCAGCATTCATGAGACTGTATCTGGAGACCGTGTCAAAAATGTGTCAAATTTTTGGGCTCCTCAATACAAGAAAGACATGGACATACCGGAGCGGGTCCAGTGAAAGGCCAACAGGATGTTTAGAGGGCTGGAGCACAGGATATATGAGGAGAGGCTGAGAGCTGGGTTGGTTCAGCCTTAAGAAGAGAAGGCAAAGGGCGAATCTAGTTTCAGTAGACTGCTACCTAAAGGAGGATGTAGGGAAGACAGATCCAGTATCTTCTCAGAGGTGCTCAATGGAAGAATGAGGGACAACAGGCACCAGCTGGAAGATAGGAATTTCTGACCTAGAACAAGAAAAAATATTTTTATGGTGAGGTTGGTGAAACACTGGAAGGGAACCCAGAGAAGTTGTGGCCCTATAGGTTTTTCAGGCCATGCTCTTTTTTAAGTACCCCTCAAGCAAGCCAGTAAAATTGCTGTAACAACAGCATGATACTTTTTGGCCATGATCACTTCTGAGAGTCAGATACTTCCTCCTCTGTCATGTGACAGCACATGTCCTGTCCACATGATATAGATCATGCCTTAAGGAAAAATGCATATATTGGGGAACACCCTGCCATAACCACAGGCTTTTGTTCCTCCTACAGCCTGCTCTGCAGAAGCACGTGCACAGAGATGAGGAAAGGTGGGAACTGCCTATCTGAATAGCACTTGCAGAAGTAGCTCATGCCTCTCCCCAGCCTTACTCAGGAGCAATGTGAGACTGGACGGGAACTGTATACTGATTGATTTCTCTCTGTGTATTTGATAAATCTGATTCCGTAGGGAATGAGGATGGAACCTCAGTTTACTACTCTTCCACACTGGATGCTAGTGCTTTAATATCAACTCCATCCTGCCTCTCTGGGCAGACTCTTCACTCTGCCTCCAAGGACTTGCTGCTTGTCCCACCTAAGACAGAATTATGACTCGTTACAATTTTATTCCTCTCACTGGTGGGGAACTGATTTTTCTGATGCTGTCTGTCCCTGTCCAACAAACCAAGTTGTACTTTACTTATCAATTTTTATTTGCTTTGGGATGTCTGACTATGTAATTGCAAGTATTTCTATATTACTACATGATTTCACTTAGGGATGTGGCTTCATGCTTATAATGTAACTAACTTACTTATAGGATGGATGGACGGTAAATATATTGGTACAGGTAAAGCTTCTTCTTGGAAATTCATTAGAATGAGCAATACCATTATAAGGAGAATAAACACGTCCATACCAGACATTTAATGATAGCCTTCTAAACTGACATTGTTATAGCTATAAAAATCATATATATATAAGCCTTTCCTCAGACTATAAGCTTTTTGGAACAGATACTCTTAGTAATATTTCACATGATTTGGCACAATTAAGGCATTTATGAAGTGTTTTAATATAAATAAAAAGTGAAATCAGATATTATTTGTCAAGCTATTCTGATTTGTACAAGTGATGTCTTTTTATAAACAAATTATTAAATTAAATTAGATGAAATATGGAAGTATTTGACTATGGGATAGATTCTTATCATGAGGTACGTTATGTTTACATATAGTAATTCTGGATTTAAAGGGATTTACAGTAATCTGTGATTAAAAAAATGTTTTAAGTCCAATGTTTTAAGCTATCAATCAGTCCTTTCAAGGTATGCTATTTTGAAAATATAGTACCTGCTGTTATTTTGAAAGTATGCAGACTCCAACAAATTCTGCTTACAAAGCCTTCAATGTTCCATAATTATATGAGATGCAGTAGCTAAATCAGTATTTCTAACTGTGTATTTGTGAATCTACTTGGCAACCAGGGAAAAAGTTCAGCTGTCAACCAATTATTATCGGATCATTAAATTTTCTTTCATGGGAGAAGTTTGATTATGCTGAAATGTGTACAGTGCTATAGATATACCCAGAGTACTCAGCTTCATCTTGCTTGGATGCTTTTATTTTTCAGTAATCCCCAAAATATGCCTTTCACTGCAACCTTGTTCCTTATAAGGATTATTTGAAATCTGCATAGGATGGCTCTTCAATGACACAGCATGAAACATTGAATAACTAACTACAGCTTGCATCCTGTAGGTGATTTAAAGCTTAGCCCTTTTACAATTTTTAGGTCTTCTAATTTTCTTGGCTTTATTTCTTCTTAAAGTATACACATATGTAGGTCCCAGAGATTTTAGTTGATCAAGATAGAAATTACTGGGATGCCCATATCACAGACATCAAATAATAGTGTCAAATCAGCAAAATTAGGGCCAGTGAGGAAAGAGGAAGCAGGGATGAGCTGTTTATTTAAGAGTGGATAAGGGTGGTAATAGGGATGAACTTCAGAGGGAAAAAGAGAGCGCAGCCAACAGAGGCAGTGAACAGACGCAGCAGTTGGTGTAGCAGTTTGCGCAGAAGGCAAAGAAGGCACCTCTCCATTTTCCACAGTGGCGTGTCCTTCCCCGGGCATGGTCATGACACGCCGCAGAGCATGTTCCCCAGTGGCTGTTGGAGGTGCTGCATCAGCTGTGTCTGAGGCTTCAACCCAGACAGACCCTCTGACAGCAGATGCAGCTGCTGAGACTGAGAGGTGATCTGATCAACGTGTATAAGTATCTGAAGGGGGAGTGTCAAGAGGATGAGGCCAGCCTCTTCTCCGTGGTGCCCAGCAACAGGCAACGGGCAGAAACTGAACCACAGGAAGTTCCACCTAAACCTGAGAAAAAAATTCTTGACTGTGAGGGTGACAGAGCATTGGAACAGGTTGCCCACAGAGGTAGTGGAGTCTCCTTCGCTGGAGATATTCAAAACCCGTCTGGATGTGATCCTGGGAAATATGCTCTAGAGGGCCCTGCTTGAGCAGGGAGGTTGGACCGGATGATCTCCAGAGGTCCCTTCCAACCTAAACCATTCTGTGATTCTGTGATTCTGTGAAAGGCGTAAAAGTGGCATGGGGTAATAAACCACTCGACTGGGGCTATCCAGGTTTCCTGTTCTCGCACCTGATCAACAGAGCAGAGCAGGACAATAAACCCCTTTTTCTAGCCATACTTACTTTCATGGACAGGGGAGATCTCAGCTGCTTTCCCTAGCTTTGTCTTTGTTGCAAGAACGCATGAAGGGGATGGACTTGGCATCCTAAAACCAGTGACTTGTGTTTTCACTAATGATGAAGGAACACCTAGAGGAATGAACTCTCAGGACTGTGAATTTGACTCACTAGTAACAGTTAACAGGCCAAATAAGTCCAAAAGGGGAATGCAGAGCACCAGCAAACCTAGGTCTCTTTGTAAATCATTTTCCTTCCCATACAAGGCACAGAAAGATCAGTGAGGCTGTGAAGATATTCCAACCCTCTCTGCTTAAGAGTATGAAAAAGGGATTCCTGCAGGTTGTCAGCTGAACGGTGAAAGTATTTCACCCTTGCTAGATTAGAAGACTCCCTTGTAGGGAACAAGCTTACTATGGCTCAGAGCCTGAGTATCCATGGGCTGCATAGGTGCTTCATTTGACTGTTGTGAATTTTACTGTACAATAAATACTTAGTAGCCTGTAAGTTGCTGTAAGTTCTGGACATTTGCATCCTTTTGTGGATCTAGTTTTATTAAGCTAAAGAAAAGTAATTGCTTCTTAATCAACATGTTTCATACACTAAGAGAACAAAATGGAACAAGATAATTAATTTATAAGAGCAGTTGGAGCAAAGGACTGGAAGCCTGGCCTACAGGAACTTTTTCCAGGTCAACTTAAAGTTCACAGTCAAAACAAGGAAAACTTTCTGCTGCTATGTGTGCACTTCGTATCAGGTCCTTCAGTTTTGTATCAATCAATTTACCAGGCTGTAGCATCACAGTACTTTTATTTTAATATTTTTCCCAGTGGAAACAATCAAATGATTACAATTAATCAAACAATTAAGTATTTTGTTGAACTGGTACTTA
This sequence comes from Struthio camelus, assembly GCF_040807025.1. NCBI lineage: Eukaryota > Metazoa > Chordata > Aves > Struthioniformes > Struthionidae > Struthio > Struthio camelus. The sequence goes on along the minus strand of NC_090942.1, from coordinate 73,176,668 downwards.
AATAGAGGAGCCAGAAGAAAGCTGAAGGCAAAACAGGATCTATGCATTTTAATCTTCTCATTCTCCCCCTGAATACTTCACAGGACATAAGACATTGTTTTGAAAAAAAATGCATTTTAAGCAGAGTTTGTCCCATAATCTGTATCACACATTTGGCAGCCTATGTAACTTTGATAACGGAAAATAAATTATTGCAGACAGAATACAAAAATGTTAATTACGCTTTTCATTGGGTTCAGCTAAATCCATGTTTTATAATGGATTTAGGCATATGGAACTACAGCCCAGAGGCTGAAATAACAGCTTGTCTTTCACAGGGCTTACGGATCGTAGAAAGCATGTTGTTGATGTATCTTCAAAATGACCTTTTGATGGGAAGGGAAAGAATGGAACTATAGATGCTCAGTGAATATGTGCTGCACACTCAATTATAATTACTAGAGGAATTGGTCTGAGCTAGAATGTATTAGCAGATAATGTTAATTATTTAAGAAAGAACAACAGAATAAATTTGCATGGAGATGTTATATATGGAAAGCGATGGCACTTAATTTATGTAATATAGTACCTTAAGCAATCACATCTATTTTACGGACATGCAAAACTGATGAACAAGAAGGTGACTTTAGTGCAGATGCACTTCAAGCATTAATTCATTAACAATACAAGTATGAATAACAAATACTTGAAATAAGCTGTGCTTCTCATATCTGTCTCTAATGAGAATATAATTAAAAGTAAGTTACAAATGTGAAGTCTTGTATGAAATAAAGTTCTTAAGTAAAATTAATAATATTTACAGTGCACTGGCAAAAATGTTTTCTTTAGACATGAGTAATTCCATAATCACAGGGATTTGTAGAAGATATTTACTAATTAGCTCTAATATGTTAGAAACAAGGAAGGATTTTTCTCACCTGCTGAATACTATAAAGTAAGAAAGACAGTAAAAGGAAACTTTATGACTAGAAATATAAATATTTTTAAATGTAAGTCACCTATGGCACTCGCTTCAAGGTCATGGAGTCCTAATGACTTCGTGATACGTATAGGACAATGCAGCAGTTAATGACATATACAAGAGTTTCTATTTCTGATTTTGTGGGTCTGACTTTTGAGTGAGGAGCTTCACAGAGGACATTCTCCCAACTGTATCTTCAGTCCAAGGTAAACTAAACTACAAATCTATGCTAATCCATATACCTCTGCCTTCCTTTTGACTATCTCATTCCAGGTAAAAAGTATTTTTACCTGAAAACAAAGGCTTTTATTGTAACCCAGCATATTCTACTATAACCTCTCTTTAGGAGGCTTAGCTGTCAACTCCCCACTCAAAGAGAAGTGGATGATGCACAGCCTTGAAGGCTGATTTTTTTTTTCCTCAACCCTTTGAAGACCTCAAACTCTTTCAGTCAGTAAATTCCAGATCTAGGTACATTACCCAGCCCTATCTCAACCTCCTTTCAGTACAGGACTCCAAACTACACATTGACTTTCATGGGAATGAAAAGTGCCTGTAGGCAAAAAATGAACCATAGTAAAAGAACAGTCCATACATTCCCCGACAAAATAATTGGAGGACTGATGTTAGAACGCACTGTGACAATTTTCAGTCATGAACATTCAGGAAAATGAACAATAATTCATATTTCCTTTTTCCTTTTGAATATAGGCTTAGTATAGCCTGCACCATACATTTGTAATTAAAGTCTTACTCCTCAGTGGACAGATTATGTCTCAGAAGTTGCAAGAAAACCCTCAGGAGCAATCAACTTTTAATGATGTGCCCCTAGAAACATAAGTTTTGACTTTTAATGATTTTCTGTAGAGAACACCAACACTTCCCGTCTCAAAGGATCAGAAATAATTAGATAACTAAAATAATTCAAAGTTGGGGCTTGTTATGTTTTAATTCTCCATACTCATTGCAAATATTTTTTCTGTAATAATTGGGGCTCTCACTTCTCACCGGCCTGTGGAGAAAGGAAATTTTGCCCCTCCAAATGATGTAGAAGCTTCAAATCTTGCATCAACACCACCTTTGGGCAACAGTTCATTCTGTCCTTGACTTGTAAAACCTTTAGTCCCCATTGAACAGATAAATTCCTCCTAGCTTTCCAATCCCAACAGGGTTTTTTTGTCATTCCTACCTCTTCTTACTCATTCCCTCTGACTTCCTGACATTCTTTACTCCTTTTCTTTAGCCTGGGACGTGCTGAAAGTCCCTTCTCCCTCTTGTAGGCTAGAAGAAGAGGAGTCTGACAAAATCCTCCATTCCTTTCAAAGGTGAGGGATAATGACTGAAGTGGAATTTCCTTTCTTTTCAGGATTGATAGATGAACAAAGTGGCCTGTATCCCTCCATCTCTTTCCCTCTCCGGATGTTGTAGGTAGAAGAATAGAAGGAAGAAAAGGGTAAAAACAGAAGCTATCTCTGCTCTTCCAAAAGATTATCATTCTTGTGAAAATGGCTCTGAATAGCTGAGAGGAAAAGAGGCCCAATTTTTTCTTAGAAGGTCTGTTTGGCTCTTGTGGCTTTAAGAGGCATTCAAGTGAGGTAGACAAACATTCAGAGGGGTTTCTTCACAGTCCCAAGAAGGCTAAAGCTTCTTATTTTAGTCTCAGCCACATTTCTGTCATTTACAAATTTGCCTTAATTGGCCATAGTTGAAACTAAAAGAGGTTGTGACCCAAAAGCCTAAACCTCTTCTGCAACTGGCAGTACACAGGGAAGCAAAGTTTGAAGTAAAGTTCAAGAGAGGTGCTTCCACATGAAAGAGAGGCCAATATGTGGAAAAAGAACAGGACAAATAGGCAGGAAGAGTTGTCTGAACTAAGCACAGAGGTCAGACAGCAGTGAAATTACATGATCAGCACTGCACTCTAGAGTTTGTTGTTTTCTCTGGGCTTCTAAATTCAGTGTTTAAGGATAAACAAATGTGTGAATAAGCTTGCTTTACCTCCAGTCTGCCCCAGAAGGCTATACCTACCTGAAACTTAAGCTCCTTGCAGCCAGTGAAGCCTGAGATGAGCATACCTAAGGAACTGTAGGCTTGTGAGGGCTGGTGCACTGATCTGTGGTTTGTGTGCGCAGCTTGTGAAGCTTTGCTGGTAAAGAAGAACATCACACACAAAAACACAGGAGCGTGCTTGAGGCTGCAGGTGTGTAATGTGAAGTCTCAATAGGACTAGAATATTTCCTGTTTCTTGATGTTTTTTTCTTTTTGTGAAACAAACCTGTATTAACTACGAAAGAGTTTCATTTGGGGTTGTGAATGTTTTACACATACATGGTCACGCATATAACATGGTTACACCTGTAACTGTTCCATATCTTAGATACTAGAGGCCAGGTTGTATTATTTACTCATAATTTTAATGCATTCTCATAGGATTTCTATGAGATCAAGAAGAACTGTTAGCTTGCCTGTGCACAGAAAGACTAAACATCACACATACCAGATGACGCTAATTTAAATTCTCTGCAAATTCAGATCCACGTGACTCGCCCAAAAGTTTAGAAAGGAAAGACACTGTATCTGGAACTTCAGTCCTGCTTTCTTGGATAGTGTTCTTAAATTCCAGGAGTGTGGAAATATAATACTGATCTCTTTTTCTTCCTTTCTCCAATTGTGAATTTGTCTTATTCACATTTTTGTTCAGCATCTTTCCACGTATGTTCTTTTCTTCATCCCTCCTGTTCCAGCTTGCTAGTTCTCCTCTAATATCATGTTAGACACTGGGCTTCCATTCCCCTAAGAAGGAGAGACATCTATCTCAGATGCAATTCTGGTGAATACATAGTTAGAGCCCTATACATCTCTGATCTGCAATCTGTATTTTAAGATTCTAATGTTTTATTACAATCAGCATACTCTGAAAAGATGGGTACGACAACTGCCATGCAGACTTCAAATTTTTAGCCTTCCAGTTATAAGGGAATACTTAAAAAGGCTCTCAGCTGCTTTTGTTAGCAACACAACAGTTATGAATGTTACCAAACTAAGAAGGAGTATATATAAGTGCTGAAATGTTCCTTAGTAAACAAATTGGAAATATAGACCTTAACTATGTAGAAAGATTCAGGACCAAAATGCCTATGCCTGCAGAGAGCACATTCCCTTTTCTTCCAAATGTGTTACATGAAGAATATTATTAACTCCCCCTCCCTTCCAGATCCTCTTATTAGGATCCCAGAATATTTTCACATTATGAATTTATAGGATGCCTAATAGTACCTGTTCCTTTCAAAGCTAATCTGCTACATAAGTGATCTAATATAACCTGGGTCATGTTTTATTTATTAATAGATCCCTTATTCCTTAAATTTTGTATGACTATAATTCCTTAGTCTTACTACAACAAATACCTCTTGTAACAGTGCAGAATCCCAGGATATCGTGCTTTGAATAATAGTTTATTGCAAATCTTTGAAACCACTCTGCTTTTTTTTAATAACTCCAAAGCTTTATCGAAAATGAATAATAAAACTCACTATTTCTGTAATTGTGGCGTACTGATATAGACTTGGAAAATATTTTGCATTTTGAGTGTAAGGAATCCACATTTTTCAGATTTTTTGAACATATTAAACCATTCTGACTTTAGAAAGGAAAAAAATTCATTGCATTTAGTCTTACTCTAACTGGAGCATTAATGTATTAATTATTTGAAATCAGAGAAAGATATTTGGCATCACAGTCGTCGTATTTCCTTCACTTTTATTTCTGCTCTTTCAGGACCATTCAATAGCTATGTTTTTCCTTCTCCACAACTTGATAGTAGGGAGTGAGGACTACAGAGGAGATTTTAATACAGATTGCACCCTGGAAAATGTCCAAGTAGGATTTCTTTTAAATATTGTCTTTCTCATTTGATAAAGGAGACAGAGAAAGAATTAATACCCATTTTTGGAGAATGCAACAGAGAAAACATGAATTTATTCCATTAATCAGTGCTATTGAGTAACATGTCTTTCCTTCTGCAGGCGTGGTGTCAATAAGTAACCTGAATCTTTAGTGCCTGCTAAAGCTTTGTTCATCTGTTCTGAAACTAAAAAGAAAATTGCTTTTAATTTAATATGACTATTTGAAAATGAAATGATGACATATGTTTCAGTTACAGCTGGTGTTTCTGGAACTCTGCTAGGTGAAAGTCGTTTTGCTAACATGTGTCCTCATTTCGATAGGTTTTCTACCTGCTGCAGTACTAGCAGAACATGAAGCAAAGTTTATAACATTAACTATCCAATTCAAATACTGATATCAAATGTTCACTTTCATCCAACTTTAGCGCAGCTAGAAGCTGCTAATGAAGTCTAAACTAAACTCTAATGTTATTGGTGTAATAAAAATGGTAATTTTCTTTGCAGCAACAATTAATGGTAGATACACAATTATTTTCAGAAATCAAAAATTTGAGCCAAATTGGCTCAGGTACATCTGTACCAACTCTATAATTCCAATGAGGCTGCAAGCATGTAGGTGGAAGAGCAGAGTTTAAATACATTTCACATTTTATGTTCAAAGAGAATTGCATCTCATTGTGTAAATGTAACACATTCCTGAACTGAGTAAGTGAATGATCTTCTCCTTTGAGGTAAATAACTGCGGCTCCTCGGTAACTACCAAAGAAAAGGGGAAGGGGAAAGCAAAGTTGGAAGCGCACTACAGAAAGCTGCTTGATAATGTATTTTTGCAGGTAGAAAGCAAATCTCCAACAATACATAGTTATGCTTGTAAATAAATCAGAGATCCAGTTCCAGGTTTGCTACACTCCAGTCTGCTGTAGAAAGCTATTGTAAGTTACAATCTGAAAACTTCAACTTTCATTTTAGTTTCGTATACCTAGTCTCTGTTTCTTAAAATATAGGGTAGTAATGCCAATTAAAAAGGAAGGATTGACAGGAAGCTATAACAATGTGAGTAGTTTGCATAGCAGCAGACAAAAAAGGAGGAGGACGTCAGGAATAAAGATAATTTAAGTTGGAATGTATTCCCTATATAAAAAATTTCAGTAAAGGCAAAAGAGTAACAAGTTGCCACTAAATCTCAAACTTAAGCAGTCACAAAAACTTATATGTAGAAGTTAAGTAAATAGAGCACTGCAACTTAGCTTTCTTCTAATAATGGCTATTCCTCCCCAAATTCCACCTTTCCAAATACAAAAAAATCAAACTCATCATGGAGAGCGTGGAAATAATCAATAAAGCCTATATTGTCTTTATGTTTTCCAGATACATTTCATAAGCCTTGCAAGGAATGAGTAAGCATTTTCAGCCAAATCAGAACCTTGACTCTGCTCTGTCCCGCTGAGCAGCATTCCCTGCAGATCCTGGTATCACAGATTCCCTCTCTTAGAGAGAAAGGAAATTCAAGGAAGATGGAAAGTTCGTAGATAGTAGACTGACAGGGAAGATAGACAAATGGGTTCACTACCTGACACTACAATATTAAAATGTTTTTATTCTTTCACTCCTTGCTACAGCTTTGTCTTATAGAGACTGCACCCTAAGGAAGGAAGAATTGAATTTAACAGAACAGTATATTGTAGAATGTCATATATTTGCGTCTCATAAGAGACGGATATGGTGGAATAAATGTGGATACTGAATATCTATACTGAAAACAATTTAATTGCTTAGTCTTTTTCCATGATCTCTTACTGCTAGTTCGTGTTCAGTGTTTGTGTTCGAATAAAGTGCTTTTCCACAATCCAGAATTTCTAGTGTTATGTCCCTGTTTTTGTTAGCACTTAAATTTATACTAAAAACTTCATCACCCATTCTGCAGTGCATACACGAACTACATTCACAACAGGCTACCTCATTATAGGAGCCCTGGGGTGTATTACATTTTAATAAAATTATTTTCTATAAAGAAATAATCACATATTCAAATAAATAACATGCAATGTCAGCTGATTGATCATTGAATAGTCTCCAGCAGCAGCATAGGCACTAAAAAAGCTGGGCTGCTATTGGATGGATCCCAGTAGCAGCTGTGAGGTGAAAAGAGAATGACCCATAGGTAATACGGCTTTCTGTGCATACCAAAGGAGTACAGAGATTGCTCTCCATGCTCCATCCTTCTCCCTCTTCAAGTCCATAGTGCAGGTTCTCTGACAAATGGGCATCTGTCAAGGGACATTTTCATGAGGGCAGCAGTCTGCTTTCTGCTTGCGGAAAGGAAACCTTATATAATGAACACCGTTCTGCCCAAAAATTAGCACAGAACAGGCTCCTTGTGTTGGGTGACCATAAAGATAAACAATTCAGATGAAAAATGTGGTCTAGTCAGTGCAAATTTGAAGAAATTCAGTATATATTAATGGAAATATTTCGTTTATTGCAGTTGTATTCAAATATTGACAACATGACAATTCTTTCTTCTGCAATAGGGCTTTATAAAGGAGTAAGTTCATAACTTCATCATCAACAATATAGAATGATGTAGAATGATGGGTTTTATATTGGATACCTTTTTTGTCATTGTTTTTTTTTTTGTCATTGGGTAATTAATTGTCATGTCCAGGTGTATAAAATAAGGAACCTCCTAAATTAGGTATGAGTACAGAAGCAAAATCTTCATTTTGTGTTGGAAGAGTAAGCTGAAGGTGACATTTTCACACCTTATTTGTTATCCCCCAAATCATAACAATGCCAAACAAGTATATAACCAAACAAGTATACCGTAACACAACCAAAACAAGTAGTCCTCTACTCCATTTTAAAAAAAACAAAAGACAATGAAAGCAATCATGGCCAGCGTGAGCATTGCAACTACAGTCTCAATGACGAGTATTAGCAAAAGGGCATGCTGAATCCAGATCACAAGATAATTACTATTAGCTGTGGCAAATAAAAGTGAAATGTTGTGTTTACATTAACAAACAACATTTGTAAGAACAGTATTTAAAATTTCATTTCAATATTTTTAGAAAGCTTGGTGCTTACAAAACTGCTTCAAATTAAGCCTTGTTTCTAATAAAACTCTAAATCAAAAGATATGTCTAGAGAAAACAGCAAGCGTGCTAGGCATTTAATTTATAGTGATAAATCATATTTGCAAAATGACACTGTCATTGTTTGAAAAACACAAAGTGTTGCTAAAGTACCTGCTTGTGAAACTGATTGTGTCCACACACCAAAGCTAAACAAACTAGCTTTTGCCAGTAAGCACCCAAGCTACTAAGCCTGGCCGCTAACTGTGAAAATGACCTGCGGAGGTAGCATTACCGCTTCTGTTACCTGAGCTGGCTTGCAAGGAGCTAGCTGCAATACTTTTGCGCAACTCTAAAGTGCTCCATGCCCCTCTCCTTCCCTGCCGGCTCTGTCCTTCCTACCATTTTTTCTCCTTAGAGCTGTGACTTTTCTAGGTAGAAACTCTTATATCTTTATAGCAGCTTTTGCAGAATAGGATCAACTGGTTGTTCAGGTACCACTATAATAACAATACATGAACATACATTATTGTTTCGTATTAAGAAATTGTGAATAGAACATTTATATTCTCTTTGGTATTTGTAATATTCACTTACAATTCTGGCACGAACCAGGAAAAGGGAAATGGCTTTTATTCCTTTATTCTTTTTATTTTGAAATGAGACAGGCAAGGACCAACCTATGTGCCTAGTTAGTCCTAACATATTTTCTGTGCTAGCTGTAATAAATGTACTCGTCCTGTGCACTGATCTCCCTGTTTTCACGTGACTCCATTAGAGATATCCCCTGCATATATAGAGATGCCTCAGCAAAGCCTGAAGGCCAAACTTCTTGGGTTTCAGTCTCATTAAAAAAAAACTAGTAATAGTATCCCAGTATCTTTGCCATCCTTCCTTACCAGTTTCCTTATAACAAGCACTACAGATATTATGAAATTAAATAAGCGTATATAAGATTGAAGAAAATTACAAAGGAACGTAGGCGTTTCCTTGCCGGTTTGTCTACATTACCATACTGCCTGTGATGGTGACCGTTACTAGTACCTCTAGATGCATCTGAAAAGAACATACATGAAGAAAATCCAAACAGGAAATGACTTTCAGTCTCTACAGATCTGAATTATTTTCGAAGTGGCGATGCAATGACGACAGCTTCTGCACTCTCCTGAGTTATCCCGAAATAAATGAATTAAATGACTCCCCTGTTTCTTCTTCTTCTTCTTCTTTTTATTTTTCATTTAGACCACCATATCAAATAGTGCATTTCAGTAGGCATAGGGGTACTTCTGTGCTGGAGGCATTGGCCTACAGACGCTGCTCATTCAACAGTCTGTTCCAGTTTATAAAAGTGCGAGTGATAGGGAGTTTCCTCCGCAGATTTTTCCCCCATATGTCCTCCGACAAGGCCTGCATGTTCTCCAGAATGGCGACGTGCAGCTTGGTGTCCTCAGCTTTCACAAATTTCACAAAATCGATGGCAAGCTGACTTCGGTCTATCACCTTCAGCGGTTCACTCACAGACTTACTGACAGTTACGTGGAGGTTGGCACCGTTGAAGTAGTGCATTTGGAGGAAGAAGATCCCCGTAACCTGAGTGGTGGCTGGAGTCAGGGCCAGGGTCCAGTCGGACTTCCAGAGGCCATTCCAGTATCCCGACGGCTGGTAGTGGTGAGCCTCAATGCAGGCCACAAAGATCTGCGTCTCCCTCACGTTTTTTCGGAAGACGGAGCAGTTGCCTGCGGGGAAGTGGCAGCTCACGTACGCTGCCAGGCCCTTCTGGAGGGCCCCTCTCCACAGCTCCCCCTCATCCAGCAGCACGTCATGAAGCTGGTACTGGCCGGCCAGCCCACTCAGGTGGTCAAACGCAAAAGATAGTTTGTCCTGCGGGTCAAAGAAGCGGTTTCCTCCTAAATCGTTGTAGCGGGTCACGAGCACGGTGTGCCCGTTTATTCGGGCTGGGGGGAAGTGGCTCTTGTTGTGCCGGGCCCAGGCACGGGTGGCCTCACGCCTCAGCAGCTCCTGGTCGCGCACCAGCGCCTGGAGGTCCTGGACCACCTGGGTGAACTCTCCAGGAGGGGCCTGATGCAGCAGGCTGCAAACCAGAGGCGCCTGCTCCGGCGCCGGCCCCCGCCCTGGGTGCATGCTGGGGCTCACTGAAGAGTGGGGAGAGGGGGGCAAGGCACCTCGTGGCAATGAAGACAGCGCAAGATGGTGGCCAGGCAGAGCGAGATGGCGGCCCTTTGTGACCTCACAGCAGTGGTGGCGCCCAGAGCCCGAGGGGGGCAGCGGGAGCTGGGGGGCCGGGGCGGGGGGTGGGTGCTGGGGCAAGGGGGCAGGGGAAAGGCCCCACAGGGAACCGGAGGGAGCCGAGGTGATGTCCCACCACGCTTTGCCGACGCCACCGCAGTGAGGGGACCGGAGCAGGTGATGCGGAGCCGCCATGGAAGAGAACAGATATCCTCCTCCTCCTCCTCCTCCTCGGCTTTCCTCCACCGTGTGCTGCCAGGGCCTCATGCCTGCCTGCCCCGAGGCCCACGGGCAGCCCCTGTGCCTGGGAGCACACCACCAGGAAAGGGGCAGAGGAGCCTGGCCAGGAGGATATGGGGCCGGACACTGCTGCCCCCTTGCCTCCTTGCTGCTCGTTATGGGCTGCTGCGCCCGCAGCTCCTCCATCCACGCTCAGCCTGCCCGGCCAGCCCTCCGCACTTCCCTCCTTCCTCTGCATGCCCTTCTTCACCCCTGGCTGCCCTCGTTTTTCCTTTACGCCCTCCCTTCGCCTTTCCCTGTTTTGCCACCTTTGCCCTCAGAGGCTCCGGGCAGGGGGCAAACCTGCTTTTCTGTGCACCCCAGAGCCTGCTCTGTTAGCAGAAATCAGAAGACAAGGAGGTTCAAGGGTATGAGAAGGGAAAAAAAGTGCAAGCTTTTTAGGTTTTTTTCCCACTGCCCATTTTAAAAGGCACTGAGCTGGGTCAGAAGTTTCCTTAGCCTGATCTCTCTCGCACGTGGTTTTTGTCCATCATTCAGCATGAGTTCAGAAACGGGAAGATTGATTTAGACAGTACGATGAAGCTGCTGGATAAACTCCAAATCGCTTTTGATTTCATTCATGTAAAACATGTTTTTAAGGTGAGGAATATAGAAATTAATCAATTTAATATATTTAGAAGGCCAGTTGCACAAAGACCTTATATTTGCAGTTTTTTTAATTGCAGGTTTTTAGAACCTGCAATCTCATTCTAGTAGGTTGTGAAAAATCAGCAGTCAATGTGCCTCATCCAGGTCTTTTATTTCTGTGTAAAACAGGTAACTGAGCGGTTGCATTAACACCATCACTTTAGCCTATCAGAACAGTGTATGATGATGGAAAATATTCAGGCCTTGATTCCCAACCTTTTTGTAACGAGGCTTCACTTGAGAAAATTGAAGATTTTCTGGCTTCATCCCATGCAGCTGTGTCTGCCTCCTTCCTGCTGCTGATATTACGAGCAAGCTAATGAGTCTTGTCTGATGCCATTTAGAGCTATTTGAGTGACTTCCTAACTTCACTACCTTTCTTAACCGTCCTGCTGCCAGCAATACAATATGGCAATATCTGATTTGCTTCTCCTTGGAGTCAACATGAACCTAGTGAGTCTTTTTAATTCAGTTTTGCACTGTTGCGATATAATCATGAGGCATGCCTGGAGGCATGGGAATGCCATTCCAGCCCCTGTGGTAGGTCTTGAGATCTGGCAACTTTTTCAGATATTTCTAGGTAGGCTACATTGTACAACTAGAAATTAGATTTTCTAAGTTAATTTAGTGTAGGCTAGCAAACTACCATCAGGTGGATGTAAGCCCAGTGAGCAAACATTACAAAATATAGTGCCTTTGGGCATTCTGGGATTTTGTGTTCTTCAAGTCTCCTTTTGTAATTATTCAAAGGAAGATGTATGATTTTTATTTCTCACTCATTTTTACCAAAAATAGGGGTGTGTGTGTGTGTGTATATATGTATGTATGTATTTAAACTGTTTTCCTAAAGAAATGAAGCTATGTGGCTATGTATTTGCCTTCCTTGAGAAATTTTAACCAGTTAGCTAATCTTGTACAGGTTTAGTAGAGGAGATTAAGCTATGGAAAGTCAGAAACGCTTAGATCATGTCATGCTGATAGGCAGGCTGCAGAGGAAAACATTAGTATTTCCCCATTCTGTCTTGTTTCTCTCTCCTTGTTCTCTGCCTTCTTTTACCGAAGTAAAAATAGTTGTGTGAGCTCAGTCCTTTTTAAATGTGAGGGCTGCTGTCTGTGACTTTTTCAACCTCTTGCGCTGCACAGAGAGAACTGCCAGTCTTGAGAATCTCACGAGAACTTGAAACTCTTTATCATTTTCTATATTTTCCACTGACTTTGCTTTCAGAGAGAAATTTTAGAGAGATGATCAGTTCTGAATATAGAAGAGAATAGTTTTTTGAGGAACTGACCTGCACAGAACAGGTCTGATCTAGCTATGTTTAGCAATATATTATACTCAGCAGTCTGATCTAGGTATTCTTAACAGCGCTGCTAACCATTCTTCGCTTTTTGAGGGAGACTTGAGTATTCTGATTGATTGTTTCTTGTCTAAAATTGTTCATTAGTATAATAGTATGTAAAAATCATAAGTAATTTGAAAGGATATCTTACCACCATCATTCTCACTAACTATACATCGATAGTTAATCGCATGGTTATATATGACTAAAATCCATACACATAGTTTTTAAAGAACCTACTTTTTTGTTTTGTTTATTCTATTATAGTTTGTTTTCTGTAATGCTCCTTCTGAAAATATCAGAACTAGGAAAATTAAGTTTTTAAAGGAATAGTGCATTTTCATATACTTTATCTCAAAGGCAAAGTTTTTGTCAAAATACTTTTTTTCCTGAATAGCAAAGAGTTGATATGCATTGATTTAAAAAAAAAAAAATATATATATAGATCTCCCAACAAAAACTTAGAATGATCTTTTTTATATTTACATGATCCCTATAACACTAATTTCAAAGTGCCGCTGAGTAGTAGTATTGTCTGCATTTCAGTAATGAGAAACTGAGATAGAAAATTTAATTTTTTGCCCAACTTCACTTTGTGCCAATAACCAAGTAAAGGTCTCCTGAGTCCTGATAGACTACCTTAGTTCCAAAATGAGTAGATATTTTCTTTTTCTGTTTTGCAGATACGGATAAATTTGCATATTCTTAAGGACATTGAAAATAGATTGAAGATAGCAACCTTAGACTTAGGATTTCTCAAGCAATAATGAAAATGTATTATTAGTGTTTGTATTGAATTATTTCTTGCTGGTGATTTTAGTTAACAATGATCATTAAATTTCTCTTAAATAAACTCCAAGGAAATACTTAAATACTGATTTGTAAAATTGCTTAGTTAGAGCTCCCCATGAGACTTACATTTGTTCTGGTTTTGGTAATCTAATATATTTTTGCTTTTATGGTTGTACTCTTTCAGACATCTGTTACTAGGAACTATACTGTGTAAGAAGACCCTGATAATGTAACATTAGTCCTTTGCTCTTTAGGGTGTTTCTTCCAAACCAGTCTAGTAGTAAACAAAAATCTTCACCAAACAGCAGCCAGAGGCCAAGTAGGGCACTTAACGGAAATTCTTGGTGGGGAAGGGCAGGCTGTTAACTGCTGTTAGTGCCATGCTATTAGATGCTAAAATCTATCCTTCTTGGTAGTCTCAGTCTAAAGAGTTCGATAATTATGGATTTTGCTTAGCCTGCAGGGACAATTGGTGGGGCAATGGAATGGTATTTATTTATGATCTTTGCACATGATTTTCCCAGTAAATTCCCAAAGTTTCTCTTTAATTTGGCAACTTCTAAGAACAACACAAGCTACACTGTTAGAAACATCTACATTTTGTATGCACAAATACATATTTTATGTAGAAATTTTTAATGGATAGATAACACTGTCAAGCCTGAGGAAAAATGTACATGCCAGAAATAGTAACAAACTGTATTCTGCTCAGGTTCTTTCACTCTTTTGATTTTTCTAGTAGCTTTTTATATTCAAACACTGAAATTAATCAATATGCTAGCACTTTGTGAGCTCTATTTATGAAAACAAGCTTATGTTTTAAGAATTCTGCATGTGTGAATAATTTGTCCAAATTAAACATTCTGGTTTGTTAAGAATGGTATGTAATATCATAGGTACATACAGTATCTTTTCTCCAAACTTAATAGTGCTTCTATATGACATACTGAATGGCCTGGATCTCATGATAATTTGGTCATCTTTATTTCATTTTTGATATTAATGTTTGCTGTATATTGTACATAAATTTAACTGAAAGTATTATCAATATGGTTTAAGTTGCTGTTGGATTGACATAATTCTTATGCTGCGAATTTTATTAAACTGCATTATATTTCAGTGCTGTATTATATAATGTGCTTTAATACTGTATCTGCATTATATATGTGTACAGTAATTGCCTGGATGCTGATTATGTCATACAATGCTTTTTAATTCATATAAAATATTTTTAACCACAAGGTTAAATCTTAAAAGTTGCATATAGAAGCTCTTTAGCTCTTATGATAAGTTTTAGTAGACTATTGTTCATCTGCCTTTGAATCTTTGCATGTCTTTGTAATGACTGTTTTGAATTTTGTCCCCTCTCCCCGCTCCAGAAAACAGTTGACAAACGGAAGGTACCAACTATTAACATAGAAGACTTCAGGGCAATTTATCGAACTATTGTACACAGAACTGAATTTCATGAACTTTTCTGCACTTATTCTCCAAACCACAAAATTCTAGCTGACACTGAACTCATCGCATTCCTCAAAAGAGAACAATTTGAAACAGAAGCGAATGAAACAACTGCCTTAGAAATTATTTCAAAATATGAACCCATTGAAGAAGGTATGTATAGTTTAAGTACTGGATTTTAAGTTACTTACCGTGGTTCTGACAGTTACTGCATTTTCCAAATACTCATCTGATTATACAAATGGACATTTAAAAAAAATTAATGTATAATATTGATTGTAAGACTGTATACAAAATGCTAGCTTTTTTAAGATTTAGATCTTTAAATGCTAAGGATGTGATAATATAAGAAACCACTATAAGCATCATGGATTTATACTGTATATTGCTTAATGGTAGCACATTACTTCCACATCAGTCATTCTCACTCCTTGCTGCAATAGACTGGTCCAGAACCTACAGGTGGATTGCTTCAAACAAAATGCAGGTTTCACAGAGTAAGATGAGCTGATATAAACTGCATTAAAACTTAATGCCCACTAAGACATATGAATGGCCATTCTTAGGAAGCCAGACTGAATTTTTAGATTTAGCTAAATGTTCAAAAATCATTTTGGTTAATTAATTAAAGGAGTATAAATGCTGGATCATAAAGAAAAAAATAGAAATTGTGGTTTGTTAGCAAGCTGTCTGTTTAGCATAGGATATTTCTCTCGGAAACTGGATTACAGGTAATTTACGTTAACATTGACAATAATTGAACCAGTAATTATAGATGAATTTTAATTTTTCTTTTAATTTTCAATATTAAAATCTGAAGATTGAGGACAACATTTTTAAAAACTAAAACATGTCAGAATTAAATGATGCGTAACTTATTTTGGTTTAATCTCTTAATACTGTGATTCACAATCACAATGAAGTGAAAATAAGTTCAGTTAAACCTGCTGCATTTCAAAGCATACTTTACAACTAAGTAAAGTAATTTTTTTAATATTATTTATGAGTCGGTGTTGTTGATGTTGCATAGTTGCTATATTAGAGCTTTTTGCTTAATGCTTATCTTACACATTAAAAGAATATATACTAGTAGAGTTTGATACAGTGCTTCCATCTTGTACCATTCACATCTACAGTGTGTTTTAAAAGATTAACCTGTATGTATTTGCAGAAGTATCAGTCATGCTTTTTGCACATGGTGTGTCTATGTTTGTGTTGCATAGCAGAAAGTTTAAATGTAAGAATCCTCTAATTTATAGATGTCACAGAAGGAAATAACTTCAAAGATATCTTCTAAGGATATATCTACTGAGAAAGATGGAAATATTGGATAGTTACTCTTGAGTTTGTCCTCACTTGCATATCATCGGTAACAATTTCCATGGTACACTAAGATAGGATGACAAGCATTGTAGATGGGGTGTTTGGTGGGCATATGGGTCTTGTTATTAATCTATGCCATCACGAGTATACTGCTGCCGTTATCCATGCTATTTGGGTTAAAGCTATATATATTTATATTCTCCCAAGCTAAAATGTCATATTCATTTTGTTCTGTGATCAGCTTCTATGATTAGGCCTCTAAACACACACTTTTGCTATCACAGAATTATGGAATTTTTCGGATGGAAAGGGACTTCAGGCATCTAGTCTAGCCTTCTGCTCAAAGCAAGGTCAAAACTGAATTTAGACCTGATTGCTCAGGATTTTTGCTGGTTGAATCTTGAAAATCTCTAAGGATAGAGATTCATAGCTTTTATGGGCATCCTGTTCCACTGCTTGACTGTCCTTAGAGTGATTTTTTTTTCCCCTCCCCCTTTTACCTAGTCAGAACCATTTCTGTTTCAATTTATGACTACTGTCTCTCCTCTTCCCACGACACATCTCTATAAAGAGCTTATCTCTCTCCTTGATAACCCCCTAGTAAATACTGGAAGACTGCTACCAGGTCCCTATTAAGTCTTCTGCTCTCCAGGCTGTAGTAGTCCAGATCCCTCATTGTCTTCTCGCAGGTCATGACCCCCAGCCTTCTGATGGACTTACTCCAGTTACTCAACATCTTTCTTGTATTGGGAGGCCCAAAACTAAGCATAGATGTGGTCTAACAAGTACCAAGTAAAGGGGAATAATCAGTTTCCCCCAATTTACTGGCTGCACTTCTGTGGATTCTGCCAGTGTGCTGTTAGCATAAATCAGCAGCAGGCCCTGACAGTGATGAATGTTTAGCCTACTGGCCTCCAGGGCCCTCAGGTCCTTTTCAGCAGAGCTGCCTACCAGCCAGTCAGTTCCCAACTGTATCATTGCAGTGGATTCATTTTTCCTGGTTTAAGGACTTTACACTTCTCCTTGTTAAATTTCATCAGGTTCTTGTCAGCCCAGGATAAGGTGCTCCATCACCTTCCCACTCCCAGGGAGGGAGGTTAGGCTGGAAGTGAGGTGAGGCTCTACTCGTCTAACTCATTGGTATTAAACAGACTAGAGCCCTGGATGGACCCCTGAGGAACTCTACCTGTAACTGGACACAGGTACAGTATGACCCATTAACTGCTCCCCTTTGAGTCAGGTATTCCAGCCAGTTTTTCATCTAGCAGCCGGACTGTAAAGTGTTAACTTGGATACAAGGATGGTTAGTAAGCGGTGCTGAAAGCCTTGCTAAAGTTAAAGTAGACAACATCCACTGCTCTCCCTTCATCTGCAGATCTAGTCATTTCATTGCAGAAGGAAATTAGGTTAGTCAAGCATGGTTTATCAGTGGTAAATCCTTTCTGGCTATTACCTTCTTCATCATGTCCCCAGAAATGCCTTTCATGAGTTCTTGCACCATGGTTTTCCCAGGGATGAAAGTGAAGCCAACTGAGCTGTAGTTCCTTGGACTGTCCTTGCCCTTTTTGAAGATGGGGGCAACATTTGTCTTCTCTAGTCACTGGATCCTCCCCTGATTTCCATGGCCTGACAAAGACTGATGGAGACTGGCTTTGTACTGACATCAGCCAACAGTCTCAACACCTTCAGATGCATCCCATTTAGTCCCATGAGCTTGTGTGTGTGTCAAGTTCTCTGAAATAATTTCTGATTTGATCTTCTTCCACTGCTGGTAGTTACGTTCCTCCTTGAACCATGCTTGCAGGCACAAAGGCCTGGGACATCTTGTTGATGAAGACTGACACAAGGAAGGCATTGCGTACGTCAGCCTTATCACTATCACAAAAATGCCTTCCTCATTCAGGCCCTCATTTTCCTTGTTTAAAATATAGCCAATGTATCACTAGAAGTTCTTCTTGTTGCTTGTGATGTCCCTCACCAGTTTCAATTCTTGTTGAGCTTTGGCTTTCCTAACACCATTTTTGCATGCCTCAGCAATGTTTCTATATTCCTCCTTCTTAGCCTGCCCACACCTTTGACAAGCAGCTTTGTAGGTTATTTTTCATGGTCTTTCATTTTTGTTATGCCTCAGTGAATCCATGGCATTTTTTATGTTGCAGTAGATGGAAGTTATCTAATCAGCTTGCACTAGTAATTCAGACTGAAAGCTGGAACTCAAGCTGGGTTCTTCCTGATTTCAGTAATACTTTGCAGACTATTTTTCTAACCAATAAAAGTTCTTTGCCCTGTTGAGTCATGGATGCTTATAAAGACATCATTTTTTTCCATGGAAGGGTTTTTCTGTGGCTATAATTCCCTTTTTTCTTTTTTTTTTTTTAGGAACACTTCCTATTATCAGTGTTTAAATAAACAAAATCAAAATAATATTCTGAAACTATTATGCAAAAAAGCAACATACTCTTAGTACTCTAAAAATCATATCTTATTTTTCATATATATTATTTTCTTTCTGTCTTAATTTCTTTGTTTTCACAGCACTCTTCTTTCTCCTCTCCCATGTCGTCTTTTCTCTTTTTTTTTCTGTCACTTATTTATCTTTTTCCCTTGTACTTCTATATCTGCTGTGCTCCAACTCTCTGGTCATTGCAAACCGTTTTTTACTTTATTTTCCTTAGAGTTCCTATATGACATTCTGCTTGTCTGCTCACTATATATTCCTCCCCAAGTTGTTTCATTCACTGATTTAAAAAAAAAAAAAAAAAGCAAAAAACCCCCCAAAAAACCCAAAACCACACACACGCACGAGAGAGGTTAAGACTCACATGTCTGCTTGACTTACTTATAGAAGAAACATTTCTGATGAAATGCAAAATCTTCATAGGTACCTGATCATGCTTTCTAAATCATGTTGTAAGAAGTCAATGATGAGTGGAGGTTTGTTAAGTCTATAGTATCGGTCTACTTCAGCTGCTTGAGGGCTGCTTCAAGTTGTGATGTTGCTTTTCTGCTGAGCTTCACTGAACGTAAGTAGAGGCAAAATTTGCAACTAAGCTGAGGAAAGCAAGCTAGAACTAACTGCAGCTTATTGGAAGCTGTTACTGTGTTTAGTGGAAGCTGAAGATCAGATGTTTAACTTGGTTAGTTTTGTTTGTTTCCCAGTCTGTGATACTGGATGCAAATGATTGATAACTGCATGAGGAAAATCAGAGCTAAGCCCAAGAAGAGAAAATCTTCTCTTAGGATAACAGGTCTGGAAGGTCTATGCTGACCATTCCCGTTGTGTTAGGAAAAAAAAAAAACAAAACTGGATCACTCTTTGTACAAGAAACAGAATACATTTGTTGTTCATTAAGTGTTGCTCACTGTAACAGCTACAAAACGTTTGATTCTCTATACTACTTTTTGAGGAAGTCTTTCAAATTAGAATATACTTTATTGAATATATCTTACTCTTCTTGAGAACTAATATATTAAGTAAGTAACTATATGTTAAGTTGCTACTTTAAAAGTTTTGTTTTGAATCATCTATTTTAATGGCAAAGTTAATAGCTATAAAATGGTTAAGCATGCAATAACCTCCACTCAGTTAGAAAGCATATTCATAAGGACCAAATAAAGTTCCTATAGCTTTAATTTAATGTCTGGTTTAAATTTCAAATGCTAAGTCAAATTTTTGTTTGTTTCTTCATCTGTGAACAAATTGTTAATCTTGTGCTTGGAATAATCTTACTGAATAAAATAATAGCTGTATTGTTCATGCTCCTTTGACTCTCACTCAGAAATAGTGGAAAGTTCTAGGTGTGATTGACATGATCATTGATTCATATGGTGTAGTAATAGACCATTCTGTGCAACTGTCATTCTGAATTTGGTATAAAATATTCTTCATCAGGATGATCTCTTAGATTCATCTGTTAGCCTTATCCTATACATTGCAGCAAGTGAAAAGGGCAGATTTTGACACTTGATTGAGTAGTTTGCTACTAGTAACAATGACTATCTGATAAACTTCATAGAATTGGTATGTTAAGATGAAGATTAAAAACTAGATTTTGTATATGCACACATCATTGAAAAGTCAGTCTATAACATTTGGTCCATTCATAACATATATGTGCACAAGGAGAAGAATTTTCATTGCTATTGAGCCAGATAACTTGGAATTAATGATTTGAGGATACTTTAGTTCAGGAAAAATATGGAATACATCCCTCTTCCATTTTTTTATTCTAAAATTTAAATTTAAAAAGGAAAAATGCTTCCTGTGCCCTTTTTCTTTTTTGGCTAAAGCTTCCATTTTTGGATGAAGAATCCATTTTCAGGAAGTGATTGTAAGACTGGTGAACGTGGATCATAGCTGAGAGTTGTCCCTTAATAACATCCAAATGTCAGTTTTGTTCTAAACAAACATTGTTATTTCTTCATTTTATTATAAATTTCAAATAGAAATCTTGACTCAATGAGAGTAAAGGAAACATTTCATACTAACCAAATGCGCTTAAATTTTTTTTAAGACTTTATATGCCTATTTTTTATTACTGCCTATTCTTCAACGTTTGTATGGATCAGATTAGAGACATGATGAGAATGAGAAGGTGCATCCTGTTATTATTTGCAGTGCAGTGCCATTCAAAGACCCTTCTCTTGTCTGTGCATTTTTCTTCTAGACAGTATAAAAATAGGTCAAAAGAACAATCCTGCCTTGAGAAGCTTGCTTACTTTATAGATAATTGTATAAGCTTGGTGCATCTTTGTTTTGTCAGAGAAAGAATTTGAATGATTCAGAGTGTCTTTGGGAATAAAAAAATCATCATTAGTTTATTCTTAGCACATATGATCTTTTCAACTTGCTTTTCATGTGTGTGTATGTGTATGACAGAGAGAGTGTGTGCTCATGAGAGAAGACATTCACCAATTTAAATCAAATTTGAAAGAGAAGCTTCAGTCAGATTCTCACAGATTTAATAAAAATCAGGTGAAATGAAAAGATAATTAAAAAATCTTGACTGTGAGAATGACTGAACCCTGTTTTTATGAGAAATGAAAGAATTCAGATGGGAGAAAGATCCTGTAAATATCCAGTTTTTAGGAAAAGCTTTTTCCACTAGAAGATAGTTAATTGTGTGATACAAACCCTTAGAAAGCTGAACTGCAGCTCAGGTAGCTACTCTCTTCCAGTATGCAGCAGTATTAGTTGCGAATGTGGGTTAGGTGGAAAGTAGGCTCCTTAGGATGTAGACTTTAGAATAGAAAAGGCATAATTATACTCTTATTTTAGCCTAGGAAATATTTACTGCATTTACTGTTCCTCTATACTATAAAAGTTTTAGTCTGAAGCTATGCATTCTGCGGTTCCATCTTAGAATTTTTCAGTCTTGAGACTAATACTATTAATTGATAATTTTAATAATTATTTAGAGCTTCATCTAACATAGTAGAAAGTAACATCCCTTTCTGTGATTGCAAGTTTTTCTAGTGAGCTCAGCCCTAAAATTCCCAGTGGACATATTTGTATCAACTTTAATATCTCCATTGGCATTCTTCTGATTCTAAATTATAAATTTCTGAATGTTACTATACATGAAGATTCGGAAAAATATTTCATACTCATAGACAGTTTGTTCAGTTATAAAAATACACTTTATTGAAGCAAATAAAGGGAAGAACCAGCTTAAAATTCTGATGTTGCCGATAGTCTGTTACTTTCTGTACAAAAAAGTTTCTTTTAAAATTTACAAAAATTTTGTACTTTCTGTACAAAAAAAATTTCTGCTAGTGTGTATGTCCTAGTTCAGATATAAAGGTTAGTTATTTCTTTGCTATTCATACAATGCCTACTGTTCAGTATGGCAAAAAGGAAAAAATGGTTATTTCACTTTCTATACCTGAAACTGCACAAGAAACTTATGTCACAGTTGAAATACTCTCTAAGATTAAAAAGTAGCATTTTAGGCATATTTTTCCAAACATCTTCCTTATGAAAGCTATCTTAGTTTCATTCTTTCTTTCCATACAGAAAGAAAAATACTTTCAAAGAAGTTCCATGATAAACAATTAGGAAAGTAGAAAGTAATAAACTCTAAAAAGCATAGACATACAATGTTATCAAAATGTTCCAGATACTCAGGTTATAACCAGAATTCCTCTTTGACATGTCAGTTTCTGTGAATACAGTAGGGTTGGAATTTACTGTAACTGGATGAAGGGGGGAAAAGACCCACATTTTTCATAATTCTATTTGGAAGAAAAAAATATTATTAAATTTCACTACTGACTATTCAAAAGAGGAGGACAGGAGAAAAACATTGAACTTCCTAAACTACAAGAAGATAGATAGAATTCGCTTTGTGTTTCTTCTTAAATATCTCTTTCCACAGCAAATAGAAATATGCATGCTAGTTACTGTTAGAGGAACCTCAGTCTTTCTCCATTAGGATCCTTTAGGGAAGAAATGCAAGGCCTCTATGCAAACATCTTTTCTTTTCATTATGGAATAGTTATGAAGATGTATTCCCATTCCTTTGAATGTAGGAGCAGAAAATGTCTGAAAATTATCAGAAAATAGTATGATTATGCTCTTCCTCAGAACATAAAGTTCCTCAGAACTTCAGTTCCTAACTAGTTTTTGATATCTTCATCAGACACAGATAAGAGAGATTTCTAAAGAAATTAAGTAGGTTTCCAGCACTGAAGGAAAGGTGTAAATGAATAATAACATAACAGAAAAAAAAGCCTTCCTTTATCTTAAGCTCTGCTTAAGCTCTGCTTAAGACAAAGGAAAATGTCACTATGACATCTTCTACCAAGTATCAGATTTTCTCTGAAATTTTATTTTAGCAGAGGCTAAATGTTCACATGGTGATCTTTTGCCAATCTCAAATTATAGAATGGTAACATACATGTTACCAAAACTTTTTAGGGCAAATCTGTCTTTTCCTGGTTACATATAGGTCTTATTGTTTTACCAAGTTGCTTGGAGTTTTGGTAGTTCTCCAGAAACATGACAGTGATTTTAGTTGTGTGCAATTCAAGGACAGCAACTGCAGATCTCTGAGAAACATGTTGTAAAGCTATGGGTCTGTAATAAGCTGCATAGAAATAAAAGATTTTTAGTCAATTGATTAGCGGCATTAACTGAACTTTTGCTGAAGCCAAATAGCTTAATTATTGGTTAACAGAGCAACACAAATTTACTTTGTTTTCATACTTAGAGGTTTGTAATCCTGAACATATTTGTGTCAACATAAGCTCTCTTCATGAGAACATTATAACCATCCACAATTAATGATGAATATCCATAAAATCATTTAAAAAAAAAAAAACCAAAACCTTGGAAAGTCACTATTTTTCATTAGTTTAAAAGATAAATGTAGAAAAGTTCATTTAAGAATGGTTAGTAAATTAAAAAAAAAAAAAAGCAAAAGAAGTAATCACTGGCTCAACTGTAATTCCTCAGAGAACAATATAGGACATGAAAAATAAATTAGTTAGGAATGAAAAACAGATACTATTGGTGAAAAACCTTCTTTTAAAGGGCCTTAAGTCAACAATTCATATAATTCAATATAGGTAAAACAAACAGGAAAAAAATATTCTGTTTTGAGGGGCATGTGAAAAATTAAAACCATTTTTAAAGATCCAGAAAGTAGAAACTTAATTCTATTGCTAAAATTTTAACACAATATAACATAAGCATGGGGACAGATCAAAATAGACAAGATACTAAACAAGATGCAACTATCAAGAGACATCAGGTTAACAATAGGTCATTCTGCAAGTAAGTTCGTTAAAAGGAAAACCAGGAAACTCTTGATCTACTACCTAGACGAGATCAGGTGGCTAACATTATTAATGAGACTAGAGTAAGATCTTAGTAAAAAAGTATGGCAAGAGTAGGGTAAAACATTCTTAAAGACTTAAATATTTTCAGATCAGTTAGGGCAGGTTGACTAATCCATGACTTCTCAAAAAATTGACTGTAGTAATTCAGCTAATAGAGGTTATTATTGAAAACTCATGAAGAATGGATGATGAATTGAAAGACTAGAAAAGATCAAATATAACACCTATTTTAGAAAAATAAAATCCAGGGAACTAGATATCAGTTAGTTCCCAGAAGAACGCTGGAAAACATAATAAATATGTAATCAGCCAAAAGGTGGTAGGGAAGAGTAACAGTCAGTAGGAACATTTCATGAAGAAATTTCCTTCAATAAGAGAATAACAGGCTAAGCAGGAGAAAATTAGACTTCATACATGGGTGTTAAAAAGGCATTTAGCACTCTCTTGCATTTTCATAAGCGTGTTGAAGAAGCAGGCAAAATAAGTACATTGTAAATAAACTCATTAGAAAATTATTCCTGGAAGTTAATCATCAATGATCAAAATCAAAATGGAAGGCTACATGAACCTGAAGTTTCACTGAGCACTGTCTTGGGATCCAGACCTCAACAATGTCATTGATGAGCTGGATGACAGAACAGAAAGTTATCTTATTAATTTAGATTTGATGCCCGTAGGGAAGAGCTTTCAGCATGGTCTTGGCAAATTGGAGAAATGCTGTAGAAAAAAAGGATGGAGTTCCATAAGGAAAAGTCCTGTTACGTTTAGGGACATCACACATCAAGAAGGATGTTGACCAATTGGAAAGAGTCAAAGGAGAACAACGAAAATAATCAGAATTCTAAGAAAATCTAATCTAAGCAGAAAGATGGACTGAATTGGATTTGTTTCTTTGAGAAAATAGTGGACTGAGGGGAGGCATAACAACAGTCTTCATATGCATGAGAGACTGAAGAGGGAAATAGTACAAAATACAACACCCAACGGACAGTAAGGAAGATTTAGAGTAAACGTTAGGGAAAATTTTTTAACAGAAAGGTTACTTAGGCACTGAAGTGTTTTTTCTAGGAAGTGTGGGGACTCTTCACTGATGGAAGTCTCTTAAGAATAGTTTAGACAGAAATCTATTACGAATAGTGTTTGTATGGTTAAGGAGAACAGTGTATGCATGGACAACCTCTGGAAGGCCTCTATCACTACTTTTCTATTTCTGTTTTGTATTTTAAAACTCTGAAGTTTCCTAGTTCAAAAATCTGTACAATTTAGAAATTTTTTTTTATGTTATCTTCATCAGAATGATTTTAATGAATTCTTATGCAGATATAAAACTTTTTCTCAGTAGACCTATTAAATACTGGTTATTGCAACTCTATTTTGCCAGTCAAGATTCTTATAAATGTATTGAGAATTAACAGGTTAGATAAGGGTTTGGGTTTTTTGGTAGAATTTTGTATAGATTGATCTCTTTAAGTCATTGTTACCATAAAATAACCTTCGATTACTTACTGCTTAAGCATCCCTGTCCTGCTATGCTCATAAAAATAACTGCTTCATGAAAATAAGATTATTTTGCAACAGAAAATGGGCAAAATCCCTGACTAATTCAAACTAAGTTATGTTTCAAAGCAAAGATGACTTCTGAAATTATATCATTTACAAAATTATAACATTTGAAGCATGACATTGGAGCAGCAGCTGGCAGTATAATGGATCTGTTTGTCATTAAATCAGTTAAAAACAAACAAATGGGATGAGTATCACTGGTATGAAGGCAATTAGCACATTTTGTTATAGAGGCCTTAATACAATAAGCTTGATTTGCAATTCATCTTTGCGGGCAGTCATTTATTTTGCTAAGATGCTATTTTTACTATAATAATTTTAATTTAAATAATATTTCATCACTCCCTATTTGGGATTTTCCAACATCGAGTAAGAGGTTTGGTAGTGGGGATCATAGTTTCTACAAGATTATTTCACCAGTCTTTGATTGACATTTTGGAGAATAATTCCTGTTCCCTCTACGGAGGAAGAAAAATTCTTTTTGTGCATTGACTGGCATGTTGCTTTCCAAAAATACACAATAGCAAATATTTTCTTTTATATTTAAGTAGAACTATTGCAAGCTTTTCTTCCTGATGTTCATAAAAGAATAAAAACATCAGAATGCATTCACATACTTCCTCTCATAATTTTGAACCTCATCAACTCCAGAACTGCACACATCTGATGCTTCTGATTATACTTTTTTGTATTAATTTAAAAATTGCAGGAAACAGTTATGCTTCATAACCTTTAGTAATGTTCAGAATTGGCTAAATTATGGAAGGTGTACAGACATAACCATCAGTTTAACTTTACACAGGAAACTTTTTGCTTTCTTTTTTGTTCAGTGAAGAAAAGAAGGCAGATGTCATTTGAAGGATTTATAAGATACATGAGCTCAGAAGACTGTTCGATATTTAGAAAAGATCACAGGACTGTCTACCAAGATATGAACCGGCCATTATGTGACTATTTTATTTCATCTTCTCACAACACCTATTTGATATCAGACCAATTAATAGGGCCCAGTCATTTATGGGGATATGCCAGGTATTTAGATGTTTTTTAAAAAATTTAAATATTCTTTAGCTTTTTTAATAAATACTACCTCATATATAATGCTGTTTGGCAGTAAGGGACAAAAACATCACAGATACAAGTGGAAAATGTGAGAGTGGTATTTTATTTTGTGTGTACACATTTCAATATATTTGCCAAGCCATCTGTTCTTAGTCTGAAAGCAATCTATTTTTTCACTTGCACAACATAAAATCTACCTTGCAGCAAATGACATCTATAGTATGCTGTACAGTATATAATTAAATCAGTTTTTAATTTCAACATGCCATGCAAAAATGAATAATTCCCTGGAATAAATGTAAGATTTCTGGACCAGCTCTGATCTATGTCTTTATACAGCACGTAGGGGCCCAGGATGGTGAAGTGTGTCAAGGATATCTGAGAATAGTATATGTTGTGATGCAACAATTTAGACAGAAAAAAAATAAAGGGTTATGTGGGCACTATGGTAGCCTGGAGGGAGAAGAAACTTTGTATTTGAACGTGCAGTGTATGATTCCAAGAGGAAAGGGAAACCAGAATGCCTTACTGTCAAAAAGCATTGAGAAGAAGTGAACAGGGATGGAGAAAAATGGGTTATGTAGTAAACATAATTGAGAGACAGACAGAAATTTGCTCTCTGTCTGTCCTCTAATGACTTGTAACAATCAAGAACACTAGTGGATCTGTTTCTAACAGTATTAGAAACAGTACGCAGTAAACACTGCCTAGCTTAAAATAATTGCAAATTTCTTCTAAAAGCTCCTTCTCTTTCTGCTTGCATATTATTAGTGTAAAGGGAATACAAAATGATAAAATAAGGACATCTCCAACTAGAAGCCTCTTAAGATACTGTTAGTATGTAAAGGACAACATGTAAAGGACAGACTGATAATTAGGTAAAATAGTCTATAAGAACATTTAAATTAGCAGCAAGACGAATACTAGAAACCTAAGACATTCAAGACGTACCATTATTAAAACTGCAGACAGAGTAAATTTATGACATCCGTTTGGATGGCTCTTCCTTTTAGAAATAAGATGAGGGAGAATAATTAAATAATGTAAGAAACCCAAGCGTAACCTGACTCTCTAAGTGGGATGCTGATACTTTTAAGTATAATATTTTTTTAAAATATTCAGATAGTCCTAGAATAGTAATAAAAAAAAAAAAAAACCCTTCAAACATTCTACTTCTATTTTAGGAAACCGTTTGCCAGTATTCCAGAATTGTTTTATTTAAAACTTTTTCTCTCATTTTTAATTTTTTAATGAAGGATATTCACATAATATACCTTCCTCCTCAGTGCTCTAATAAAGTTTATTGCCTAACATGCCTAAGATAAACAACAGACAGTATAGTTCTGTTTCATACTCATAAACAACAGACAATATAGTTCTGTTTCATACTCATATAATTTAATAGAATTTATTTTCTTTTGTGATGATAGGCTAATTTTTTTGTAATTATTCAGCAGGCTTATAATCAGAAATACGATGACATATGTCCTTTGACTTTAAAATTGTTTCTCTTATTCTTTTGAAGTGCTCTGTTAAAAGGATGTCGCTGCCTGGAAATTGACTGCTGGGATGGCTCACACAATGAACCTGTTGTGTATCATGGCCACACTTTAACAAGCAAAATTTCGTTTTCTTCTGTAATTCATGTGATAGATAAGTATGCCTTTGCGGTAAGTATATATAAGTTAGTTGAAATGCTATGGTGGCTTTAACAAAGTCCTTGGATATGCATGTTGTCTAAGGTTCTCTAGGGGAAAAAGATAAACAACTGAGACAGTGGCAGTGGGCACTGTTGAAATAAATTAGAAGAAAACTGTGCCACCTGTTTTTTAATGTGTACATTTTAAACGAATGGTAAACTTATTTGCTCATATCGATTATAAATTAAACTTGGGGCAATACATTCAGAAGATCTTATTCAGCTTGTTAGGTGGAATTCTCACTTGATGTTATCTGAGGAAGGACTGAATGTAAACTAAACTACTTCAGTACAGTTTAGTGTTTTACTTCTTTATATTTTTTAAATTTCTTTACTTATTCTTCTGTTGCTATCATTCTGTCTTATGTCCTATGTTTAAATTTACAAAATATAGAGGGAATAAAATTTCAGATTACAGCTGACTTTGAATCTTACTCTGTTTAGCATGTCCTCTTTGTAAGTATCTTTACCACTCTAAATTCAAGGCCTGATAAAGGTTTCCATGTACTATTATCTTTTTGTCAGATGACTCATTAAAACAATGTCCCTTGTGCCTATCTCTGGCAAAACAATGAAAGCCAGATATCTCTTGGCACTGTCTCAGTCTTTTATAAGGTTTTTGGCAAAACTCCTGGCTGAAGGATAAGTCCTGAAGGACTTATGATAACCCTTAAACTCAGGCAGTTTTGCATTATGAGTGTGTGCATATATAATACACACATGCTTATATATATGGGTTTATATATATATATATATATGTATGTATGTATACACACATATACATAGCCTTTTCAGAGTCAACTACAGCTATATATTTGCTTTCTTTACAAAATTAAATGAATCCAATTTTAGAAGACAATAAAAACAAAAATATGATTTTATTTCGCTGTTCTTTATGACACATTAGATGTAACTCACTTGTTTTTGCTAATACACAGCATATTGTACATTGCTATAATATAAGCTTCATTTAACAGGCACAAGGTATGGAAAAAATCGTAAAACCACACAAATAAATAATGGTTCCAGCCAACTGTCCATCCAGGCTAAATCTTGTTTCTGATAGTGGCCAACAGCAAATGCTTAGTGGAAAAGTGTGAAAAATAGGATAAATATAAAGTGATCCTTCACTTGCAAATCATCAGTTTAGGTACTGCCCAAGCAAAGATTTAATTCAGACTATTTATTTTTAGTAGTCATCAGTTTTACTGGCAACTTATTATAAGAATTATTTCCACAGTCTAGATGGAGATGTCTAGTTTGGAGCTATTCTCTCAAGTTTACCAGATTTCTCATATTTCATCTCACTTGCTCTGATGAATAAGGAGCAAAAACTATGCATTGCTTGTTCATGTGAAGGCAGTGATTTCTAACAAAATTTTTAAGGATTCTGGTCAACTTAAAATATAGTCAATTAGAAACTCTCATAATTTAAAACAAAACCCATTTCATACTGGATTCCTTTGTTAACTGCAGTTGTAGTATCCGATTTTACCTTCAAAATCAAAAAATATTTTTTCCTCTTTTCACAGTAGACCAATGTAAACGAAGGGGGAAATTTTCTATACTCAAAACAAAGAAGAAAACCTGCAAAATAGAGAGATATTTTAAATCTATTTCACTTTCGAAAAACTAGTGGCTACAAATAACGTTTAGCTGAAAGGCAATTTTACTTTGTTTTTCATGTGTTATTCATTGTCCTTAAAATAGATTCCAGCCACTAAAAGAGCTATGACTGAAATATATCAGATATAAATTGAAGATACATAATTGGATCAAATTTTGTTTCTTCCTATGTGCACATGAAAATAGCAATCATTATGATTTCTATTTTCCCTTTTTCTTGTTTCTCCTTATTAAAATTTCTTTTCATAAAACATAGTCATTCTTTTTAAAAAATTCATATGCCCTATGGGATAATTCCCTTTTGGGATTACTTAGTCAACAAAATCATAAAAGCAGTTTGTTGTAATATAATTTACAGGTCTAATGGAAAGAACTTCTTAGGAATTAGATATTATCACTACTTTTTTTTTTTCCCCCCATGAATTCATCTGTTGAGAAACTGTTCAAGAAAAACAGTAGCTAGTGCATTATTCTTTACAAGCTCTAGGTATCAGCAGAGTCATTAATTCTGACACAAATACTGCTTTCTGGTATCAGTCTGTAGTTTATCCTGTGGAGTTGCATCAACCTGATTTTTGGTTGATTCAACACTTACTTTCTCTCTACTTTCTTCACACCCAACATTAGTCAGTATATGAAATGTCTCTCATAAATTTTCTGTTGCTTATTGGACAAATACACTTCAATATGCACTATTAACATAGATATTACTTGGTTTCATTAATGAAGTGTTTTGTCCTTCTTAACTGATCTTTACTTGGTTTCCCTAATTGTTCCCCTCTTTTCATCTCTATGTATGTCCATTCCTGTTTCTAACTCTCTTTAATTTTCTGAGGATGATTTTTTTCTCTTCTTTAGACTTAATTTTTCAATTATACTTTTCCTCTTCCGTAAATATTGCAAGCCTTTTAGTTGGTTACTAACCTGAAACAACTGACTTATATTCTGATTATTTTAAAAATCAAGGAAAATGCAAATTACCAAGGGGCCTTTTGTAAGATATTTTGGGGAATCCAGTAGTTGTCTTTTTATCTATTAATCATAATAACCTTCAAATTATATTTTCAGGCATCTGAGTATCCAATTGTACTGTCTTTGGAGAATCACTGCAGCCCCAAGCAACAAGAAGTAATGGCAGACTATTTAGAAAATATTCTAGGTGACAAACTTCTTACTTCAGCAATTGATGATAAAGTGCCAACTGAACTACCTTCTCCGGAGGTAACAATGTTGCATTTTCCTCTGTGAAAGATAGGGAAAAACACAACTTCCTATAGGTTTTTTTCCAGAATCTTCTGAAACTGAATTCATGAAACTGCTACATCTGGTGTCTGAAATGTACTTCAGATTGTAAAATAGAATTAATTACACAACACAAAAAATGAAAAATAAAGTAAAAAAAAGCAAAAATAATTAATGTGGGTTAATATGGAAGGCTATGTTTAAAGGAAAACTATTTCCAGTACAACCTTGAAGCACATAGATGAAAAAAGCTAACACTAACATTTTGCAGAGCCCTAGATCTCCTAGTTCACATGATTCCAGTTTCTGCGGCTTTGTATGCATTAAATCTTTTATTTTGTTTTATATTCCAATACAATTAACTAAAGTTTGGAGTTTAAAGTTTATTTTATGTGGAAACATGGCAGCTCCAGTAATGTGCCTTATTATTGTGAACCATACGAACAAGGGAATCTACCTTTAAAGAGTGCACATTTATTCGTAGGGAAATTAAATGACTTGCCCAAGATTGTAGAAGTGAGTACCATTGAATTTGAACTCTGAATCTGAAAGCTATGTAAATGATTAATTAATTTTATTTTGGAAATTTCAAGTAATTGAATAAATGTGCTATAATGAACATCTCTCACAATTTCTGTTGGTCTGTAAAGTCAATATTTCAAGATTAAACTGAACCATTCTCTTCAGCATGATACAAAACTTCCAGGGTGTTAAAGTTTTTTTAAAAAGGAAACAAAGTATAAATTTTTAAACAACCTTATACTTTGAACCAAAAACTCAAAATACTTCACTTTAAGGATGTTTGCATCTATTTTTTGCTAATTTATTTTTTGTTTCTTAGATTGAAAAAATTTCCTGAAATTTGAACAAGTTATTGAAATGGAAACCTGAATCTATATTTTTTGTTCACAAAAATGTTGATAGAAACATTTCATCAAGTTCTGTTACCACAAAAGCATTCTTTCTTTCTCAGTGTGTTTGTCCCTAAGGCAGTGTTTCTCAGCTGGTGGCTTAGACCCCTGGGATATGAAGTCAGAGAAAGCAATTAGATGGGTGCTGAAAATTTTATTGCAAACTAAAACAAATAAATTCCTACTGTTCCATTTTTTGCACACAATTTATTTCAAGGTCAAATGAATTTTTTTAATCTCTGGCAACACAAACACATGCATCCACACACAAAAAATGTAGGCTTATTGCTGTTATCACTGATATATTTTCTACACTTTTTTATAGCACCTGAAAGGGAGCAAAGAAAATGTTTTATTTCAAATAGGGACTCACCAGTTTGAAAAGGTAGGAAACACTGTCTTAAGGAAAGACACCACATGCAAACATACAACTATTTTTGTAAAGGATTTGTCATGAAAAGGCATTTGTTTATTTTTTGAAGTGGCATGCCCAGAAGATTTGCTAAAGCATTATGCTGCTGCTATATTTTCATAACAATGTTGTTGTAAATATATTTTAATACATCTTAATAAATTAGTCTATAAGCCAACATCTTTTGTAGAGTGTAGCACTATATTTGTGAATCATATTGTCTAATTTCATTTTGCAACCTTGAAAATTATGCTGTAAATTAGAAAAAAAAGAACTGTTAAGTATGAGGCTTTGCTTAAAATCATCTCAAAGCATGGCTGCATTCAGTCTCAATGCTGTTCAAGGACCATATGTTCTTTGCAGCAAACACTGAATCGGTATATCACATCTGAATCACATACTAAAAATATCACTTTCTATGGGATATGTCTCCGATAGAGTATTTTTTGGATTTAGGGATGCATACTTCATGTTTCTGTAACTTTCAGTTTTCTTAAGTCACCTATGTAGAAGCTTCCGTGCTTATTCATCACTTACTAATAATGTATGCTGGTTCAGCTGATATTCATTTTATTCAATTTTTAATATTCTAAAGTTATGTGAGATATATCCTATTGTAACAGTTACCTGAATAATACTAGTGTTCTCAGCTGATTTACAAAATAAGGGTGATTTTAGTAAATTATTATGTTGAGATTCAACAAGGATTAGGGTCATCTCCATTTCACTTAGCTGGTCTCATCAAGCACATTATTTTAAAAAAAAAAAACAACAAAACTTCAGATTTTGTTTTGCCATAGAAATGTTTAGTTATGACTGAATTTGCAAGCACAATAAGAAGCTTGACTTTTGGCTAGCATTACTTTGAAGAACCATTTTTGGTCCATGATCAAAAGAAGCTTAGTTGCATCACATCCATAAAGCTTGGGACCTGGTAGATATTGAAGACCTGGATAAATTCATTATCGTTTCAGTGAGTCGGATACTCGACTTCAGTTCTGTCTGCTTTACTTAAGCAGCACAAAATAAATGTTACGGAACAATAAATGATCAATTTAGAACGATCTTGGAGTGAAGGATTCTCAGGTAAAGTAAAACAGTATATTTGCTTCCTGTACAGTTACCATTCCAGTTTTTCTAATGCCAAGCAAGAACAGGGGAAAAGCTATCACATCTGGTATATGATTCTATAGAAATGTACCTGGTAACACAAACAGAGGGCATTGATTGGATAAGAATTTTTAACACTGTTAACTGAGTAAAGGCACTTAAAAAAAAAAAAAGAATTTCTAATTTTATTTTAATTAAAGCTTTCTAATATATTTCTAATATATATCTCCTAGAATATAAAAACTTTGGGGGCAATTACAGTTCACTGTAGTTTCTGAGACAGGGGATTTATTCAACAGAATGGAAAATTGCTCATTAATGTAGCTGAAGTGCAATAAATACACTTACTTTGAAGCTGAATATGGCCTGATATCCCTAACAACCCATCTTGAAAAAAATTGCTAGGCATAGTAAGATTACTAGTCAAAGAAAACTGTGGACCTGTCTACACAGTTACTTTTACTAGAGAATTTTTAACAGGTGAATTTATATGTCTATATTATATTCATGCACAATATAAAGGGAAAACTTTGAAATCAGTTTCCTTGTTTGAAACTGTCCTTTGTAACTCATCCATATTTATATGTGAGCCTGGTTCTGCCATTAAACATTAAATAAAAATGTTAAAGAAATAGAAAATATAACAAAAAGCATATTTTTTAAAAGAAATTTTATATGCTCAAATCTAGCCAAGCAACAGGTCTTAAGGTTTCTTTGTAGAGCCCTGTTCAGCAAATTTTGTGGCCAAAATCCATTCCTTTCACCTAGATTATTAGCTTTTTCCTTAGTGTGTTTCTTGTATATATTTTTAAAGTCTGTTTTCAATATTAATTTTAGATTATACTTTTTTCAGTGTGGCTTCCTTTTGTAGACTGTCACACCTGCTTTTATTAAAGCAAAATAAAAGTAGGTGATAAATTGCGTATATGCTAAAATATTCACTTTAGTTAATTATAAATGAATTAATTGAAAATTTCATATTAAAGTAGCTGAGCATTAAGATGCATACATTTTAAGTCATTTTATGATGTATATATGTCTGTGAAATGAATTATTCTAAACTGAAAAATTAAGACGTTCAGATTAGAGTTACAGTGCTTTCCCTCCATTTGCCCTATGACCTTATTTACCTTCTTTCTTTTGTTTTCTTCACCTCCCTTGTGTTGAGCTCTCTTCTCCTCCCTCTTGGCTGATCTTAGCAAGGAGAGTAGGAGGGCTCTGAAAGGGAAGAGAGTCTTTTACTCTTCATTGACATTAACAATAACTGCAGAGACATTTTTGGTAATATGTCTGTTAAAGAATATTCCAATGTAATAATATCCCTAGGGACACACCTCAAACCTCTTTACTTCTACAAGCAGCTCACATGCCTATAAGAGCGATGAGCATGTTTCTGTCCCTCAGGTCCTCTCAACAGATTGAACAGTTTAGTGATCACATAAGTTGTCACCTCTTGTCTTCACGACCTGTGCTATTGCCTTCTTTGCTGGGCTCTTTTTAACAACCTGCCTGTAGGACCTACAGGATCCTTCAGAACTTTGGCCCTGGGCTAACCACTTCAGCCCTTTGTCCCTCACCTCTCAGATTTCTTTGGTAAGGACCTTCAGCATAATAGTTTCTCCCCCTCCCGTGGGATGTAAACATGGTGTTTCAAAGGTGGGAAATCTTTGTCACCTGACAGCCACTGTTATTGGTTCTACTTTTGCTTGTCCCATCGAGGGCTCATGCAAGGCTTCTTTCTAAACCCTCATCTCAGTGCTCTTCACGATCCGAATAGAACAGTGCCCCTGTCTGTACATGAGGTGGAACCCCAGATTATTTCTTCAAATGCTTCACAGAAACATATGCCTATGTTGTATATAGCCTTACAGGTTCTATTAGATCTTGGGGATTTGGAGATCTCGGTGGACGTTATTTTCTCCTGTCTTGTCTGGTTAGTCTTCTACTTCCTTTTATAAGTGGGACTTGAGCTGGACCTTTGCCAAATGAGATGTCTGTCCGTATCTGGAAGAAAGATTAAAAGGCAGAGCAAAGCCAGTCCTCAGACCACAGTTCATGCAAGTTGACTCACATTGTTTTAAGTCTGGGTGAAAATCACAAGGAAGCCCAGAAAAGAAAATTGAAAATTGAACATTCACTGAAAGTTATTGATCTTTGCTTTTTCTCAGTACCTCTTCTCCCTGAAACATAAAACCCAGAAAATTTCTGGAAGAAAGATTTTCTACTTCTTTGGCCTCAATCAACTTATCACCTTGCAGCTGGATATACTAGTACTGTAATTCCCTGGAATGTTACTGTAGCATCTGAACAGACAGTTCCTACTTCATGTGATATCTGGGTGGAGTGGAGGAAAGAGAAGACTTTTTGCACTATTTCAGGCTTTCTTTCACCACATTCACACACTCCTTTTCCATTTAGATGAACTGAAGCCACTTTTCTGTTTGAGAAAGCTTCACCAGTCTCTTCTGCCGTACCCTCCTATGTCCTTCCTGCCCTGTTATTTTGCCATCCAAAGCAACAGATCCATTATAATCCCCTCCTCTTCTCTGAAGGAGTTCTCTGAGTCAGTTCACATATTAAATGATTTTTAACATCACTTTCTGACAGCAGAGATCTCTAGCAATCACTCCAGTACTCCTGGATTATGCTCATATTTGACAAAATGTCGTGTCTTGTGCAGCAACTTGTAGCTGAACTTATAAAATATCAGCATCCTAGAAATGAGATCA
The DNA here is from genome assembly GCF_040807025.1 of Struthio camelus. Classification (NCBI taxonomy): domain Eukaryota; kingdom Metazoa; phylum Chordata; class Aves; order Struthioniformes; family Struthionidae; genus Struthio; species Struthio camelus. Next base: position 73,140,442 of record NC_090942.1, on the reverse strand, counting down.
GTTTTTATCTACCTAGCTGAATCCCTCCTCTCTAATGGGTTTGACTACTACGGAAAGAAAACAGTAAGCCACAAACATAACAAATGAAGACGACTGTAAGCACATTGATGCTTTTGTTGAAGGTTTATTCCTCAGTTATTTTGCATTTTAGCACATCAAACTACTTTACACTGCTGACATGATGCATGCATGAACTACTTTGGGATATTTTATTATTGGCAGGTGTTCTATCATAAAATTTTGAAAAGATGTTGATACATTGTTAGCTGAAAGTGAAGCGGCAGCAATGATTATTTAAAAAGTCTTTAGAGTTTCTCACACCACTGCCACCCAGATCAGCTGCTATGCTGTGGCTGTTCAGGATCATTTTTGGCCACAGTCTCCAAGGTTTCCCCACAGTCATTAAAGGTATGCTATCTAAAGCAAAGGACTTATTTAGTAATCTCCTTGATAAAGATTCAGCAAAGGACTCCAGTACAACTTTATGTGCCCTGGGCATTTAACATCCTATTATTAGGGAGGAAACAACCCCTCTAGTCAGGAATCTTCCTTCAGCAGTACCTTTCAGTTATCCTCCTTCTACAGTTGTATCTTTTGAATTACACAAAAGAAGCACTTTCCTTTTGCAGTCATTGTTTGCCCAGAATGCACCAGTCTCGGTGAACCATATGAGTCCTCGTTACAGTCCTCAATATCTAGATACAACATTTAAGGGTATGTCTAAGAGATTCGTATTTATACAGCCCTTTCTTCCTTTCTCCATAAGGACCTGCCTTGCTGAGAAACTGTCAAAACGTGATTGTAGATGGCTCTCTATAATTGCTGAAAAATAAGGTCTTACTGATTGTCTGTAATATCTCACAAAAAGGTAATAGACTCATTAACCAGTGGTTATATTATTCAATTTTCAGTCTAACCATCTCTGAATTTTCCTCTCCCCTTCTCTTACAGAGTTTTATAGTCTTATTTACTTGTTATTGAAAAAGTAGATGATGATGATTTTCAGTCAGAAATCCAACAGCAAGATTGCTTTAGCATATGTAATTCTGTTGCTTCAGTGATAAGACTGGTCTGTATTTTTTTTGACCTACAAGTAACATACACAAATTTCTAGATCCGGTCTTCATATCAGAAATATCTTTGCTTCTCAGCAGATCAAAAATATTTCCAGTCCACAGTCTTGCCTTTCAATCTGTCTATGGCACCTATTCTTTACAAAAATATTAACTGAGAAGAAAGAAGCTGAAAATTCAACATGCCTGGATGATGACCACAAAAATAACAGATATTACTGCTTATTATAAAATTTCTAGATTCTCTAGGTTCTAGTGAGAACTTACAGAAGTGTCACCTCATTTCTACATGGTCTTTGGGCATTGTACTCTACAATGTTTGTGTACTTTACAGAAGCCAATACGTATCTGTCACAGATTTGTTTCTGCACTATTTTGACCCTAAAGGAATGCTGAGGCCTATCTGCATTGCACAAATGTTTATGTAGACTTTCACTTGCCTAAATCATAAATACGCTTAGTCACAGCTGCCACCTTCCTGATCTGGTAGCACATTCTGCAAGGCTGAAAGTGAAAGGCTTCTGAGGAACATTACTTCCTCAAAGTGTTTTGAAGTGTTAGACAGTAACCTGTTGTGAACGACTTCCAGGTATTGTCAGTCAACATCATAAAGTAATCACAGACAATACCACTGCCATGTTTTATAGCAACCAGGTAGGTAGGTTTGAGGTTGAAGTTTTATTTAGTGTATAAAAAACAGAACCTTCTTTTGAGAAGGTTTCTTCTTTGAGCTTTGTACACTTTGGTAGGGAATTTGAGTATGAGGGCCCTGAGTGCACTATACTCTAATTGCCCTGACCAGTCTGTAACCATCTTCCTCCGTAATCATCTTTGGCAACTTCCTTCCAACCCACCCACCAGTTTTACTGCCTGGGTACAAGGTCAGCTCTCATATAGCACAGGGGTGTAGTCTTGGACCAGACTTTTGTGACAACAGCTAAGTTGTGAGAAAGAGCCCTCATCTGGGGCCTCCACCCATGCACCTTCTACGTATTGGCTCAGGAACTGCATTTAAGCTCAGGCTGTTGCCCTCAATCCTTTCATGAACTGCACTGTAAACATCTGGCCTTTTATCCTATTGTTCCTGAGCTTGGCTTGCTGATTTCCTTGCTAATTTTGCTGACAGTTCTGCACATGGGGAGTAGTAACCCTATGCACCAGTATAGGCTGAGCGCTGACTGGCTAGAAAACAGCTTTTCAGAAAAGGACCTGTGGGTCCCGGCAGACAACAAGTAGACCATGAGCCGCCGATGTGTTCTTGCAGCAAAGAAGGCCGATAGCATCCTGGGCCACATTAGCAAAAGCATTGCCAGCAGATTGAGGCATGTGATTATTACCCTCCATTCTACATTGGTGAGACCATATCTGAAGTTCTTTGTCCAGTTCTGGACTTCCCAGTATGGGAGAGAAATGGACCGACTGGCCCAAATCCAGGAAAGGTCATTAAGATGATTAAGGGCTCAAAACATCTGTCTTATGAGGAGAGGCTGAGAGAGCTGAGACTATTCAGCTTGGAAAAAAGAGTGCTGGAGGATCTTATCAGTGTGTATAAATACCTGACTGGGGGCAGAGGGCCTAAAGAAAACAAGAGCCAGACTCTTCTCAGTGGTGTCTAGTGAAAGGGTTAGAGGTACTGGGCACAAATTAAAATGCAGTAAATTCCACCAAAACATGAGGAAAAACCTGTTCTACTGTGAGCGTGGTCAAACACTGGAAGAGGTTGCCCAGGGAGGTTGTAGAACCTCCATCTTGGAGAAATTTAAAACCTAGCTGGATATTGCCCTAGCTCATAATCCTAAGAGGTGCCTTCCGACTTCAATCATTCTATGTTTCTAATGTCTTGGCCTGACTTGGGACCTGCCTTGTCACTACAGACTTGTCTGGCAATCACTGGCCTGCTGGCTGAACTTGGCTACCATCACCAGACCTGCTTTGCTTACCTACCTTATGCTCTTGTTGGTGAGGTCACTGCTCCATGCCTGTCTTGGCGTCACGCTCAGCTCCTGGCTTGTCTTTCCCTCTGGAGATACTGGCCGTTGCTGCTCTCTGACACTGAAGTCATTGCAGAGCCTTGACTCATGAGTGGAAGATAGGATAACAATGTTATTTGCAACATATTTCAGGATCAGTGACATCCCCAAATCAATCTTTTTGCCTTGATAGTCACTAAGAAATGTGAAATCTTCTGCACCAGAACTACTTTTTCTCCAGGACTTCTGTCAGATGTTTTTTTAATCACATGGTTGGAAAAGTCAGTGTATATTTTTCTAACTTTCCTTGTATCTGATAGAGTCCTTAGGTACAGCAAGACAGAGTATTGCTAATATTGGATGCACCTGCATGATTCAGGCAGTCCTGATACCAAAATCTTCTGCTTCTTTCAATTTAAGAACTCTCAGCTCTAGGTGTAACTTGGGTAAAACTCACTGCCTGAATATCAGTTCCTTTTATCTCAGACTTTAGTTGTTGGATGGTATTCAGTCTTGACTAGACTTGTTATTTCCTGTTAGATAGTATCTTATGTGATAATACCCCCAAGAAAGTGCACCAGAAAAACATGCAAGGGAAAAGAGTCTTTGGTGCTGTTTGTTAGTGGGCTGGTGTTCACTTATGTCCTTATAATTTTAGTTTTATCTGTCAGATTTGTCCACGGGTTAGGTATTTTAACATTACATCCCCCAATAGAAGAATCTTCATGTTTCACTAACTGTATTAGAGATGTTTTTGAAAGGTTTAATTACATTGTTTTTTGCCAGCTAAAGGTCCTGCTTTTCAGTGAGACCTGACCTTATTGCTAACACTTATACTAAGATAACCCTCTGGGCCATTAGCAAGTTGATCCTCTCTTTATTTTTGAATGACCTGGTTCTGGTAGGTGAATGAGAAGAACAATTTTTGAAATGTGTTTTTAAGAAGGTGTTTCTTAGAACATATAAAATTTTAACCAAGGATTGTGTCATGTTTTCACTTCAGCCAGGAAATTAATCTGCCAGCATCACCCCTCCCAGTTTTCTTCAGGTTTGCTAGGCACGGTTATCTTTTTATATTTCCGATATAAGCATCATCCTCTTGAATCATCAAAGAATGCTGATGCTTTTATAAATAACAGCTATACTTAACAATAGTGTCCTGTTTTTTTCATTCAAGATAAATGTTGTAAATGCCTTGAAAACTTCATCCATGTAAAGCTTCAGAAAAGGTATCCCATCTTTACCACATATCACTATTCAAGCCAGTAGCATAATCCTTGAAATAGAAAATTATCTAAACCTTTAAACTATTTTTAACTTTGTTACTTTAGCCAGGTTTTCAGGATTTGATATTCCTCTTACTGAGCACCTAAAGTTCCTCAGGAGAGAAGAAGTTAGAACACGCTAAATTTAAATACGAGAAGCATTTCTTTCATTTTAATGGTCATGTCACAGTTCCACTATTTGTTCTCTTATGTTTCTGTGGTCTGAATTCTGGCCCTTCTTCCATTACTTCTGATAGTCATTGTGGTAGTTTTGTCTCATCCGTGGCAAAGTGCTTGTGATTTTGTATTGGAGTCTTGTATTACTTCAGCTGTTCTGATTTTTGTTGTACTTTGTGATTTCCATCACCTGAACCAGAACACCAGTTCAGAACAAGAACTAAGTTTTGCTGCTTTAAACATCTAAATCAGTTTTTCCAGCTGATTGCATCTGGAAGTTTTTGCCTATGCTAGTTTTAAAGTGTTCATTATGCTGCAGGAAAGATCTGTTTGGCCAGAAGCAGATCCCAACAATAGTTAACCGAAATCACTGAAACTGAACTGAAATGCTTACGCTTTACATATAATTATGTAATAAATATATATGTACTTTTAAAATATTTTGTATTTTGTTTATAAACTATAAGGACAAAGTTATTGTGGACGGTCAGACTTTCAGCTGATGATCTGCTTGTCAGATTTAGACACAGTTGTACAAGAAAGATGCCGCATGATTAGCATGCTGATTACGTATTAAAGAATACAAATTTCACATAGTCAGTGATTTCGGAACCATACGTTTATTATAATTTTTTTGTGAATTTATTTAAAGCTCAGCCTTAAGATGTATAACGTGTCTTTTTCAGTTCATGGTTCAGTTTCAGTGATTTCGGTTAATTATTATTGGGATCTGCTTCTGGCTAAACAAATAGGAAAACTTCTCCTTGCTACAGAATGTTTTCTGCAGCAAGAGACTCTTTGAAAATAAAGTTACAATTTTGAAAGGTTATCTTCCATGAAAAAAATGAAATGATTGTCCTGTGTCAGGGTATTTATATCTTTGCCAACAGTTTATAAACATACTTTTAGAAAGCATTTACCTTAAAACATCATGGCTTGTTTGTATATGATAACACAAACTATGAACTTTTTTCATTTAAAGAAGCTTACCTCCAAGGGGCACTACAATATCCTTAGAAATGTCTTCCTTCTGTTCTATACCAGGTCCTTTTTGATTTGTGGAATTAAATCTTATCTATGAACATCAAAATACAAGATCAAAAGGAGACATAGCTGTTTTTAAGTATCAGGAAATATGAAGATACAAAGGAAAATTCAGAATTCTTTAAAATATAAGAAGTATTACTCATATTAAAGCTCTTCTAAAAATATCACAGAAAAAGAATGAGTGCATCAATAAGTAATGAAGGAAGTGTTAAAGTGCATCCGTATTGTGAATCACCCATGCAGAGAGATTAATCAAATCTTACTCTAGCATGGCATTGATAAAAATTAAACATAGAATATCTCATCCACTTGCACACTGACAAACTTGATGCTAATAATACAAAATCCGAAGTGATAGGGAGATTATCAGCAATGGAGATTGCTACTTAAGTAAATGGAATGCCTATTTCTTGCCTACAGCTCTAGACATTTCTATTATAGTAGTTATGTTTCTATCATTCATGCTTTTCATAGTTAGTTAACGGACACCTTAAAATGCAATATTTGACACACACATAAGTTCAGTTATGCTTTATTTAATGTGTACATATTTCTTGCCTGTTTTTATAATTTTACCATATGAAACATAAGGATTTTTTTGTGAATTCCTTTGTCCGAGAGTCTAAATATATCCTGGCAGTTACTGTGTACAGAGGTAAAGATGAATGTCTGTTATATAATGGCTGTTTTACAGTGAAGTTTATTTCATAAATCTAAGTGAAAATTATATTAATAATTATCAGATTTATAGATTAAAGCTATCTTTTTGGAAATTGTATCCTTTAATGAAGTTTCCTAGATTCTTTATTATGGAGGTTGTGATCTTGTATTCTTGTGAAAAAATATTGGACTCTTTATTCAATTAATGAGTGTTTACTAGATGAAAAAATGAAAGAAAAAGAAAGGATCCTTTGGATAATTCTATAGCTCAGCCAATCTTTCACTCAGTGAAAGCACATTGTAATTAGTGCAAATATTACTCCTTTACAGTTGTCTTAAATATATATATATAGCCTTCTTAAATTACCTTCTTAAGTTCAATATTACATTTTATGTAAAAAACTCATGGATTTGAACATTATGCATTATAAACTAGCTTTTCATTTAATTACAAAATTATCCCTATATGCATGACTGCATACACTTAGGATTCTTTTCAAAAATGCTGTGCAACATCATAGCAAGGGAGTTCAGAGAAAAATATGTGAGAAAGATCTTCTACGTTAAAATTACTGAGAATTATAAGGATTTGCATAGCATTTTCAAAGCAATAGGCTGGTTAAGGAGACTGCTATTGTTGATCTAGAAATGAAAATTCTGCTTCCAAGTTAGTAATCTCTGTAAACCGTCATTCCTGGGTAAGAGTAGCTGCTAGTAAAAAGTTACTGATTATGCACATTCATATATTTATCTGTAGGAATTGTGTGATCTTTGGCTTTATTTTCTCTAGTAAGACCAATAGTCCTCTCAGTGAGTAATAGTTCTCTCAGTTTTATTTGAAACATGCCCATTTAAAGATGACGCATAAAATAGAGAAACTACTTTGACAACAAATTGCTAATCTCTGTTAAGTCAATATCATTGAATAGATAAGATCAGCATGAAGGTCCACTGTATCCTAGATACTAACGACATAATAAAGTTTAAGTTGTTGTGCAGCACAGATGTGCACTAATGCACTAATCAAATAGGGTAACAAGCTTCTGCCAGCCAGCTGCAAAGTTAGCTAAAAAACAGTTTCAAAAGAACATCAAATAAAAAATATACATCTTGCATCCTACCTGTTCCTCACCTCGGACACCTACTTTGCTTCTTAGCTTAATCTTGTTCATAGCTTCCCCATCTGTGCATCTGTGTGGAGACACTTATTTTTTCCTGTGGTGCGGTTAGATTTTTGTAGTCTATTGTGTACTTTGATCCCCAAACTTTATTTTTGAATCTTCATTTTACTTGTTTTTGAATCCAGCCTCACTGATATACATCTTCACTACATTGTTATTTTATTTCATTATCAGTAATTGAAAGCAGACTAAGCAATGTCTTGATGTGAAAATCTATAATTAGTCCCTACATAATTCTAGATTTTGTTGTTTAACTTCTTTTCCACAGGCATTGAAATTCAAAATACTGGTAAAAAATAAAAAAGTCGGAACACTTGAGGAAACTATTCTCAGGAAAGGTCATGACAGTCATGGTGAGACAGGGGAAATTTTTGAAGAGATAAATGCTTCTGAAGAAGATGAGGCAGATGAAACTACCCCGATTTGCTCAAAGACGGAATCATCAAAAAGAAAATGTGAAGGTAGATCTTCCCCTCCACCTCGAAAAAAGCCAAAGGTAAAAATTTTTTTTCTCAGTTGAATTTGTAAAACACCTGGAGGTACATCTGCTTTTTCCTTTTTTTTTTTTTTAATAGAAGGAATTTGTTATCTCAAAACATAGAGTAAGTTTAAAAGGTAGGCTTTAAAATTATTCAGAGTAATACATTTCAAAATATTTTTCAGCTTAAGGTTTTAGAGGTTTCCCGATTCTTACACTCCAAAGAAAAGTGGAGCATAATTTAGTATCCAACAAATAAGCAACCCTTCCCTGTTCTCCCCTTCTAAATTCCACCTTCAGCTTTCACAATCAAGTCTCGCGCTTGCCCCAGGCATTCAGTACTGCAACAGGCCAATGTAATGCTGCCTGACTGGTCTGTTGGGTTCATGGCCCTTCTGCATGGAGGATAAACAAGGTTCTAGTGGTTGCTAATGGTGAAGGACAATTGTCCCTCTATCTGTTCCTTCCTCCAGTCCAACATTTTGTCCTGGATATTTTGAAGGCATCCCATTCACCTATTTTCTTGCAATCTGGATTTATACCTGAAATTAGATGTAGACTTCTGGCTGCATTAAGAATTTTTTAAGGACTTAGGATAACAGAAATGGCACTTTTGTGCTTATCACGGAAATATGTAAAATTAAATATTTCTTCTCAAAGGGACACTTTAAAAATTGGATGCAATTTCCTTTTTATTTTCTTTGATACTCAGATTGAACTTACTCTTTTTTTTTTAACCAAAGTGCAGTTCTTCACCATGGAAATCTCTTGCTCCGTCAGCTTTAAAACTGCTTCCTTCAAGTTTTATAGGCAGGCAGAAAACACTCAACATCCAGTGATTTTTGCACATCACACTCTGAATATCTAAATACAGATAGACTGGCATTACTCCGCTGGATTCTATGGTTGTGCTGACGGACAGTGGGTTCCTCTGTGGCTCTTTTCTCTCAGTGATTTGAAGGCCAAGATCTTTGCTTCTGTCTTTCCATCAAATACAGAGAGATAGCAAGGAAAAGTTCTAAAGACGGCTGGAGTCCTCTTTGAGCAGGGAAGGCCAAATTTCTGGGTAATAGGTCACATATATTTTAAACATCTTGTTGCAACAGCAAAACTTATACCACACACCTTAATAACAACAGTGACAACAGAAAGTCTGGTGATGTTTCATAGGTAAAAGAGGTCAGGTTTTGGGGTCCTTCTTGGCTCAGCTGGACGGTGGGAGAGCGTTGAATGCACACCAGAGATACCCTAGAGGTGCTGTTGGCTTTGATTAGGTCAGTGCCTGCCCTATCCAGAGATCATCAGGGGACATAGCCCCAGAATAAGTAAAGCTCTTAAACTTCTTGCATAGTTTAAGGGCCATAAGCTGGCAATTTCTATTATTGTTTCAGATAAGAATTTGTCTTCAAAAGCTTTAACAGAATGTAAACATCATTGGCAGCATCAGCTCCTTACTGGCTGCTACCACTGATTAGCTCACAGCTTGTTAAGTCAAGTGAGGAGGTCACAGAGTACCTCAGCTTAAGATATAAGAATGCAAAATTTCAAAGTTATCTCCAGCCTTTGCTCACTTTGGCAATAGAACAAGACTGAACAAAGTCAATGGCCGGAGAACTTTCCCTTTTAATTAGAAAGAGTACAGTTTACACTACTTCAGAGCAAGAAGTGGAGGACTGTTCCTACGAGAGATTTGCTTGGCACACTAAAACATTCTCTTGTATCTGCATTTTGTAGTTGGGTTTGAGCTGTTGATGTGTCTCCTACTCTTTTTTTTTCTCCTTTTCCAGTTACTTCCTACTAGTATACCTTTTCTAGCACTTTAGGTATTTAGGAAAATAAAATTGAACATATATTTTGGATATGAATAAATGTGGAGAGTCATAGTAAAAGACATTAGTATACATACCCATCTCAGAAGCAGGAAAATGATAAAGCTGTCCTACAGAACACTGTGCCCGGAGGCACCGGAAATATCCCTCCATTTACCCCACATCTTCTATAATGAACACAGAGACAATAATCTTAATAGTCTCTGGCTGGATCAACTTTTTCTCTTACTACTAAAAGTCATATTTTAGGCTTAAATATTCATTAAATCTGACACATTTTTCCATGCTTTATGCATCGAAAATGATCTTAACATTCTTCTGGATTGTTAAGAATAATAGTGAAATATGTGATAATGTAATGTTGTGTATTCTTACATTATTTCATATTATTATTTCATATTTTTATTTACAGATGAAGAAGATAAAGATTGCCATTGAGTTGTCAGATCTTGTGATTTATACCAAATCTCAGAAGTTCGTAAGCTTTGAGCACTCACGAGATAATCAGAAGTGTTATGAAAATAATTCAATTGGAGAGACTCGAGCGCGAAAACTTGTAAAACATTCAGGTATTTTCATTTAATCAGATGAAAGTTATGATATTGCTATGGTTCATTGTTTAGGCACTGGAAGAGTTGATAAACTTTATGAAACACATATTGTCCGATTTTATTTGGTGTTTTTTATAACATTGTTTTAGAAATATCCTGTCATTTGCACTGCATCTTTACATTTCATTTGATTTTCTAAGCCAAAGTGGAACTCAGCATTGTTTTAAATTCATATCACTTAATAAAAACAAATATTAACGTAATATAGAATATGTATGACTACCTTTTGGTTTCATTTTTCTGCATCAAATGATTTAAATGCAGCAGTCAGTGCTTTAAAATGTATGGAAATGGATTTTTTTTTCACATGTATGGTCTGAACTCCACTATGGAGTTAGGCCTGCATTACCCCTAGCTTTGATGGTGACTGCAGAGAAGAGAATCCACAGAAAAGAATGAATAAAACCCAGAGCAGGCAGTTTGCTCCATTGGTCCAGATCTTTAAAGCAGACCAAGCTGGATTATTCATTCTGTGTTGGGGTGTTTAAGATATAAGAGCGCAGGCAGTACCGTGCAGCCTCCGCTGCTTTAACTCCAGCTGACTGCCAGCTGACTCAAGGGAGCGTTAAGAACAGAGATCACTAGCCACGCGAACGAAGTCTGCCACGGGAGCATCCATGCAGGGCCAGCCCAGCTGCCATCTACTCCTTCCTGGAGATGATTCGGTGGTTCGTTCGGTGGATAGTGCCAAACCACATTAAAACAAGGAGGCTCTTGCCAGCTGTCCGTAGGCAGAGTCCTCTCTAGTCTGTCTAGCAAACTAGTGAACATAAAAGTAGTTCTATCTAAAAATAAATAAATAAATAAATAAATAGATAAATAACAAGCTGTGATGGTGGAAAGGATCAGGTTTATGGTTCTGGAAACTTAAAGCTTTCTATTTAATTACTGAATTGGAACTGTGTACACAGAAGTCACTCTAGGTTTTCCAGGTCTGTGTAGTTTATACCTTTGTAGGCAGAAACACTGCTAGGAGTAAACCAATTCACTTGAATAGTTAGTCTCTTCTGAGGATTACAAAGGTGCCAATTAAGTGCTTTTTAGTGATACATTGTTCACTGGGTTTGAGATTATTGCACATAAACCTCAAAACAGCAATGAAGCTTAGATTGTTTTAGGATAGATTTTTTCCTATTAAACAATTTAAGAATGACTGCTTTTATAATCAGTTTCCTGTTTTGTGTCCTTCCAGTTCTCCAGGAAAGCACCATGGGTATAGGTGTAAAAAAATATATATATTTTCCAAACAAAGAGGTGAACAATTTTTTCCTAAAAAAATGATTCTCAATCACTGAACTCCTAGCAAAAGTCTGCACTGTACTATCACATTATGAGTTTTTAGAATAGGATTTTAGCCATCTCTCAAGGTGGCCTATATACTAACCCAGAATGCATAGAAATGTCTTAAAATACATATATATTAATAGCTGTGTACTGACCGTGTCAAAAATAAAAACTGCTAGATCAGATTATTTATTCAGATAGGACTCATTCCAAATGCACGGCTATTCATTAAGTTCGTTTTAACCAGGTTTTATCGTTCTGCTTTCAGCTCCTGAGTTTGTTGGACATACTGCAAGGTTCATTACAAGGATCTACCCCAAAGGAACAAGAACGAACTCATCAAATTATAATCCTCAAGAATTCTGGAATGTTGGGTGTCAAATGGGTAGGTACACTTACTAACACTTTTGTATTCATGGCTATACAAATACAAGAGTTTTTCCTTACTGAAGGAGGGTTTTTTTTGAATATAATATTAGTTATATGTCTTCTCTCAGAGGCATTACTTTCATTTTCTGTTAACTAAACTTCTCCTTCAGTCTACATATCCTAGCACTTTTGCATCCTAGAATCCATGAATTTGGATATTAAATTACTAAAACAAATATTACTGTCAGTTATTTGCTTTTGTAATTAATTACAGTTAGTACTGAATTGGTTATAAATATCACTTTCCATTGAGTAGCTATAATCTCACCCCAGATATTCCAGATTATTATGATTCATTGAATCTTTTAAACTACCACGGATTTTTTGCTTTCTTATACTAAGAAAAACATTACTAAGAACAATACAACAATACGAATCTTATTTTGTGCTACTCCCAGCCCTAAGACTGAGCAAAGCATGATTTTATCATATAAAAGACTGTAGAAAAAACATGTACATAAAAAACTTTCAGTAGCTAAAACAGAATTTTCTTCTTTATCTTCATACAATTTCCATTTTTATTAACAATTCTATGATATTTCTCTGTGGTTTTCTGTAAGTAGAGTCTAAATAATAATTCATATTTTACTGCTTGCCTCTTTTGGATGAAATTATGATATTAAATATGTTACCTTATGTTTTGAGATAAAAATGAGCATGTTATGCATTACGCACTGTACTATGAGAGAGGATAATTTGCAATACACCTTTCAAGAAAATTAAAATAGATTACATTCTTTTCCATTCTGTATTAATCCAGTTTCACAATCTCCATGCTTGTTTGTCAGCTGTGTTCAAGGTATGGCTAGAGCATCTTCATAAGGAGAAAATGGGAAAGGTAGTTTACTCTTTTTTAAAATTACTTCCTTGCCCAGCTGAGGTCTATCTCTCTTTATAGCTACTTTGTAGTTGGCAAGAAAACAGAAGAAACTGCTTATTTAGCTGAATGTAGGAGCTGTTGGAATGCAGTTGTTTTTGCTTTCTCCTAAGGATGGCCCTATAGCATTGTTTTAGAAGAGGTGGTGGAAAGGTGCATATGTGTTACTTAAGAATTTTCCCACAGCAGTGGAATCCTCACCTGGAGGATCTGCTGGATTTTCCACCTATTTTATGTAACTGCAATGGCACAGATACAGGCGATGTGGGCACAGCACTTAATACTGACAAGATTAAGTGACAAGATTTCCCAAATTATGATAAGCAGTATATGTGCCTGTACAAAGAAGTACTCAGGTGCCCCTGGTCAGCAGAATACCAAAGAACAGCTGGGAAATGCTGCCGCTGTCTCCAGTGACTGTATGCAAGCAAAGTAAATTTAGCACCTGTGTATTCTATACAAAGTTTATTTTTTCCCTGAGCAATGAAATAACAATAGCTTCTGTTTTTCTCCAGTTTAGTTTAGTCTTTAATTTGAGAGGGTTAAAAATAAGCATGACTTCCTGACTCAGCAGGCTTTGGAAAACCTCCCACCTGTAAGCACTTTCCTCTTTCTAATGGCTTTAGATACAAGCTTTTCTTCATCTTTTTGTTCTTCAGTTTAAAAGATCCTCGGTTACAAAATCCTCTTCTGAGTCACTCTGCTCCACCGTCTTCAATCTTAGATACAGTAGAGAGTAATCTTTTTTGCGGCCATAAATATTCTGTCTTTTATTCTGATTCTGTACCAAGGGTGCCTGAGGGGGCTGGAGGGTGAGCAGGGCATTTTGCCCCAGGCTCCCTGTTTTGAGAGGTGATAGGGGTGGTCTCACCTTGTCACTTTACCCTACCTGCTCATACAGAGAGGGTCACAGCTTTGCCTTTGCCTGCAGGGCCCTGGTGATTATATGCACCCTTGCTCTAGGCTTTCTTTTTCACTTTCTTTCTCAGCTCCCAAAACGCCTTCTTCAAGTTACCCTCGCAGAACTGGTGTTAACAGCGTGCTATTTCTGATCAAATATGCACATGAATATTATTTAATTCTTATTATATTTATATAATGAATGACTAGTATGTAGTATTTCACCAGCTACTCTCCTACAGATATAGAGCTTAAAAGGAACATCATGCCGCAGCTTTCTCTGTGAGGTTGCTGGTCCCCCTTCCGTGGCCCTGACTGCAAGCAGCGGAGGACTGCCTCAAGCCTAAATTTCTTACTGTGTGCTGTGCCACCCTGAGATATGCCATGCTGCTGAGGCCACACAGTTGAAGTAATGTGGGAGGTTGCCTGAATTCATCCAGTCAGAGCTGCCTGTTCAGCGAAACAGTTGAACCACACTCAGACCTCAAAGTCCTTCAGTAATTGTCCCATTGTTATAACTTCTGCTTCCCATACTCGCTGCTGTAGTGATATGTGCTTTTATGACTACAGTAGATGTAAAAATGACTAGTTAGTATAATTTCGGTTTGTATCTATGTCATTATACATGTTATTTGTGGTAACAGTGTGGTCTTGGGTGGGCTATTGCTGGAAGCAGCTTGCTCTCTGTGCCTACCACGTCAAATCTGTTTGATCACGTTCTGTGCTTGTGGGTTATCCTCACTCGCCTGACACGACGCTGTCGCGAGATCATTCACCTGAGCTGGTGCACTCTCCCCAGTAGCTCCCTCAGTACTGAAGACCAGCAAGTTTGTTTCGTATTTCCAGGGAGCACTGGACAGAGGTGGTGAATTTTAAACTGAATTTATCACTCAGACCTCTCATATTGTAGTTTACTAGTTTTATTTCCAGCTTCTTGTGGAGGTGGCCCTTTAATCTCTACACTGATTTCTGTAAAGAAGATCCCATACAGGACACAGGACTGAAGTTTTTCACATGACTACGTTTACTGTTGACTCACAGATTACTTTAATACTAGGTCATTCTGAAGATTTGTATCCTAAACATATGATTTATACTGTATGGGGGGATGTGGGCCCATTCCTGGAAGTATTAAACAGCAAGTGGTTAGATCTGTCCTCTTGGGTCACAACATTTGAATCTTCATTTAATGAAACATTTCTCTCATGGGAGTAGGCTGATTATAAGCAAATCTTTGCATATATTATTTCCAAGCCATGTCAGATCTAATCTTGATTCACTAACTTGTTTTAGATAAGTGTTTGGCAGAAATATGACTGAGCTCCAAAATGTAACTCTCAAAGCTCCACTCAGTGAATCTCATGCCGATGCCCTTCCTCTGATTTAACATAGGTTGTTTTTTTTTTAAATTCTCTGTCTGCCCTGTGTCCATATATCTCACATATCTCCTGTGTCAACCCACCACTGCACTCTCCACCCCATAAACAGAATTAAGCCCTTCAGGTCCCTTCTACTACTTCCCTAAAAATCTCCACAGGACCCTCAGCTTTCTCCCCTATCACCTATTCGCCTCCCTCAACTCCTTTAATCCTCCCTGCGTCTGCTAGGTCACCCTCCTCACTCACCCTTAGCTTCCTTGAACATCCCTGTCTGTTGTGGATGAGCAAAGGAAATATCTTAAGCCTTGTCCTTGCCAGCAATCTTCTCTAAACTGGTCAGAACATATTAAGTCAAACCACTCTGGCGCTCCACTAAGGTAGGCTGAAATGAACCCACCGGTTTAAGATTTGATGGGATGGAGGAAGAGAATTATGTACAACTTCCATAGGAAAAGAAACAAAAAACCCCAGTAAAATGTTCAGAGTTTCCACAAACTCACTTTTGGATTTCACTGGGTGCTCACTTCCCATTCTCTGAAAATTGAGGCTTAGAGAAACAGAATAGGTTTTTTGTGAACAAATAGAGAAAAGTACCTAAAATAACTTTTTAGATTCTGAAAACATTAGTATGCCTCATGGATACAATCGCAGCGTAAGCACTGGAAAGAACTGGTTTGGCATATACGTATCTCCTTTTTATTTACTAAATAAAATGGAAAGTAAAGATTTATTCATGGAAAGAAAATTCAGGACTGTTATTTAAATAAACAGATATCAAATATATTATATTTGCTGAGAAAAGTAGAACAAAAAACAAAACAAAACCTCAGTGAAAATAAAAGGAGAGTGATTTAAAGAATGTCCTTTCAAGTATATCCTTTGCATTGGTGCAATAGAAACATTTTGCTGTATATCATAACAGTCTACAGGAATGACCAAAATATATCATAAGTTATATGAAAAAGCCATGGTTTGGCAGGTACAGCATTTTATGTTTAGAAGAGCCCAAATAAAGCTTATGCTTTCTGGAGCATTCATACAAATTTATATGCCACTGTGAAAGTGCTACTACTTGTATGATGGAATTTTTTTATCAAAGGTTTGGTTTTTTTGGCCTGTAAGACTGAAATTTATTTTACCAATTTTGTCACATCTGTTTTGTGGCTAAATCTTATGTTCAATAATACGACAAAAAATAATGTATAGAAAGATGGGTGGGCAAAAAGGGGTTCTCTAGCTAGTTCTGATTTTGACCTCAGAAGATACCTAGGAAAAAGAAACACAGTTATTTAGATCTTGTTATGTCCCATATATGGGGCTGGAACTGGCTGTCTGTTTGGTCTTACTAGGCTTTTGCGTGAATGAAAACTTGAAGAACAGCCAGAATTTGGAAAGCCTAATAGTGAAAACAGAGGGCAGAGGATCACTAATTTACTTTGGAATTTTCAGTTGTTGTATATTTGCTGGGAAACAATATTTTCCTTTCTAGAGAAAACAGATTTTTTTTTTTCCTGAGATTAACTAAATATATTATGCTTGTTCAAGGAAAGATTAGAAATCCTCACAACCTTATTGAACGCTATATTATTTTTTGAGTATGTGATGGAGTGTCAAATTTAGCAATGGAATTTAAGAAATAGTGAATTTAAGGAAAGCCACTGGCTCTACCCATTAAAAGATTGTGGAAAATTACTTTTTCTTATATTTATAGATTTAATTAGTTTTCTCATGTGGTAATTTTCTATTCTTGGTTATAACTTCTATTGAATTTTTTTTCTAATATATCAAAAATGTAAAGCAAGTATTTTATATCGTGTGACTTTTTCAACAGTGAATGCTACATCTGAAGCAAATTTAGAGTATTAATTCATTATACTTTCAATTCTTATTGCTTGAAATTCTAGTGCAATTTCTGAAGTATTTTTTTTTTGTATGTCTGGTTAGGTTATTAGGCCATCTCAATAGCTCTTCCCAGTATGTGATACTGGGATTAGGTACTAAGTGAGCAGCCTTAATCTAGCATTATAATCATCAAAACTTTGCAGATGACTTAAAAAATAGATACATCAAAGCTTTTCATCTTTGTTCATTCTACATCTGAAAGTGTAGTAGTTAGTCTCCAGCAATTAGATAGACGGTCAATTGTGTTTTCAGCACTGGCTCCAGATTTTGTCCCAACCTAATATAATGCTTCTGCTCAAAGACAGGGGATGAATTTGACATTTTGTGTAGCTCATGGCAAAAACGCATTACCAGGCTGTTCTGTACAGCTGTCCTTCCAGGTCTGACTTCTTCTTTGGGCCTGCTGTGGCCTTATTCTACAGTTCAGTCAGGGGAGTGTACCATAAGCAAGAAAGTGAAGATTTTCTTCTAGCTCACAAGCCAACAAATTCCCTGGAAGAAAGAAATGAGAAGACACAGAGAAGCTTCTTTTGGTTGCTGATTCCCCTCCCAGCAGAGGTTTCAAGGACAGGACTAGGCATAACAGCACAGCTGCTGACTTGCAGAAAGGGAGGTCCATACATATGTTATTATTTTCTTCATCATTTGGTTTTAATAATCCCCAAAATATCATCTTTAGGAAATGGAAACTGGATCTTGCACAAGTGGCACATAAATATTACTAAATACTTTTGAATGATCTGTTCTGGAAAGATAATACTATCATGTTAAATAATCAAGTGAGTTTATTATTAACAAAGTCATACAGATCAGGAAAAAAATCCACAATGCTAATGTTCCACATAACTGTAATGGTTTATGGACCTCAATAAAAAGGGTTGCTTCGCTTCTTATTGTTTACTCCCAGATGTCCCCAGCCCAACTGGGCAACTATTAGAATTGGAGACTCCAAGGATGTGATTAACATCATCCTAGAGTATGGACCCATTTTGATCCTTAAACTTCACTGGCTAGAGCCTTGATTAAAAATTGGCTGTAGTGGGACAGCTTACTCACATGTAGGCATCTACAAGTCAACTGAGAGAATATCACTCTAACATATGAAGCTATCTGAACACATTCACCCTTCCTTTGGAATGGCTCCATGGTCCGGGAGGTGTTTGGAGTAAAGGTTTCATATGCCTCTTGCATGAACACCTGTAACTGCCAGATTTATGAAGAAGCGCTGAGGGTTACTGCGGAGCTACTTTTTCTTATTTGTGTCTGTATGATAGATATTGGAAGTTCACTTAAAAGCTGAGAAACCCCAAAATTTCTTTTTGTCAGCATGTTGTCGATAGTAATCACAAAATCATTTTTCCTGCTAACTTCACTACATCTATAACTGCAGACAGTTAACAGAATTCTAAATAATAGCACCTGAAATCTAGTGAGTTTAAAAGAGAGAGAAAAAAAGAGCACCAATTGCATGGACAGAGTCACCTCTGAACATCCTTTCTGATTTTGTTCTACATGCTGTGCTGGTGAGCCAAACCAAAACAGGAAAGGTAAACTGATAATACACAATGTTCTACCAAGAAACACAGTGCAAACAAATTAAAAAGTACAATTTTAAAAAATCATCTATTTCAGGTGTGAAATAAATGCAATGACAGACCGAAGCGTAACTTTCAGGCACACTAACTAAATAAAAAAAAATCAATTTAGGTTTTAGCTTTGATAGTTTATCAGAAATGCTTTAGGTAGTTTTCCCATGAGAACCTCACAAGAAAGGATCCCTGATTGTGACCAATTATTGCTGTACTTGGTAATGGACAATGAATGATTTTTAATCATCTAACATCTCTCTATCCAGTACAGCTACTTGTAATTAAATAGGAAAAAAGGCAGCAATCATTAAAATGACTGAGTTCTTAAAATTTCTAATGATAATGCTTTTAGAGCTACAGTATTCATTTGGCTCGCAGATAAGAGGGACTGGCTTGCAGTTTGCATATGCTGAGCCTGATGTGTCAGACAGTTACGCATGTTGCTCAGTTCTCAGATGAGTATATCTTTTACTATAGCAGAGTACCTCATAAGTCATTCATAAATTAAATTTCTGTAGGATAAGAGCATCCATTTCAAAATGCCTCAGTGATAAGCAAAGCCAGAAATGCTAGGTAAGCTTAATGAAAGTTGGAAGCTGAACAGTTAAAACCCCATTCTATTCTGTGGTGAGAAATGCATACAGTTTGACCAAATTCTTTGCATTTAGCGGAAAAAAAAAAGGATGAGAGATGTATTAACAGGGCTTATATGTCAAAATATATACTACTAACTGAAGTCCACTGTCTATTGTAAGGAAGCAAATCACTTTACACTTGAAAACATGTCTTTTCCTGGCAGACAGTAAGTCCTTGTTCATTGAAGGCTGAGTGGGATCTCACCCATTCTCTGGCTTGGCAAGAGGGCTGAAGCAGTCTTGAAGAGGGCTGAAGCATTTTAAAAGTGCTTAAGGCCTAGGTCAATGGGGCTGTTTAGGACATTTACAAGACTGACTCTGAAGGATATGTTTACAAGCCTGGGTTTACACAGAGATGGCAGCGGGGATCAGAGTGACATGTGAGACGGGAGCAGGAGAGCAAGCATGCTCTGGCTCACGGCAGCCTGGGGGCATGCCACACTTCGGCAAAGAGTTTTATCTGTGCTGGAAGCCTTTCTAGTTTCTCAGAGAGACCAGGATGAAAAAGGTGTTTAAAAATCAGTGTGTTCCTCCACTTTCCCAGATTGCATGCTCTGACCTTTTGGCAACACAGCACATGCAATCTTCCCTGCATCTGCTGTTAGTGAGAAGGGCTCTCAGTGTACTGTAGTATGCACTGGGTTTCTCTTAGGTAAATTCCATCAGAACACATTTCAGATTGAACAATATTTTGAAAGGGAAACATTATTTTTATTTGAGACTGTTGTGATAGTTAATGCATGCATAGGGCTTGGAAATTAATATTATATTTATCATTCAGATAAGGAAAGTATTATCATATTTTATTTTGATAAAATTTGTTTACTACTGATAGAGATCCTCCCACTCTGTATGCTGCTTCTATTAAATGAATGTTTGCTGCCTGGTACATCTAGCAGCTGATAATTTTTCATCATATGATAGTTTGTCCTTCTTTTAGATGTCTTCAGGTGGTTTCAAACTAATTTAACAACTGAACGTCCTCCCCTTTCCTCCACATTATGAGCCATCTCACATTCAGTTGCATGCTTTATATTCAGCCTGTGGATGCAATATTTTAAGAGCCACGTGCATCACTTTGGAAAATGTGATGTGGACTAGCCAGTCATGTAAAGACTTCCGAAAATATTTCTGTAAATTTGGGCAGTAAGAGACTGGGTGAAGCTGTAATCTGGACGGAAGAATAAAGGATACACACTCCGCACGTGGCTGGGAGTGCTAATGCGGATAAATGGGGCATCTTCAAATTCAATCTAATAAATCAGCCCATAAGCAATGACAAAATAAGCTGTATCATTAGGCTACGAGTCCTGCATTCAAATGAAGTTTTGGATATGTAAGGCATAGTAGATAGATCGTTTTCTGCCTACCTAACGCTAGTTGAGTCTTCATCTGGAGTACTGCATCCATCGTGAGCAGCCCATTTTAAGAACTGAGGCAGATTGGAAAGAGTTGAGAGGACAGCAACAATCCTGATCAAAAGCTTTGAAGTGTGATCTGTTATGCCTCTTTACATGTGAATGAGTGAAGTAAATTCCAGAGACAGGTTATATAGAATTCAAACATTCTGAGATGGATTTTAAAGGGCACAAAATGCAATTAAGTAACTCATTTTAGGGAAAATCAGGGATAAATGTGTGCTTATTCACTTAAAAATCTTCCCTTTTAAATGCATAAAATATATTAAACTTCAGAGTTGTAGTATAGTTAAAAGTAACGGGATTAAAAAATATATATATCCCAACAGAGGGACTTTTTGAGAGGCAGCATCACGGACAGAAGACATGCAGTTTTTCTTAACTGCCTTCAAATCACAGTCAGTTGGGAATCTAGGAATTCCAACATTCATTTCCTGATTTTGAAATCTTTTGCTTTTAATCTAAACATCACATTATAAACATCTACATCTAGAATGGTAGTGCCCATGGAAGGCGTTATATTGGAATACTTAGCTTGTAGTTAGTTCTGCAGGACTGACTACCGTTTGCTGCATGTGATACAGAGATCTGGGCTGAAATACACCCTCTGTGTTCCTCTGTGCATTACAGATGGCTTCATCTCTTTGGAGTTACACTATTCCCTAACTTGTATTTGCTATATAAAGTTTTTTATATCCCTGGCTACCAGGGACACCCATTGCGGCTTTGGCACTTTGAAAGAAAAGACTTGTGTGTTAAATATTCTGATCTCAAGATTAGTCTCACGACTCCAGGAGGACTTGGAAAAGATCAGCTTCTGGTGCAGGAATCACACAGAAAAATTCTTTTGCTTATGTTATCCTCCAAGTCCATATTGTGCTCTGCTGTTTCAATTTTGATGCCCAATATCAAAAGGCTTTTGATGCTTACTGGAAAGATTGAGGAGAAAGTTTAACTTACACAGGGTTAAACTTCAATTTACTGTCCTATCTTTTCTGGTGGGAATCATACCTTAAGATTATATACTATTCAGATGGTTTCATAGTAAGCATATTTGGGCTTCTTTCCAAAAGAAACCAGAGGTTTAAAGCTCTCTTCATACAAGCATTAAGAATTTCTACCGTTTCATAAATCAGTACAAGGCACGTTACAGAAAGTTCTGTTTTTGAATTGAGCAAAACTAAGATGAAATATTGGATAGAAATTCAGTCTTCCTTTCAGAAGGAAGGCTGTCGCTACGACCACTCTCTCAGAAATTGGAAAACACAAGAACTTTTTATTTAGGAATTTTGCCGTTTCTCAACAAGTGTAAGGATTATAACTGCATCTTATTAAAATGAAAAGCTATACATGGTTAGTGTACCATAGAGTATTGTTCTAGGAGACCTTAGTCAGCTAGGAACCTTGCAAATAGTTGTAGAGGCATGCATCTCAGAGAGAATATTCCAAAATCTTATATTTATTTACTTTACCCCAATCATATATTGCAGCATCTGGAACTCAGCAGATAAATTAAAAGTACTATTCAGTGTGTTTTTAACTTACTTTACCTTACTTTAAGGTAAAATTAAATTAAGTAAAACACAGTCTTGATGTTTGAAAATATCAACCCATAATAACATCGCCCTTCGCTTGTGTTGCAAAATTAATTTTCCTAATATGATACACTGTAACTTATTCTCTTTTGCTTGTTTCTGTTGTTAAATCAGATTTTCTTGTTTCATAGCCTGTGAAGCTTGGCAAATTTAGCAACAGCCTCATTGCATGCAATCATGTAGTTTGTTTCATCATATGGAAGCTACAAATACATTTATGTTACTTTTGCTGGTATCTGAAGCCATCACTGTTCGACTTGCGTAAATACAGTTATAGTCTTTATATCACTTGTTCCCGAGGTGTGGTCCGGGAAATACCTGTGGACTGAGACATCTTGGGTTATCTGTAAATCATGCCAGGACTGAAGCTTCAAGTAGCCCTTTAGGGCTGCAGCTCCATAGCATTCACTGCACTGCTTGCATCAATGCATTAGATACTTCCCCCGCCATGTAGCGAGGGCCATAGGGCAGCACATTTGGGCCTGTTTCTGGGTGGTGTGTTGAGTATGAAAAAAAAAAAGTGAACTACTGACAAAAATATACCAAGAGGGTACTTAATTTATTAAAAACAGGCAACAGAAGTTTATTGGGTGCAATGGGCAATATAAACATTTGAAAGTCTAATTTCTGATCAAAGGTAAAATAAGCTTAAAGTTTCTCTGTGTAGTCACACAAAATCTATGCCTAAGTCTACGTTTGCATTTTGGTTCAAACCAGGACTACGCTTTTTGTGTGTGTGTGTTTTTTCTTTTTAAGCAAATCTCTCAATTGTTCCTACTTACTGCACTTTGGTTCATGCTGAGGAGCCGTTGCAGCAAGTGCAGATGGGTTTCCTTCCAGATGAAACAGAAGATGCGCTCCAGGAGCGCTTCACATGTTTCAGCTTTTAATGGGTATTGAGTCCATGGGACCAGAGTAGAGCTTTTCTGAATAATCCTACCAAAAACACGCGTAGTACAGACACTTGAGGTTAGCACCAGCTGCTTCACTCTATAGGTCTGTTACTATTTGTGTCCCTTACTGTGGAAATTTAAAAAGGATCATCAAAGCAATGAAGAAACAAGGAATTCTGGCAGTGAAAAATATCCAGATTTCTTGCTCTTCCCCCATGAGATACAGATTTCTGAATTCTACCGCATGTTCATTCAGTAGATTTATATTAGCTCATAGGAACACGTAATAAAGTCCTCTTCCTGAATTACTATTAAGAGCCCCTTGTACTACTTACTGTCTTCATTTTTTTTCCTGCCAAGCCATCAAGTAAATGACTTTTTTATCATTTTCTATTTAATACCAGTCATGTTATCACTTTACTGATTCGGCTAGTGCTTTTTCTATTTTGAATATGACAGGAAGTGCCAATGTAGTGGAATAGGGGAAAATTTCATTAAACAGCTCTATTGCAATGATGTATCTATCTCACGAATTGTAATATCCTGTTGATTAGAAGTGTGCTATTTTATTATTGCTACTGCAGCAAACTAAAAATGTTTTGAACTGCCAGGGAAAGGAAACTCTATGTGATGTATACTAGCAGTAAAGATCAGTATTCGAGGATGAAGTTTTTGAAGTTTGAATACTGTAATTCTAACCTGAACCTGAAGCTTCTTGATCTTCTTGGCGACATGGGTTTGTGATGAATTCTGCATTATCACTAATGTTAGCTAGAAACCCATGTTTTTCCCTTCCATAGCAGAGCTTTCCAAGTGGGTTCAGGGTCCAGGATTTTACTGCACTAGAGAAACTAGCCTATGAATTTAGTGCTCATGGAGGAACAAACTTCTCTCATTTCATATTCTCCCAGGTCTAATTTATATGGAAAAGGAAAAACATAGTATAGATTTCAGTGTAGAAAATCTATAGGATAATTATTAAAATGTGGTGCGTATTCAGTATGCTGAACTTCTGAATAGCTTACTTCTTGTTTTTGTACATGACGCATTTATTATTGAATATTGCTAAATTTAAGAGAAATAACAGTATCTTACAGGTGTGAAGAAAGGTATACATACTTTAATCTATCATACTTTTGCTTTTACAGTTACTGTCAGAGAGTCATTCCATAGACTAACTGTAATATGCAAAATATGAAATGTAATATGGAAATATGAAATATGAAAATATATATTTTCAAAATACCTATTTTTTTCTTTGTAGTGGCCTTAAATTTCCAGACACCAGGAGTACAAATGGAATTGCAAAATGGAAAATTCCTAGACAATGGTGGTTGTGGCTATATTCTGAAGCCAGAATTCTTGAGAAATTGCGGTTCAACATTTAACCCACACAAAGTAGCAGGAGAAAGTAATCCAGTAGCTCTTTCAATAAGGGTAAGCTTAGTTAATTGTTGATTTGTTCCATACAGTGTGAAAACAAATTGCCTTTCGGTAGTTCAGACCTATTTATTTATCTATTAATTATTGGTATCTCATTTTATGCTCATTACAGTTTGCTGAAAAGTTTAATATACACACCACACTCATATAGCATCTATTGCTTCTCCGCTGGTTTCCCATCTGTACTTCTCTTATGTTTATTAAAAAGAAATGCATTTGTTCAAAAGTCAAAAGAGTTTGTAAAAAACACATGATTTTCACAGTGCTATATATGAAAATATAACTTGTATTGGGTCATAAGTGTAGTTGACAAGGGGACTTGCGAGCTATAGTTGTAAGGACTGAACTTCATGAAAACTTCCTGAAATTGAACGTGCAATTTTCATGCTATTTTATTCAAGTATTAGGAATATCCTGTGCTATGATAATGTTAATTGACAAAGGCAAATGTTTAAAGATATGGTAGCAAACTTCATACTTAATTTTCATTATCATCTTACACATACATAAAAATTATTTATTGTCATTAAAATATATTTAAAAAATTGTAAACATGGATATGAATTAATAAACATCTGAATTATTTCTACTTCTCCCACATTCAAATCTTGTTTAGTTCTTAAAAATTCTATAAATACATGTCATCTCAAAATAATAGATTAGAAAAACCCTTCTTTTGAGGTCAAATAGATATTTTACAATTTTATAGTAGTTAGAAAACTACCTTTTCCCAATGAAAAATGCTGTCTGATCGCATAGTATACTGCTTGCATAAGTGCTATTTAATTACGATAAAATCAGTGTATGATGGATATTTAATGTCTTTCAGAGAAATAAATTGTAGGAATGAAACATTAGCTAAATAACAATTATAAAATGCTTACACAACATGCACACCTTATCCAGAACGTTATAGTGTCCTTACAGTGAGCATACAAATTACACAGTAGACATAAACAGATGCTTTCAGGCATCCATGCCTACACATCAATTATTTTAGCCCTTATTTATATAAAGCTGGGATGAATAAAAACAAGGAAGAATCCCAGATTGTAATCTAAGAGATAGACAAAATGGTTGACTATCGAAAGGAACTGTTTGAGCATGGAAAAGAGAAAGACAGCTTTTGAGACCGATGACATAGCTGGGAAGGACAGGCAGGACAGGGCAGGCTCCAGGCCAGCAGTGGCATCCCCTGACTGGCGGACGGACTGTAGGGTTCAGAGAGCCCAGTTAATACAATCAGCAGCAAAAAACAGGAGATGGTGGTGGAAGACAAAAATTTAGGAGCAGGAGTCAAAGGAAAAACAGTTTCTGCTACAGAAGAGTTACCAGTTTGATGAATGGAGAAATTAGTTCATAGTTAGAGGCCAAAGATATAACACATCTTGGGGTCAAAAGTCTCTCAGCCTGAATCTGAATGAGTAGCTCATTTGAGAGAAGACTATAGGTACACACAAAAATCACACTGGGGCTAATTTTACTGAATCCAATATCCCTCTTTTCTGATGTGCCCATAATTCCCCTCAGAAGGAAGAGAGCATAGCCTTTGAAACACAAATATGCAAGGAAATTCATATGGAAACTTCTGAGCTCAGCATGCTATTTTCTCCTCTCTCTCTCTCTGTTTCACCTTGGCTCCTACAAATGTTCAGATTCATTTATGGATATAGGTCACAGCAGGCTGAAAGCAACTCTCTCTGCTCCCTCCCAGAGCGTGGAGCTGAGAACGGGCAGGAAAGAAGCAGAGGAGTAAGACCAGGAGGCAGCACTCGGCCCGCATGGCTGAATTTTAGAGATGACATTCAGATGCCAAAGCAACTCCCTGGTTTTAAGTGGGCAATCTGTCAGTGCTTGCAGCTTGCAAAGCTTTCTCATGAGGCTAACAGCTATTTTCCAGGAAGCACGAGGCAGCACTAGGGCTTGCTAGGCCACTGGCTTTGAATGTTTCAGGATACAACTTTCACTGGAGCAAGGTGTTAAAGGAAATACGTAAGCACAAAATGGAATTTGCAGCTTTGACTTTTTAGAGATTGACAAGGCTGACAGTGGTTGACTAGACTCTATATCATGAATTTTAACATTTAGTTCTGAGATTTTGACCATAAGAGCCACATCTTCTGCCTAGGCTTGAAGACGTACTTATCTCTTCTGATACATTCCACCTCTGATGTCTAAAATGCAGCTTACTGTATGGATGCTTATCCTTTCTTAGGTGTACCAAAATTTAGCTAGAAAGCAGATAAAGCTTTGACTGTCATAGATCCCTTGTTAGGCCTGCTGCCAGAACATCAAGTAGCCTGAGGCAAAATTTCCAGGTAACTAACTAAATTAAGGAGAAAAACATCAGAGTGCTTACTAAATGCTGAATTTTTATGTTTGACTTTGAAAGAGAAGGAAAACCGGTAAGGAACTCCGCTACATAGCCTGAAGCACAATGCTGATGCCGCTCTGGTGTTAGTGTTGGTGGGCTAGATACAGCTTTAATAGAAATTCATAGGCTTCGTCTCAGAAAACGCAAAATCATCAGACTGATTCCTCAGATATTTTTATTTTGTGTATTAACCAAATGTTATTTTCATGGCTAGTTAGCCAATAAAAATGCTTAAATCTGAAAACTATTATTTAAAACACAGTGATATCAAATTAACCAAGAATCAAATTAAATGGGAAGTACCCTATTCTTAATTTTGTTTAGTATGTATTTTTATAATAATTTCTGTATGACTGGTACATGCTTCTTATAGTTGATTCTTAATGTTTTTGGTTACTATGTACAGACCGTTTTTAGAATTATTTCAATACATTACAACTTTCATTTTCCAGCTCATCAGTGGTCATCAGTTACCACGCAGTAACCTGTCGAAGACTAACAAAGCTGACCCTTTAGTGCAGATAGAAATTTATGGTGTGCCAGATGATCAAACAAAAAGACAATCTAGTGTTGTAAAAAGCAATGGTGAGCATCAGTCTTATCCTTTTAACTGTGAACAAAAGA
The DNA here is from genome assembly GCF_040807025.1 of Struthio camelus. Taxonomy (NCBI): domain Eukaryota; kingdom Metazoa; phylum Chordata; class Aves; order Struthioniformes; family Struthionidae; genus Struthio; species Struthio camelus. The sequence continues at coordinate 73,112,809 of NC_090942.1, read as the reverse complement.
CAACAATTTTCATATGGAATAGATATTTTTCCTTCCCAAAAAGCTGTTATGTATTTGTGGAGGCTGCAATTACTTCTCTCTAGACTAGGGCCTGCTGACACAAAATCTGTAGCAGAATTTCATGCTATGTGCCATTTTTGTAGAACAGGAGGTTAAGGAAGCATAAACTCCTCTAGACAGTAGCTCTCTCCTGAAGGAAGAGCGGATGCACTGTCTTTACTCACCAATAAATAGATAAAGGAATTTTTGAGAAGAAATTTCTGTGACTTCTCCATTTAGCTCTTATATGAAGTTTCTAGTAAGACCTATCCCCTAATTGCTTGAGAGATGAAGTGCGTGCTCTTTGTATTTGTCTTCAAGCTCCCTCTTACCTTTATCATGTAGACCTCCTTGATGTCTCAGCCTAGAGGTTCTCTGTCATCTCCCTTCTGTGCCTCTGTCTTCTATTTTTCTCTTCTCCTTTTTGTAGATGGCTGAAGTTTTAAATTGGCTCTTGAATTCCTGTTTCTCTCTGCATGAACATTTTTCAAGACAAAATGCCCCCTCCGGTTCCAACTCCTCTTCTTATTTTTTCTTTTAGTCAAGTTATCTCTTTTCTATCTTAATTTATTTAGCTCCTACCTCATTTCAAACGGTGCAAAAAGAGAAACTTTGGTAAAAACATGAAATGGGTTCAGCTGAGCAGAGATTCTGATTCTGAATTCTGTCACTGTCCCATTTTGCTCTCTTCAAAGAGATGACACCAAGTTTCCTAGGCTTTTGATTTATACTACTATATAGTTAATACATGGCAAATCCTTAGAAGGGGCTGACATGCATACTGTAGGCATGTCCCAAGCTGCCTATGTTGGCTTCAGTCTGAAAGCTTCTCTTTGACTGTTTTTACTCCATAATCTATACAATAGATTTGATCTATACCACTCCAATCAGTGGGAGTTTCACCATTTATTTTAGTAGGCACAGAAACCTAGGGGAAAAGAAAGTCTCTCTGCCATTTCAGACTAGTGATAGCAAATGCAGTTCCGATATTAAACAAAAGGCATGAAATGTTATTTTGATATTACTTATTTTCTCTTTCCATCAGCTTTGAGTCCCAGATGGAACGAAAGTTTTACGTTTACTGTCCGAGTTCCAGAGCTGGCATTGATACGCTTCAATGTGCAAGATCAGGTATCTCTAGCTGCAAACGAATTCCTTGGTCAATACACTTTACCACTGCTGAGCCTGAGCAAAGGTAATATTCTTATAAGTAAGTGAACTGCATATAATAGCATAAAATAATCTACAGCCACACAGGCTTTTATCCTTACTGCAGTATTGATGGAGTACAGCATTACGTTCATTTCCCACAAGAAGCTTTGCATTATGCATAACAATAGGTAAATATTGCACTCTTTGTATTTTTAAGTCATTGTAGTCTCTGAATGCAAATCCACAGTATAGAAATCAAAAGAATATTAATGACTGTTAATAATTCGTACTGCAGTATTCCTGCACTCACGTTCTGAGTAGAAACAGATCAGACAAGCATTTTAGCTTGTTCCAATAGGAAGCAAGAACAGCAATTAGCCAAAAGTACTATAAAGGTAACAGTTTTGTGCGCTTGCTAGTCAGTCAGACCCAAAAAACAATACAAACACCCCCCAAAAAAGCAAAAAGCCACAAACCCCTCATATTGTCCATCTGCAACTTTTCAGATCCGAGAAAGAAGAAAATAAATTAAGCAAAATATTTACAGTTTTATTATTTTACTATTTCTTTTATTGCACCGGTATAGCTCCTGGACTCTTACAGACTAATAGGCTGTGCAATAAAGAGCAGACAGAGAAGTCAGTAGGCCAAGGAGAAAGGCTTATGTAAAATGGCTGTTTACTATATTGAATTTCCAAAGCTATTTCTGACAAAACAAACAGAATCAACTTTTATTAGTGAATAAGGATGTGAAAGCAAAAAGTCAGAGCTGGCAATGGGCACTGTGCCTTTTTTTATTAAGCTCCACAGGATTTTTAATAGCTTTTTCCTTCCAGGTTCTGAAAACATAAAGCTGTTTGTTTGTGATTCTTTCTAGAAGCAGAGGAGTTACACAAGAATAAAAGACATTTACTCTTAACGCACACTTGCCTTTCTCCAACATAAATCTTTACACTGATTACCCTCTATTTTCCTTTTATTTGCATGTTTCATGAAAACAAAAAACCCTGATAGCGGAGATAACTTTAAATAGCAGACATTACAGCTTAAATATGATTGCAAAACCATCAATTTGGGCAAATTTATTTGCAGATTTTTTCAGTGAGTCTCCAGTGTGCCTACACAGTTTAATTCGGGTCACAAATGATGAATTTACATTTGGGAAATGTAAGAGAATGCAGATTCTACATTATGGATTTTGAGTGGAGTAATTTTAAAACATTAAGACATGAGTGTGGATGCAATAACCTTAAACAGTGCCAAACAAATTGCCCGCCCCCTTAATACATAGAAAAAATGTAAATGTCATTAAGCTACCCAGAGGCATAAATGAAATGCTGTTAGGAAACAAGCTGATAGCTAATTTCAGAATTCATTGTGATACTTAACATTGAGACCTCTGGATTCCAAGGCTGGAACCACAATTTTGCCTTACGTACCTATGCTCCCAAAATAGTGAGAGGGGAATATAATGTGTCTTACAAGGGGATTCACAATGGTCTGTATTTCTGAGAAGAGAACTGTCTAAGCCACAATATGAAGGAGTGAGTTATGGTTTAAATCCTACTCCTCTTCAAGGCTCTGATGCTTTATTCGGCACTACAGGTCTGCCCTTCCTTCCCCAGGATTCATATCCCTGAGGTTTCCCCTGAGGGCTGGTTGCTTAAGCTCATCCTTCCAAAAGCTGAGCAGGCAATGCCTACACCTTTTTCTTTTTTTCTTTTTCTTGTTTTATTTTTTTTTTTGAACAGGCAGCAGCACAAAGTTGTGCCATTGCCACCCTCCCCTGCACTCTCTGCTGAAAGGATTCAAATTCATATCATCACTTTCCTCCCTGCCCCAGCAGTCTCCCCACCGCTCAGCTGTAGATTACCCTGGGGAAGGGTGCTTGCTGCCCACCTGTAGAAGCATGTAATTTTTCATGCAATGATTAAGCAGATATATTGAAAGTGGGGCTGAAAATGAGAATAATTCTCTAGCTGAGAGGTTGAAGACTAGAGAAGGGGGTCCTGTGTTATAGTCCCTGTCTCTATGACTTTATTATGTATACTCCTTAAATAACAGAATAAGAATTCAAACATCCCATGTCCCACAACCATGCTATCATCACTGGGTCAATGAATAGTTAATTATTTCATAGAAATTGGAACAATATCAATAGAAAAGAAGAAGTTTTACTTCTCTCATGACACTTTGTAGACTATCCTATAGCTAGGGGTATAACTAGAACACAATCCTTGGAAATGAGTCATAGTCCTTGGAGTGAGTCCCTGGATAGGAAATAAATCAAGTCTTCTACATACTGGGTGAATGCTCTAAAATTGATCTCAAAAGCATGTTACCTCCTGCACTGTAACTTGACAGAAAAGATGACTGCTGCCAATTTTTTGTTTGGAACCTGATTTGTCTGGTGTGCTCAGACTAAGGCCACTAGACTAAACCTATAAGCTGAGGAAAGCAAAGGCACTTGAGTCTCTTGTGGATGAACAAGGTGCTAATTTGCTCAGCTTTATTTTCTGCTGCCCAGCAGCTGAACCTTAGGTGCCAGGTGGATTTTCATGTTGGACAAAAAAAATCAAGAAAATCCAAACCCAAATGACGCTCCCCCAGATTGCATGCAGACCTATGTTAAGCACATTTAAAGAAGGCTTTTGAAAACTGCAGTTATGAACACAGATACTTACTAATAATACTTACTTAAATATCTGCAGTTATATATGCATAGATAAAATACAGAAAATATCAAAATTTTGACACTTTATTATTATGAAATATGGGCATTTTACAATTATATAAAGGAATAAAGGTTTTGGGTTTGGTGGGGGGGATGTTTATTCTATTTGGTTTTCAGAGCAGGTAAGTTAATTAAGTTTGAAGTTTAGAAATACGGCTTCTCCAAATGCTTCAGGTCTCCACATGCATTTATAATTTCCGAATCATGCCATACCTCTGATACTGAGAAACACTCTGGCATATAAAAGGAGATCTTTAACAGGCTTAAGAGGTCATGGCTACGAGATGATCTCATGCTACACTACTTTTCTGCCTCAGCTGGATAGTGCATTACCGTTGCAACACCAAATGTTTTTTTCCAGAATAAGGGGGAAAAAAAGGGCAGAATGGTTATTTTCCCAGAAACCGTATCACTGTTGATTCACAAGTTATTTACGTGGAGGTGCTATAAGAACAGTGTGTGCAGCACAGTTTTCTGGACGTTAAAATGCACACTTCCCTAATCTTTAAATATCACTGGGATAGAAGTCTTCAGTCAGAGAACCAATAACATCCTAAAAGACACTGAGAGGTTTTAACAAGCGTTTTTCTGTCCAAAAATGTCCGAATTGAATTTATTGTACATGTAGAAGAGAAAACCAGCTGATATGGGTTTTGGGCTCTCTATGATTTCAGTTTATTTTTAAGTTATTTAGAGAATCATACATTATGCTTCATTTGCACAGTAGATTATGCAAGTTCTGTTTCATAAAATAACTCCATCATAAGCTTTGCATTTGTGGTTAATACACTAATCAAGTGTCATTGTATTTACAGGTTACCGTAACATTCCTCTGTTTTCCAAAGCTGGTGACAATCTTGAACCTGCATCACTGTTTGTTTACGTCTGGTACCATTAAGGAGGCTCCGCCGTAGCAGTAGTTTTGAAGCACCGCACCCTGCTCAATAAAGCAGACATCACAAGGCTTGCAACAATCCAGTGGTCTGATTTCCAGAGTGGCATGTTCTCAATGATTTTATTAAGATAATGGGACTTCTTGTGTGAGTAAATGGCATCCTAAATAAGTAATGGCAACAGAACTGGGCCCTGCTGTAATTTAGAAATAATTCAGAAGGATTGAACTTTTTTAGGACACTTTGTGGAATTCAATTAATAATTTTATTTGCAGCTAATTGCAAAATTATGATTAATTACTGAATGAGAATAATGGTTTAATATTTATGATCTCAGACTTCAAAAATTATGAGCATGTTACAGTGAATTTTTTATTTTTACTGAGCAAAAGCTTTAACTATTGTACAATCAGTCTTTTCAAGGAAATGGGAAAAATGACACATACAATTTACCCTTTAAATTCATAATAACGGCAGCTTCTGATTGGGAGATAAGATAACTCATTAAATTTCCGCTGTCATTTTGCTACCTTTGAAAAAATAGTCTTCAGAAAAACGGCTCTTAAAATGATAAAAACTCAGATGCTAATATTGGTACCTTTTCTCAGCCTAGTCTTGAACCTCCTACTGTTAAAGATATAGACAAATAATACATGGACTGATTTATATAGGGCTCTGTTCGTCATAGCAGCAGGGAGCTTAGGATACATCTTCCTGTGAACTCAGGAAACAGGAAAACAATGGGCAGCTTTGAGGTGGACTAGAAGAACCAGTGTAGAAAACCCAAGGGTTGATTGTGTGATTTAAGTTCTCTGAGAGCAACTTCGTGCCTGACATAACTATCAGTGTAGATCTTGCCCATAAGACAGAATTTTCCCATTTTCCTTACAAAACTGAAGAATTGTTGAGCTTCCACAGGACTGTATCCACACAGCTAACTGCAGATGTGTTACTCACACACAGATTTTTTTCCAAAGGACTACATTTATGAGTTCCTTTAATACCAAACAGTACTGCCTATGTTTTCAGACCGTTCTGATAATATTATGTTTTAATGCTATTTTTAGTCACACATCCTTCATAAAAAAACATCTGTGTTGCTCTAAGATGGAAAATTAGGGCATGCTGTAAACAATGATTAGAAAATGTCACAGGAAATAACACTATTAGGAAATTGCATTAAAGTTATAATAAGAAACCAAGACAGTAGTCTAAGAAGAATCTGAAATCAATATTGAACTGTAAGGTCAGGTAATTTGATAACATTGTAAGCTGGGCACAATGTTTTCTGTGCTTGAGTGGCAAGTCACTTGTTTCTTTACCCAGGAAAGCCTGTAATCTAAAATGTTAGACTTATTGATCTTTGCGCTGATTATATCTGAATGCTAGCCAGTATCCTTTTCATGTGGTAAATATTTTATAGCTTTTTCCAGCAATGAAAAATCCTAATAATAATAATACGCAAGGAGAGTTTCCCCCCACCTCCTCTTACCTCCTCTTACTGAGGAGGTATTTAAACTCTGCAGGCAATCTGGTGGATCCGTTCTGGGAGACAAGCTGCCCAAGTGACATAGGCAACTGGTTTGGTGCTGAAGAAAAACTCCAGCTTATTTGGATTCCTAAACTGCACTCCTAGTGCCAGTTCAGGAACTGTATGTGTTACCTTCCAAAGTCTGATTTGTGAGTCTCCTTAGGGGGAACAAGGCAATTATCTTTAGCCTTTGGCATTATTATCCCTCTGTTGACTGCTTTTCCACCTAGCAGGACAAACGTCAGACCTACTCACTATATGGTAACTTAAACTTTTACAGATCAGACCAGATCACAAATGAAAGTGGCTCCTGTGCATTAAAAACGTGCCCTTGATTCTGGAAAGCTTTATATACGCGCTCAACTGTGTGTGTGTAAGAGGCTGGCATTAATGTACAGTTCATTACTGCTGTTTCCATGCTAAGTGCTTAAAGATGTGGGCAAATGGTTCCTTGGTTTCTGTAAAAATGCTTTGAAGAACAGAGCCCATAATTAGTTCCAGTGAACTCAAAGGTACCACTCATGTTCACATATATATATAGCTCTCCATGTATGTATTGACTGGTTTCTCTTATGCAGCATAAGTATGCAATGGAGTAAGGCTAGTGAACAAAGATTTCCTGCAGCGTGATCTTAAATAAATGCTATGCTGAAACTTTACATTCAATGTTTTATTTATTCATCAATATTAACCTCTCCCTCCTCCTCCTCACAAATGACCATTTATATCTGCTTCTTGGATGTCAGAATAAAAGAAATGATGAAGTATCTTACTGCCAAATGAATATCCTGGATTGAAAGTTACATTATATTAACAGTTAAAAGTACACCAACATATACTGCACAAAATACCTGAAGTGCAACTTTTAAAGGTTTTTTTTTTTTAATGCATTGATTCTGTAACATTTAATATGAAATATGTTAGATGTTTGAAATGTATTGGTACCCAGGGAACCATCCCCAGGACCTCTGGTGAATCACCATACGCAGTGAGTGGGTCACAGTGAACCCTGATAAATTACACCAGTATCAGCATTGTTTTGAAACAGTCAGTGGAGAGATCGTCACTGACTCATATGGGCTCAGAATTAGGCTTTGACCTATGGTTTGATATGTACAGAATATCAGTATTTTTACAGTAGTATTTAATAAAAATAAAACAAAAATACTTTATTACTGCTATAAGACTTTCCTGCATGCTGCTGCAAGTTCTTAGCATGTGATTTCTTACCCACACTAACAGGAACATGTTGTATGAAGATGGCAGAAATTTAAAAAAAATAGCCTTATGATTAGAAATGTTAAGGCATGTGATCAGCGGATAACTGCATATTCTCAAGAGCAACTGAGACAAAACCTACCATGGGAAATGGGATAAAGAAACATTAGTGGATAAATAATTGAATTATCTTAGACAATATTTAAATTATACTGTTTCCCAGTGGATACCACTTTTCTTCATTTAACCGGACACTGCTCAGTTGAATGTTAACAGCTCCCACAAATGTTCCTTTGCTTTTCACAACAAGCTTCAGTATACGTCCTTTGAGCTCTGTGACTCTGTCATATGCAACCTGCAATTATATACAGTGAAACAGAAAAAAAAATTTAAATATGTGAATCTATTTGATAGGCAAAACATTTACGTTGATACAGCATTCAGGATGGTTATTACAACTTTCCAATAACTGCTTTAAGCTGCCCTCCAGAACTGTAAACTACTACCTGTGAGCCAAATTCACTCTGATTAGTGCATTTACCTCAGAAATATATTTGACTTAATGTAGTTTAAATATAAGAGCTTCCGCCTGCTTAGGCTGATTACTGAGCGCTTGTAAACAAATTCAAAATCCGTGTTTGCAAAGCTTGAGAAAAAAATGGATATACATAATTTTCCCTGGGAAAACTGAAACTCTAACTTAAGCAGAATTATGAACTCAAATGTGAAGAAAAATACCAGATCCTCCATGAAGTCCACCACAAACTGTGATAACACTGTTGATTTTAGGAGGGAGACATTCAGATGGAGCATACTCAACAGGGGTACCCCTCCCTGTTTTTGAACCGGCTTGCACTCAAAAGGTCATACTAGGGAGCAGGGTTTTCTCACCCATTTAGAAACTTTTGGAAACAGCTGTTAGCAAAGTCACACCTTGTGTTCTCCACCCTTCTCTTATACCTCAGAACAGGCATTCACAATTTCACTTGCAATGTTCACTGTGTCTGTTTCACCAAATTGTATATGAATAAAAAAATTATAGCTTTCCTGACCCCCCCCTGCTGGCATCTCCCTGCCAAAGTCAAAGTGAAATGGTGAAGAAAATCAGAAAAGCAAGGAGAGGTACAATAAGTGGCTATATAATTTAGATTAGATCTATGATTTGATTACTGCAGTGAAATTAATGTTACAGTAGGAATGTGCCCTGTTTTTTGCCCAGATATGAAAGTTACCTCCTTCAGCTGCTGCTTTAAATCACCAAAGAAGTGTGCATGTAAGCTGCAAGAGCTATGACATGTTCAGTCTGGTGGATCACAATAGGAGTGACCTGGGGTGATGAGCAACTTGCAGTCTTTGGACACAAAGTGGTTTTAAGCTGTGGTCAATAACACACTTTGCAGTACAGGGTAGGCTGCTTCAACTGATCCTAATATAATGTTTCTAAAATGATATTGCAAATTCAGCCAAAGCAAGGTGTAGCACCTTGCACCAGGATATAGGCACAGCAGAAAGACTGAATTCAGATAGCTGAATTAGTATGTGGATAAAACTGATACCACCTGCCAAAATTTTACTACCAGGCCAGTTAAATCCTGAAATCATTGTTTAGGAATAATATTTGCCTCCCGTTTTTACAGCTAGATTAAAGGGAGGTGAGGTACACAGGGCCATATAGTAAATTAGCAGAACAGCTAGATCTGCAGTTTAGATATTCCTGGCTCCAAAAAAAAGCAGCACTGTTGACCTGCAGGACTCTAATGACATTTTCATCGTAAATAAGGGACAGTTGCTTTGCCTTATGTAGCCATGGCACAGTTCCTAGATTTGTTGTTAATTGTCCAAATTAGCCTTGACGCACGGGGGCCAGAGGGAGCCCTTGGGCTCCTGCCACAGCTCCCTCCTCGCCCTTGGTCGGGCTTCCTTGGGCTCTTCAGTTGTTGCAGGCCTGCAGCCCCTCTCCTCCAAAGGCAGCTACTGCAGCAGTACTAGGCCTGTATGGCCCTGGGGTATTTGCCTACATTTGTCCTCCACCCCAAGGGTAGGATGGAGCAAATCCCCCCCTTGCTGTGGCTTCACTATGGCAATGCACACTCCGCTTTGTCTTGGAGATTTGCTCCTGCTGTGAGTTCCCGCACACGCAAGCGCTCAGAGACTAACTGAGGTCAAGTAAGACCTTATAGCATGTTGCATGGCCAGAGCTACACATTATGAACAAGACCCCACTGTGGCTGCTTCTGCTCATTTACACTTTTCATGGTGAGAGTTTAAACTTAAATCATTCCGATTTATTTTCCGCTTTTAATTTTGCTTAGTTTACTAACCTACTCTGGAACTTCTTGAGTGATTCTTATTGATTTCTTTCAATGTTCCATAAGCAAGTATGTTATTATTTTTCTCCTAATCTCTGCAGCTGCTTTTCCCATGTTTTTTCTCCTATTCGTCTCAATTGTCGATTTTAATACAACGTTATACCAATGTGAATGCAACAAACTCCAAAATTCAAATTCAGGTACAAGAGAAAAAAGGAACGCTTGTTAAAAGCAACTTTAAAACATTCAGTATAGTTCATTCTATTGTCAGCCCTCCTGGACCCTCTCATCTTTACTCTCACACCCAGGAGTAAAAAACAAAAATAAAATGCACTTTTGCAAGGTTGCTAATTTGCTGTAGGCAGTTATAAGCAATAAAAGCACAAAACTAAAAACAAAAACACCCAAGAGAGGCACATTTCATAATTTTCTCAGTCTGAAACACAGAGAGAAATTAATATACAGTTTCCTTCAAGCCATTTGGCTTTAATAAAAACTTATGAACTCATAAAGAAAGGCTAGTACATTTCTGTACACAGCATTTTGGACAGTAAGTAACTTAAAAGACAGCTGACTTGTATTTTTAATTGTTTTCTCTTCCCTGAGGCTTCTTCTGCCTCAGTCTACCAACCCTGGACAGAAAATACACACAGAATGATATCACATATGGAAGAAGAGAGGTGCTAATAGCGCAAGCATCAGGTCTGAAATGTCAGAGTTCAACAGAACCGTATGTCCCTATTGCGATTAGCATTCCTGCTAAAAAAGACTGAACATCTGCTAATAAGGCTGTGAGTTTTGAGTAAAAGATATTGAAGTTTTCATGAAATTTCTCTTAAGAGCAGAGGGATGCTCCTATTTCCTTAACCACAACTGAATCCTCTCCCATTGAGTACTGTCTGACTGCAGCCAGGATTTTGGCGTTTGCTGCATTCAAATCTGTATAACAATAACCACAAAGACAACTGCTTTCTGGTGCTGCTAGGTGGTTCTTATCCACGGTACATTTTGAATCTTTTACAATTAGTGTTGTTAGACAAACATATGATATTTCCCAAGAAACTTTTTTGGCCAGTTGAACTAGCCTTATTCCACTGTCTCTCTGATTCCAAAAAAGAAAAGAATTTAAGAGAAAAATAAAGCCTAGTTCACTTTTATTCCATTGCAGTATCATAGGGAGTGCAATCTGTCTCAGCTGTTAGCAACAACACTACTTGAGGAGCCTACTTACAGCTGCACTGGAAGCCATCAATGTAAGTAGGTAACTTTTGTAATCAACTAGATGTGGGAAAAGAAGAAGCGTTATTAAAACCCCAGGACTGGGAAACTGGGAGATAAGGACTCTGAGACCCAGATGACTAGCTTAAACTTCATCATATCTTATCTATAAAACAGGGTGGAGTGGTAATATTTTCCATGCCTACTACTTTGAAGCTTGCTCAAAGTGCTTTTGAAAATTGCTTTGAGATCCTTGGGAGATTTTCTGTATGTAGTAATTATCATCTCCAGTCCCACCTACTGCTTGAATCTTGTCTCCCCCTACAAAAGAATACAGTTTATGTTGCTTCCCATTTTGTAGTAAATGTTTCTCCATACAAATGTTTCGTTTTACCCCAGAGATGGCAACGCTTCAGTGGTGAGTGAAATAATTATATATGGCTGTGAACTGCTAATATTTTTGACATAAAAAGAACTAGGTTACTTATTATATGTTATTATTTAGGACAGTGAAAACCTATTTGGTTTTCTATTTTCCTATGCGCATTTGAATAACAGGATCCTTTCAATTAGTACTTTTTATGTTATTATACAAATCTGAATGAAAAACAATCTAGGTTTTGGTGCAGTGATGTTTGGGCTCAGATGGCTAACATGTAACTATAATTATGGTATAAGACCAAAGAGTGTGAATAATCTAACTGCTTTGCTAGAGAGAGAGAGACTTAGACTGTCTCACTCCTAAGAAAGAAGCAAAGCAGAAGACTGCACACGCTTATGGTTCAGCTTATGATATTTTCTGTTTGGCAGTACTCACCATAACAGCTCTAAATGCTGTACTGTTATTTTATTTCAAGAGTGGACAAGGAAAACCAAACAGATAAGAAACGGTGGAAGGAAGTGGACAGTACTCACAATTTCATTGTAAGTAGGGTCAGTGCTTTTTGGAACGGTTCTTGTTTTCCTTCGATTGACCTCATCAGGATCTGGTAAAAGATAAAATTCAGCATGTGCGCTTGGGGCAGACCCATCTGGGAGATGCTGAAAAATTTAAAAGAGTTATAAATATGAATGCCTGTGTTCTTGCAAAGAAAACAAATAAAGAAGTACCAAATGAAATCTAGGCTTTAAGTAGACACAGAAATATATTACATTCGCAGTATTCTCTTGGCTAAGTTGGAGTGCTAACATAGTAAACAACAGGAATTCTTAGAATTCAGCTTCATATCGAATCAGAAAAAAATAAACGAAATAATATAAGTGCCTATCTTTAATACTTTATGTTCCAGTGGAAATCCCTTAAGCATCAATCTGCTTTAACTCGATTTAAACTGATACAAAGTCTAGCCCTTCCATTTTCCAGAGCAACGCCTAGAAAATGGACTCTAGCCAGTCAGTTTCTATTGATTTTAACCCTTAAGTAGAAATGCTGATGCTGGGGAGAACTGATTGCTTCTAAGGGTGTTTCATAAAGGATATTACTGTAGGAGAACCGAGAGCCAGTTTGGGCAGAACAGGATTCTTATTATAACTGTCTGCCCCATCTTTCCCATCACACAGCTGCAAACCCTCTTCCATTCCAGTTCAGATTACTTGCGATATTCCAGATACTGCAGCTTACGGTAGTCATTTTGGATCACACCCAATCTATTCACCTGGCTCAATCACAGGCTAATGCTGGTGAGTGTGCAGTTCCTGGATAATTTCTGAACAGCTGTAATCTTATTACTAAAGCAACATTACAGTTACTCAGAAAACACACTAGTAGCTTGGGAGGCTTTAAAAGAAGATATAAGAAATACAATCATGAATAACTATGGAACAGGTATCTTCTGAGCATATTTCAGTTAGTGCTTAGCTTACAGTTAAGCAGAAACCTCTGCGCTGGTGACACAATATGGTATCAGAAAGCAAAACACGGAGCGTAAAAGCATGAGTGTTTATCAAAATATCAGTAATTTTAACAGTATTATCAGCATTTCAGGCAGTAAGTTTACCTGCCAGCTCACAGGCAATCCAGTGACAGGATGAAAATGAAAATGCAGGCAAAAAGAAGGGAATTTAAAATGTTTGGAATAGATGAACCCTGAGGATTACATAGGTGGTTGCCTTTATGTCTACCACTGTATTTTAACCTGGCTCAGAATAAAGTCATTTCTCAGATTTTGATTATTCACAGAATTTGACTGGAAATAGGGGGCTTTCTACAGGCATTATCAACAACATATCCTTGAGAAAGGAGAAACTGCTGGTGTCTTAGCAATAAATGACTTCTCTACTGAGAAGAAAACCAGTGCTTAAATGTGTGAGCAATCAGTTCTTGCATATCAAATCTCTGCTTTCTGTTATCTGAAATGATCCTTCAAGGCAAATGATGTGGCCAACTGTACAGCTTAATATTGCTATGGCTTACACTGCACATCATCAAAGGACATACTGCTCAAATAATCTTATATTGTCAGCTCTACTTGAACAACTAATGTTACTTTCACTAAGCTCCCCAAAGGTATATTGGTTTCAAAATACACATTTGATTTAAATAGGTGGGATTCAACTGCCAAAATAGGAACACCACTAAGTGTCAATGAAACAAACAGATATTTTCCTAGGACAGGGTACCATACTGTTAATGCAGTATTTATGACTTATACTATCCACTTAAAAGCCTATCTTTATTGATCTAGGACTATATTAAAACTCCAATCAAGGAACACAAATAACAGTAAACTGAACAGACTCTTGAAAATCAGGAAGGGAAAAAGAAATCTAGCCTTAAGTATTAGTCCAAGCTACCAGGATCCTGACTGTAATCAAGCTCTGTCCCTCTCAATGAAGAGGCAAGTGCTGCTGTGCCTTTAAAGGTCAACAGACTTTAGCTGGTTCAGACAAAACGGGGAGCATGCTTTGAAAAAAAAAAAGGGGGGGGGAGGGGGTGAGGAGTTTTGTCATGTGTTCAACTGAAGCCTGGCACAAGAATCTTCACTATCTCAGGCACTGAAAAACAATACAGGGAGAGTCCCATACAATTTAAGGCTTTATAAGTAATCTAGCAGTGTATTGCCTATGCAGGAACCATGTTGGAGCTACTACTGCATGCTTAGGTTAGCAGCAGCTGAACGGGGCCCAGGATCCAGATGGTAGGTACCAGCCTACAAGGGTAATGGAGACGATGGCTGCATCTGCTTGCTGGCCATGCAGGGCGAGCGGGAGGCCCCAGAAGCGATGCCAGCCTGTGCTATCCATTGCTCCTGGGGGAAGCTCTTTTCAGGAGACAGGATGTCAAATGCTGCTCCACTTTGAGCTGCGGAGTTAGGAGAGGGCACAGGCACGTGTACTGTGCACCCCTGCACGCTTCAAGACAACAAAGGCACAGATCGGGGCAAGGTAGTTTGCATTTGAATCAGGCAGTCTCCGTCACCTGCAATGGAAAGAATCCGAGCTGATTGCTGTGTGATTGTTTAACAGGAGCTGAGTATCCAAAGGTGCATGCTATGAATTGGGGAAAAAAAGCCAGATAAAATCATCACTGTACCTCTGAGTTGCTCCTTGCATCCTACTAGTAATTCTAACACATTATCTAACCTTCAGCCAACTAACCTTCCCCCATCAGCCAACTGCTCCCAAATTCTGAGGAAGGTATTTCACAGTACTGCTGTGGCCACATGAAATAGGGACAGAAAACTTGTTCCTTGCTATTCCTTTGAATGTAGCTAACCACGTGTTGAAAGAGGTGAGTGGGAGGAAAGGGTCATGCAAGAATATCAAAAGAGAGAATATTTTAACAATTCACAGAGAAAACTCAGGGCAGAGCAGTTGCTCTGGGATCTTTCAGAGCTAAAAACAAAGCCACTTTTCATGAATAGTAGCAATCAGCAGCACAACTGTTAAAGAGGCAATTTAAAGGGCAGCCACCTGAATTCAAACTAGAGATCTTAGTTGTGGTTGTTGGGTTTTTTTTTTTCTGCTTTACAGATAATATTCTCCTGCTTCAGCTTCCCTTGCTGAGGGAGACAAACAGGTCAGGCGAACTCGAATTTCCACAAGTATCCCAAGTCTCCATCCGCAATGGCTCTGTTATGCCATCAAGAGACTAAAGAGCTTCAGCTGAGCACTGCATAAGGACTCATCTTTGGTTATCCAACTGCCCTCCCCTAACTCCTGACATGAGGCAAAATATCTATCAAATACCCCTAACTCTTAAAAAGGCCCTCTCCCATCACAACTCATCATTCAAAACTGTAGAGGAAGAGCATGTATAAATGAGCTGGGGCTTTATAGGAGCTGAGTTTGGATAGGCAAAGGCACAGTGGACAAGAGTGAAGCACTGGCTAATAGTATGCAGGCAGCTTCACTAGCTCTAAGCTGCTGTACTTGGCAGGACTAGTCTAGCTACTCTTCTGTAGACGCCCTTTTCGAAGTCATTCAGTTATCTACCTATGAAATGCTGATTTCATATTAATGAATTACCATGGAGAGAATAAAGCCGAATTACGAACAGATCAAAATGAATCCCAAAACATTTAAGGTAGGATCTGAATATTCTCTTTGCGTAAATTCGTAAGTCCTTACAAAACTTGGTCGTACGATCAGTTTATGCCAGCTTCTCTTTTGATTTGCACAATAGTTGAATATTTTCTTGTAAAGAGCCTGCTTCACTGAAGGTTTTCTGGGGACAAGAGTTGCAAAGGCCATGGAAGGAGCTGTACTTTGCCAGATGCTCCATACCAAAAACAAAGAGGGATCTTGGCAGTTCAGGAATCACAGTTTGAAACCAAGAGTAGGTTAACATGGCAGAACTATCTTTCTAAATGAGTGTTTAACCTAAGACAGATGAAATCCGAAGTTAAAGTAAGGTGTTTTATTAAGAGAACTAACAGAGCAGGAAAAAAAATCCAAGCTTTTGGGCAAACTAGTCCTTTCTCAGGCTTTCACACATGATTTGAGCAGCTGTTTGAATGAAAGAGAATGGAGAAAACTTTAGATTATTTTTTTCTTTCTAAATATGATATCTGCTGTCATATTCCAAAATGCCACATTTAGTGAGAAAAACACTGGATTATCCTTTCACTCTTAACTCAGAGAGCAGTAGCAGATTTACACTACACTATTAACTAAATATGAAGACTATCTGACCTAAATGCCAGTCTCATTTGCTCCAAAGAATATTTTTTCTGGTGGGTCCATTTTCATAGGTTTTCTAGATTTCCACAGAATAAGACTTCCAGGAGCCTTATGAGTCAGTTCTGAAATCCAGAAAGAAAACTTTCTGTTATTAGTCGATGAAAAATCACTAATATCTTTCCACAGTTCAGGCCAGCAAGAAAACCAAAGGGTCCTTTGGGGATGCCATTTTGCACGTTAACTGCTCTGCAAAACTGTTACATCTTGAATGCGTTTGTGGTTAAGCAACTAGATAAAAACAAAGTTTTAGGTTGAATTCTGTTTATATTTAAATCTGCAGTCACTTCAATAAACACAAAGGAGTAGACTAAATCTCCTGAAAAGAAAACGGACTACTTCTGAAAACGCATAAAGGAAGTTACTCCCAATTTAAATGAATGTCCTCGAGTAGAGTTTAGCCAACAATCTTAGTTCTTCTGTTGTATACACTTGCAAATGAATTCAAGCTGTAAAAATGCATAGGCCTGCAAAGGTATAATACCAAGTTGCCAAAAGAAATACCAATGCTTTCCTTAGTAGGCCTATGGACAAAAAACCTCACTGATTTTGATCTGGAGATAAAAAGAGAAAAAAAAAAAAAGGAGTTGATTTTGGAAGCTGACTCCCTGAGCTTTCTTCAAATACAAACAAGCCACTACCACACAATTTTCTCAGAGAATGACCTGCCTGCTTGACTCTGATAATGGCTGATGTTTCGAAGAAATTGAGTTACAGTTGTTTGTATATATGTTTTTTAAATAAAAGCTTTCTTTCTGAAATGTTCTTTACCTCTGAAGCAACGCAGGTGCTGAAAATATTTGAGCGAGAGAGGGAGACAGAAAGTAAATAATACTTTGGATCTACTTCCCTCCACATCTGTAGTTCAATACTGAAAAGCTAATCCAGAGATATATCTGTTATGGCTATGTTCCATTATTCACTCCAATTTTATTTTCCAAAACAAAAAGAGAATTGATATTTACTTACAGAAAAATATGCAGAAAGGTAATGACTGGTGTAATTCAATTTTAAATATATTAGCTATGGCGGGGAAATAATGGATGAAATTCAATTAATTTTTCCACAAGAATTACATTATCCTAATGACTTTTCTCCCTTGATCTTTACTAACTATCGAAAACACTCCTTAAGGATGGATTCTTTGTTGACATCAAGAAAGGGCTAAATGTGTCTTCAAAATTTGCCATATTTTAAACTATGCAATTTAGCAGGAGCATGAATTCTGGGCCTTGCTCAGATGAGTTTTAAGGGAAGTTTTATGATGGTAACTGGACACTTCAGGGATAACTTATTAAAATGTTTATTAAAACTCACCTCTTCCTAAATGACATTAAATTTTCTTTTTAGGTGACTCATCCCCCAAATTCACATCATCTCATCAGTTTGTCTTGGTCTTAGACACGCAAATATTTTCCAGCCTTCTGTCCTAGTGTGAAACAGATTGGTGGCTCCTGAACGTTTGATAGTTCCAGCTGCTGTTCTCGTTCTCCCCGTTCATTTTCAGCCATCTTGACAAAAACTAAAAATGATCAAAGGTGACTTGCATTCACTAATGCCACCTTTTCTCCTCTGTAAATAACTTGCTTTCTTCCTCCAAAATTAATTTCCTGGACATTTTCAAATCTCAGTTACTCTCTTCTCCTTCGTCAAAGAAAAATTCTTCAGGCTTTAGACAGGCTCCCATTACAGCTACTCCCCCGAAAGTGAGGGGAAAAATATCCTTCAAATTGTCCAGTAGCTCTAATATTTAGTTTTCCCATCCTTCACCTTCATCCTGCTTTTGTCTCTTACATACACTGCCATGAGAACTTATTTTCTACATACTGAAGAAAGGACTACAAACTATTCCTTAATATTTAATATTAAGATGTCTTTATAGATTTTTAAAACCTATTATTATATTAAATGGTTAGAAAAAAAAAGTCACAACTGCAAAGCAAAATGTTTATATATTAAATGTAGACGTGAGACAAATTTGAATGTTATCCAATAAGAGAGGATTAGAAAAAATCCACTGAGGAATTCTCTCTTGCACCCCAGTAACCTGTATAAAATAGTAGCTGCCTCCTGACTAAATTAAAGCTCATAAGAAATGTAAGAGTCATCAGTACCATTGCATATGTAATTCACTTTCTCCGAGTGGCATAGTCTAGTTCAGATGTACTGTAGCAGAAAAAGGCTAGACCCTGTCTTTGTAAGCTGCAGTTTAATTAATAAATACAGCCTCTGCCTTAGAAAAGATAACATCCTCTAGGCTAATTCTAAGTTTAGAGATTTGAGAAAATAATCAGCACTAAAATAATGACATTCCCAAGCAAGAGGTCCCTTCAAGGAATAGGTTAATAAGATATATAAAACCTTGACATTGCTATGTGAATGAGAGGTTGCCCTCTTCCTTCATAAATCACAAGATGGGCCTGAAGAGCCTTCCTTCTTTTTGCTCTGAGATCTGCACATCCCAAAGCACTGAACACCTTTGCTCGACTCTGCCACTGTTTTTCATTTTCCTAGCACAAAATATTTTCAAATTACTTGAAAGAAAATGCAAAAGGAAATCATCTTTGCAGTAATTAAATACAGGAAAGATGATCCACTATATTGCTGTGGTACACTGTGCACTGTATGCTATTGACAAGACAAAACAAAAAGCAATTGGTCAAAAGTGATTGCACAAATTTGGTACTTTTTCATAAATGGTTGTTCTTTTTCACCTAAAATTTGAAAATATTTAACTGCTGTTCTCCAAGGTAAGTTTTATATCTTTGGATCCCATATTTCTTTCCCTCTTCTCTGTTAGCAACTCCATTCCTATTTTCATCTCATGCACACAAACAGGTATGGAGATAAACAGAGAAGATGCACTGTGACAGAGGTCACTGGCAGAGTAACAAAAAAAGAAATGAGGCTGATCCAAATTTAATACAGGGAAATAAAAGGAGATGTTGCTTTAGAACAACATCTGTGTTATTTCAGGGAAATTCTGGGAGGCATTTTCTACCTTTTAGAAAACCAGTAGTGGTGGTGGTGGCAATGGAGCAAGCCTCCAGATGGCTTTGTCATTTACTGTGATAAAAATGCAAAGGTGTTCTATCACTGTCATTGCTTTGAATCTCCGCATACAGCTTGTGCACTCTGTGCACAATATCCTTGTGAACCTATCTGTTCCACATGCAGTTTGTCAGGACACCAAATGGGCAAACCGTGCCTAATGCAGGTGCTGTTTATTCAAGAAAAACAGTACTTTTGTTACTGTAGTTTATTCCAGCCTTCTCTCTCCCAGGTGAAATAAGGTATTTTGGCCAAGAAGTGCAGGTTTGCTGGTTCAGCTTTGTTTCTAGTAGAATAGTAGGGACTGGTGCAGTCTAGCTATTGATGGAAGACCATATGCTGCACCCCTAATGGGGGGAGATCTGCCAGCACAAATAGCGTCTAGAGCTGTCCTGAGTCACAAAATCTCTAAACAATGGATGCGCCATCAGATCAACACCGTCCAAGACCTCCTGGCTGTCAAATGGGAAAATGAAAAAACAATCACTGAGAGAGAAGGAAAGCTTCACAGCTAAGGCCCTGCAATAAAGACATAGTTCTGGGCAAAAATGTCGACATGTTGACATATCGCTGTGTATACATGAGCTAGGTATGTAAGTTCCCACTGAAGTCTGAGATCTCTTTAACTATGTCAAGGGAGGTCAGAAGGAGATTCCGCTCATCATAACATAGACATTTCCTGGCAAACTTTATTCAGTTGCCCACACACTGGTGTTTAATGCCATTCGAGACACGTAAGGTACTTAAGACACCTGCACAAAACTGGCAGGCATGCCACATGCCTTATGTGGGGCCCTCCTCTTCTGCAGGGGCAAGCAGAAACCGGATGGGACATGATCTCCATGGTCCTCTTCAGTGGCACTAGTCCTATATGTTTAGGAAACTGAATTGGGCCTTAAGTCTCCACTGATGGTAATGCAAGTTTGGACATTTAGAGCAGGATTCAGTTTCTTAAATACAGGTGCCTCATGCCACCTGAGAGGCCAAAAGGTATGCGTATATGGAGATAGAAATATGACATAGGCTTCATGGGAGACCAGCACCCATAAGTGGTAGGTGGAAGTCAAACAAGATACGTCACGGTATCTAAAATAACCCTGATCGGGCAACTGAATTCAACCACATTGTGTATGTAGGTGTCTTAATTTCAAACTGAATCTGACTCAAATTAGGCCAAAGCACATATAGACACACATACAGTGGGATCTTTTAAAGCATACAGCAATGCTAAATATTTAACAAAAACAGTTTTTCCTTGTAAGGAGAAAGACAGACCCTTGGAAACAGACTGGATCCCTAAAGATTCAGGGCTTCCTAAGAACTGTGTAAAACGCTTCTGATCTGCTTCAGTCATTTGAGAGGAAAGCCCACTGAACTCCGTTCACATTAGTTACTCCAGTTTAAGCATTGCCCTGTGATACCCAGATGGTCCCAAGGGTTTCCCTTCCAAGCCTTTATTTCTATAAAGCTCTGAAACCAGAATTGAACACTTTCAGAAAGATCAAGACAAGAACCAATACATAGTTGATACCCAGGTTAAAAAGAGTGATTTCTTGTCTCAATGATCAAAAGAGAGCTATGTATTAGGACAGACCCAAGCGAAAAGGGGTAGAGTCTGTACAACCACATGACTATAAACTGTCAGATAAAAGAGGCTCATATCTTTTATTAACCATTGGCAGTAGCAGACAAGGAGGACTAGTACTTAGCTCCAGCAAGTAATGATATAGCCTTGCGTGCATTTACTGCTGTTTCTGAACTAACAAAACACGCTATCTTTTGGTCACATACTTATTCTCTTCTCTCCTTGTCTAGGCACAGATAGCAAGTGAACATAAAAATGCACAAAGAAATAGTGACAGTGTGTCTTCACTCTACAGTATTTGTCTTCTCATTCTCTTAATCAATTACTTAAAAAGGTTTTTGGGTGCCTGGTGCAGACTACTTTTAATATCTCAAACTCTAAGGGCTTCCTCCACTTTTCTCTAGGAGATTATTCCACAGCTTGCTGCCTCCCTCTGTAAGAAAGCATTTCATTATACGATGCATGCAATTTCTGCTCCTTAATTACATCTCATTATTTCTAGTTATGCTCTCGTTTAATGTCCTAAATAATTCCTCTTGAATCTTGCTGTCTTCTTCCTTAAATATTTGCACAATCAACTTGTGCCCTTAGTAGTCAGTTCTTAATTAATTTAAGTTATAGTAACAATAAATCACTTCTTAAGAATCAATCAGTCCCAAGAAACCCTACTGAGAATTGTTCTTTGAACTTGTATTCTAGTTTTTAAGTATCTTCCTGAGAGAAATGCTCTAGCATCAAAGCCTGACAAAGACAAACTACTTCCCTTTGGTGCCAAGACATCAGGATCCGGCCTTTCTCATTGCCATCTTTCATAACAACCTCACATCTCACCGTTTGTTTTTTCCTGACATTACTACACGATATAGATCTATATCTCCCTAAGGTAACAGATTTCATTTGTCCAGGCTGGTTGCAAGGTTCTGCAAATTGCTTTTATTTTCTTGATCTTGTCCTGTTTTCACTATTATTTTTAAAGTTGTCCTCATTTGCAACCAATGGCAAATTTAATTTTTGTTCACCTTTATCTCCCAGATCACTCAGGTTATTAAACAGAACTCGCTGATTTCTTTCCTCAACACAGATGAACTATGTAGGGAATTACTTTTTTGAAAATTAGCAGTTGGAATTTAGACCTGAGGCAGTACTGCGACTGTGGAAGATTAAAGGGTTTAACACAGAATAATAACACAACTACTGGTACAATGACTTTGTCAAACATCTTTAATGACAAATATGTTGGAATCCAACAGTAATCCCTGTGCCATGAAAGCAGATATCCTCTCTTCTCAATTTAAACTACTGCTGAGTAAGAGTACCTTTTGTTTATAGGTGCTCAGCTAATTTTAAGTTTCAAAGAGCACATGTCCATGTTCTAAGCTAATTTACATTCATTTTTAAAGTAAAAGCATTTTCTAGCCACAAATGTGAAATTCAATACAATCTCTTTATGCACTAAAGTTAGCTCAAAAACTTTCTTTTTGTGGCTTCTTATTCTTTTCAATAGTAGTCTACAGAAAACATATCTGAATGTCTTACATTCCTCCAGCAGCCAAACTGCTGATTTAATTGTCACTGATACTTATCTTTCTGAATAATTTTTGTTTAGCTCAAAGAGATTTCTTCCCAGTTACTTTCCATCTGTGGGCAATTTGCTAGGCTTCACCTAGCTATGGAAGTTCTTCCCTATCTTTGTTGGCTAACCCAAGGGCTGTAGTAAAGCAAGCAGGTTACATTCCTAATATTCTGAAAGGGTCTAATGTGGCCCTTTATTTAACTAATGGGCATAGCATGGCTGGCAGGTAATACATTTTCTTTCCATTTAGATCTGTACATAATAACAATTCTTAAAGCATAAGCATCAGCAAGCCGATGAGAGCACAGACGGGAACCAACTCTGATGCAACAAGAAATTCCCACCCCCTTCCAAGGTCAAACTAAAGCCAAAGCCCAAGCAAAGGCAGGGGAAGCATTTACCTGTACTGCTCTTGGGAACTTCCCTACTGCCCTGCACCTGAAGGCTTAAAATATATTTCATCCCCTTGGCTTAGAGAAAGCTTGGCTCTCACCTTTCTTCCCAAAGCCCTTCATCTATCACATTTCACAAATGTTTTTGGAAGCAATTTGTACTCATATGGTGCAGGACACGAAGTGGAAAAGAGGCTGGATGTCTGTGTAAGTCTAAAGCTGATTACTGATTTGTCACCCAAATATCAGCTATCCTAGAATCATTAATCATCAGGAGTGTTTCATGACAGCTGTTATAAAAGGAAGGTTGGATGTAGTTTTGGAAAGTACTGTAGGAGCTTATTTTTCTTCTAGCATATTTTCCCCTTGTAAAATTGGTTCTGAATTCATCACCCACACATGCTTTACTGAATTTTAGCAACATTTATTGGCATGAGGCTCAAGGACAAGCTGGCTTTGTTTCTGCTCCCCACTAGCCCTGAGGAGTTATTCTGTCCACAAGAAGTAATGGGCAAGAATGCTTAGCAGCAAGGATTGGAAAGTTTAGCTGCTTATCTAGAAAAACAGGGCATGCCTGAAGTCATGGCAACGAATTCACCAGAAAAAACACACTTCTGTGCCAGTGTGAACTACTATTCCCCTCTGGTTCTCTGTGAAGCAGCAAAAAACTTATTAACCAAACCTTTTCTGATCATCAGAAATAGCTGTTTCCTCTGCCTCTTGTCTCTGATTAGACAAGAGAACCCCGCGCTGCAGCAGCGTTTAAGCTGGCTGCTGCTGGCTACTCAGTACTAAGCTAGCCCCTAGTCCTCTCTATGTAAAAACTGCTAAGATCTTGATTTCCCACATTCTCTGTGTTAGGTAACATAGATGAAGGGCAGTGGACTTGAGCATTTCAAGTTCAAAACCTACATCTCTTTCAATGTTCATAAATCTCATTGCACAGTTTCTACGCAGATGTAGCAGCCTGTGGCTTTAAGGCAGTCCCTCAGGCTTGCTTTCTGCCTCTCCCTGTTCTGTTCCTGTCTGCTGCCATTCTCCTTGTTGTGCTGCCACAGCTGGTTTGCTCTTGCTCTTAGCTGAGGAGTCATTCCAAATGCCAAAACAAACCTTGCCCTGGATCCTATGTCTCTCTCCTAAGACCGCTTAGTGCACTTTGTCAGGTACGGCATTGCTGAGTCTGTGTAAGAAGCTAGTCCTGCTCCAGCCCCATCTGCTGCTATATCCTCCCCAGATGGAGAAGCAAAAGCTCCCAATCTCTCCATATAACCTCTCTGGTTTTCATCATTATGCCAAGGCTCATTTTGATTTGCTTCTAGCCTTCCAGCTTTGCTTGATTAAGACAATGCTGCCTGTACTGCCTGTGCACAGTATTGTACTGCCTGTATTTGAGTGCTGTAACGCCCCAAGAGACTGACTTAAAATTATATAATACACATGTTTAGAAGATTGCATTTTATTAGCATCATGGCTTTTGCATCTTTGAAAATTGGATTAAAGCTTTTCTCAGCAACCACGGTGATGCCCTTTAAATCATCAGCAGAAGCTGAGAATCTGATGTGAGTCACCTGACTTCCAGAATCTCAGGATTCAAAGAAAACTATAAAATTCTGAGGAAAATCATGAGACTTCAAAACACTTTTGGTAACCCATAATTTTCTGTCTAACGGAATTCCTCTTTGCTGTATGCCCCCAGTCATTAAGTGGAGACAGACATTTGCAACCAGTCTTACATCCCTCCATTCAAATAGTTTCAGTGCCTTCATTCCTGGTCTAGACACAAGTATTTTCTCAGTGAGAAAATATAGTCTGTGTTATATTGGAGGTTAGATTAGATGGTCCTTTCCAAGCTCAAAAATTCATGAGGCTGTTCTACTCTGTTGTTGTTCTTTGAGGCATATTTAAGAGAGTTTTCTTCAAGCAGGACTGGCTTTCCTAACACGACTGAAATGCTGCTGTGATTAGGGAGGGGACATTCGGAAGTAGATCGAGGAACAACTGATTTGTATACATGCAGTAAATCTGGCACATGTGGATGCATGAACGTCTCAGATCAGAAGCGCCTCCTGCACTGCGAAATCCATGCAGGCGCGCCCATGAGACAGTCCTCTGGCAGGTCTGCACCGGACCAACTCTCTCTCAAGTGTGATAGCATTTTCTTCTGTGACATTCCACATGAATGGGAGTAGCTTCATGAAAAAAACCCTTAAAGCTATTGTGCTGCACTTTTTTCAACTCCCTCCTTTAAAGAACCTATATGACACTTGACAATGGCTATAAACCACCAGCACCAGCTCTTTAGAGATTATCTTGTGCATTACGTATTAATATAAGAGTGGCACAGCAAGATCTAGATCTCTTATTAAAATCCCTAGAACGAACCCCATACAAACAATAAAAATATAAACATAAAAATTATTTAAATGGATCAAAGTCATTCTCCATCACAACTCCTGTCAGTTCAGAGAGTCCACATTTGGGATGAATTTGGCCCACTACAATTATTTTTGCATCTCAACATATCATAGAATCTCTATAAAGCGATAAATTAAATGGGAGAGAGCAGTACAAAAATTATTTACGATAAATTACAAAATTAAACAAGATGGTAGAGTAATCTCTGCACAGATGAACCACTAAAATATAATTAGTGAGACTCTGCAAAAGACTGAATGTACCTGAAATAGCTTTAACATGTCTTGAATAAGATATCATCTTGGCATACTTTTAAATCCCTGTTCTGATCAAAAAAAAAAAAAGTAAAAAAGAAAGGAAAAGAAAAGAGAGCACGATAGAGATATTGATCTATGGGACTGGAAAGCTGAAAAGATTACTAATGTGAGAGGGAACCTTTCTTTTCTAGGTTACTAGTCTGAAGGTAGTCCACTATCACAGAGCAGAGCTATTTTATAATTTAGACCAGAGGATGATGGATAGACGGACAGAAAAAAGGAAGGATACACAAGCCCAGGATTTACAAACATGATTGCCAAAGTTTGGCTGCTTAAATAGTGACCTTACTTTGAAGTCATGAATCATTGTTAGTCTTACTGAATTGGATCTGTAGCTCTTTTCTATAATCTCACTACAATTTGACTGTATTGGATTTGACTGCAAGGCATCAACTTCCAAACGCTAGATAATAACTTAAAGTTGCATTGTCCCTTTCCATAATAAACTGAACTGAGCTCCAGATTTAAATTTTGCTCTGCAGAGCTATCTATGCTGTAATTTGTTTTTATTTAATTAAAATGGTTGGAACTTTCCAAGTTAAAGAACACAGCCTTTATGCCTAAAATGATAGAAACAAGGAGAAAAACCGCTTTCAATAGTTGTTGTTCTGTTCCCACACATCTGCACATCGTCTGCCTGAACTCACAGTAAGGCTACAAAAACGACAATTTGTTTGTACCATTTAAATACACTCCTTCCACCAGCCAGAACTTTACCAGAAGTTTATCGAAGTCATTCTGGTTTAAGAAAGCACAAAAAAAAAAAAAAAAAAAAAAAGAGGGCCTTATACTGCATCCTGAAAGTAAAATATTATAGGCTCTGTCTGTGTAACACTGAAAAATGTTGTGCCAGCTAGAAGTTCCTCTAAACTGGACCTGTCGGGAGAGGCTGATCTCACCTATCAAGCTGGGGCAGAGGAAACAAAAGACAAGTCTCTCAGGACTCAAATGTTATTGGATGTTACAGACCAAAATGAAAATGCTTGAATTGCAAAGCAGAAGCCAAAGTAGCCAACAGACAACAGTTGGAGCTATGGAAGCCTCATGTGACTCGTACGCAATAAGAACCTGCATCGGCTAAGAAGTGGTTTAATCTCCTAGTTATACAAAGATGGCGAAGGTCTCTAAGCCGCAGCCATTACTTGAGACTTGAGCAACCGGGAATTCAAGAGCAAATCTAGGCAGCTGAACTCACTATGAAATAGCGGACACGCTGCCTCTGCTGAGGGGACGCACACGGCACCAGCTACGTCTCTCAAGATATTTTCACCAGCTCATTTCACCTGCCTTGTGTTGCGGGAGCTCTGCCAGCTTCCTCCTCTCATAGTCTGGTTCCAGCATTTACCACTTAGCCTCACGAAAGACAGTGTGTTACAAAGCTGAGCATCATCATACCAAATGACATAGCTTCTTAAAATACACCACAGCTCCGTCTGCCAAGTTCTTCCCTGTTGATACACCAGTTACATCTGACTTGAGGGAAGCGTATGGATAATCAGTCAACTGCCATAACCCCACACTGACATCCCACAAAAAGTCATGCTGGTGCCATGACACCTTATGTCTGATGCTAACAAAATATGCCAGCTGAAAGGGTCAAAACAGTCATCAAAGCTAGTTTTGTGTATGGCCTGGAAAAGATCATTGCCAGCCATTAAGCCAACACAGTTCACCTCTCCCACACCTACAACCATGCTGAGCAAGAGCAAAGGAAGAAAGATAGTGTTAATGATGACAGGAAAGCATCACCATAATTTTGAGTTAAAATTACTTATCCCAGAAAGAGTGTTCGAGGATTTATGTTCTCACAGTACTCTGCAAACGTAAAGGCTTACGCTTAACAGATTATGATAAAAATACTTACAATGTTCCTCATATGTTTCAACATTATTGTCAGTTGGGTGCCCTCATAGGATATGAGTAATTGTACGCCAGGCTTATGATCAGTTGATTGAGGACCTAAAACATGCCAAATAGGTTGATTTTTTTTTAGTGAACAGAGCAGTGGAAACACATGTCTAAAATACTGCTATACACATGAACTAATATATAAACAGACTATTACCTGCTTAAATCAGGGACGAAATTAGAGAACATTGATAAGGAGTAGGATACAAACGTTAAAGAAGTAGTTTGACATGCAGTGCTCATTTTCTTGCTTGCTTATTCATTGATAGTGAGGTTTTAGGTTTTATAATTGACATCAATCAGCATTTCAGTGGGAAATTTATGCTTAAGTTATAAATAATTGGTGGGGTTTTTGCAACCATTGATGGCACTAACCACTGTTGTTGCAATTCTTCTGTCTAACTAAAAATGTTGGATTCTTTTTTACAGTTCTAAACTGAAAGAAAAAAATTACATACAGGTTTGCAGACAGGTTCCAAACAATTGTAGATTTACAGTAACAATATCTATATCCGACTGACACAAATTCTCCCTTTCTCACTCTGTATTTGTCTCTGTTCCAGGCTTGTTTTCATGCAGCCAATGCTTTCACACATTTTCTACTAAAATACATTTACAGAGTCTGACTTTGCTCCCACTGAAGTCAGTGACAAAACATTCTTCAGTTTCCAAGCAAGAAGGACCAAGCTCATAATATGGAAGAAATGACTAAGCATATCTTTTTCCTTCTTTTTCTGGAGGCATTGAGCCAGCTGTCTTTATTGCCAAAAAGCTGTGTCCTTAAGGTGAGGTAGGTGGCTTACCTGCCTCACAGAGACAGTGGAGAAAATATATAGATAGTGGTTACTAGGATAAACCAGATAACGGGCAGCACAATAACCTCCTCTCCATATCCACCTGACCTTCTTATTTTGCCATACTAACCCTGAGCAGGGTGGATATGAGCCATTTTGCACCACTTGGTCTGGGGCCCACAGTTCTCCCCACAACGTGATCGTCGAAGACAAAACAGGCACTACTTGGCTAAACTAGGCCAGTGTTACTTATGCAAAAAGGGCTTCGTTTATTCAGACTGCAGCCATATAACATCCAGTAATATATATTTACTATATTGCAGAAAACGAGAATCTAATCCTGCTAACCTTATGACAAAATAGTGAGCTCGTGTGAGCTGAGTTCTGCTTTACTTTCCTCACTATGAAAAGGGTAGCTGACCTTAAGACCTCGAAGAGAAAAGTGCTCCTCCCCTGCAAGTGTCTCAGAATCTGCCACCCTGACATGCCGGCCTTAAACCCACCGTGGGATGAGACAACGACACGAGACAAAACAATATACTAGTAGTTAATTCTTTAAATAGAAATATCATCTTTTCAAAAGAGGAAGGAATAAAGAAGCAAGATGAGAATTAAAGAACTACCATCGCACACTAGGATTTTGCGCTAGCATCAGGAGGTTTTTCTGGAAGTATCAGGACTGTTTATCCTAAATAGCATCACCAGCACAGACAGGATTTTCACATCTTCCTTTCAGTCTTAGCAGATGTTTCTGCACTCATTTTTGCTCTCTCTGTCTCTTTTCCGCATGTGCATCAGAGCTGTTAAGAGCCAGGGTTATAAGAACAAGATATCAAACTCCCTCTCCTCAGCTCTCCCTCTGTTATTCAGCAGAGGAGGCAGCAGAGGGGAGGTTATAAAAAATAAGCCATGTTGGCTATATTTTTCTGAAGAAACTGAGAGCATAAACTCTAGAGTGAATGGAGGCTAAAGTAACTGCTAAGTAGATGGAATTACAGTGGTGTAATGTATTAAGGACACCCAGAGAGCTGGTGCAATTGCCATTTATCCTAAGGAAAGGTAATCAGATGAATGAAAAATAACCCAAGTGTGTATATACAATTGCCGTAATATAAATTTTCCAAGCAGTCTGCATACAAACACTTCTGAGCATTTGATGTTTGAACTGGAATTTCAGAATATGAATCCATCTCAAATTTCTTCCCTTTAGAGACCACAAAAATTCATTTTTAATCACATACTAATTAGAGAAGGGCCTGAAACAGACTCCTGAAGAATTGAAATCTTATGATGAAATCACTAAGCTGGGACCTGGAACACCTAGGTGCAGTTCTTAATTTGTCATTACCTTTTATGAACTTTGACAAATCACTTAGCTAGACAATACCTTGTTTCCCTGCTTGTATGCAAATAGGGACAGAGAGGGGGATAGGGGATGACAGGAAATGAAAACTCCATGACCCACAAAACGTTAATTTTTTTTCCAGGGTAAAAAAGGCAAATAAAATTGTTTCTGTTCCCATCCAAAGCGATAATTTTACCATTTTTTACAAATATGTGGGACTTTTCCTTTAAGTTGCAATAGGAAACGTACCTAGAGCATAAAACACAGTATAATACAAGGGAGTCATGCTGGAACATAAGGGCACAATTCTCTTGAGGGGCTTTGCTAATATTGTGAATTGCAGTGGGTCATCCCAAGCAGTTTAGAAAAACCAGCAGATCTCAGAGACTAAATTATATCATTTGTATTCAGTTGAACATTATGCCTTTTTTTTTTCTGCCAGTACTACCACTGTTTTTTCTGCTTTATTTAAGTTTTATAGTGTGAATGTTTATATCCAGTGGAGGAATTTTTCTGTGGGACTTAGTACTTTCATTTTCAAGAAACAAATGCAAATAAGCTTTTAACCAAGTCGAAAATAATGGAAAGCATAGGAGGGGAAAATGCATTTCTAATTGAGTATTCAAAATGAAGTCTGAAAAAGACATTAAGAGCATGGCTATTACTAAAACATTTTCTTTTGCTATGTAATAAGTTGAGCACTAACCAACAAAATAGAAACAAAAAATGAAGGAAAAGGAAAAAGGAGCCAAATGCAAGGAGTCTGATACACATGGCAAAAACTTCTATCACCTATGTTTCATAGTAAAAGACAGTTATTGTCATCTATACTCAGCTGTTAGATTGTATTTTAGGTTTTCCCACATTTAGTGCTAAATCACAGTCCCTCTGAAGTCTAGTTGATTTGAACTTCAAATGATTATAAAGTACACACACGATTATTACTTCTAGTCTATCCAGCTTGGGCAGATGGACTTGAGTTCAGGCCCCGCATTTTTAGGAACTGTCATGCTCTACTTGCCCTCCATTACATGCAAGGGCCAAATGCCAGTCTGTTATAGACACAGGTTAAAGCCTCATTGACTTCAGCTGAAGAGATTTCCCTGCCAGGGATTGATTCTTCACTCACTGGTGTCAATGGAAAAGCTGTCAAATATCAAATGAGAGCCCTGCCGTTTGACTGCCCATAGCTGAAATGGCATTCACAGCATTTTTCACTATGACTTGTATTTGTGTATCCCTCAACTCCAGAGTGTAGATGAAAGTAAGCTGCCAATACATACTGCAGACGCACTCAAACGTCGTGACAGTTTACAACCTCTTTCATCAAGGAACACACGCACTGGACAACTGTGGAACTATTTCTTTCTTTTTGGATGACAAAATTAAGGAAATTAGCATTCAAATTAATTTCTATCTAAGGTGGTACAATCTCCAGAGTCGTTAAACATGTGGTTCCTTTCTTTATCTAGCTGGTCTTTTTCAGCAGGGGGGAGAACTACCAGCCATTCTGCATTTTGTTCAATGTTTTCATTAGCAACATTTTAAAACAGGCTCTGTATCACGCTTTGCACAATGCATGAGAAATATAAACTGTGATAGCTGCTGCACAGAAAATTGAACAAATCTTCTGCAGGGAAACTATATTTTAATGATACACTGCATTTCACATGTGGACTGCAGAGCAACGTGCAAATGCTATTTAAGCATCACAGCACTACCATAAGGGCAGTAAGTATTACTCTATCTTCTACACCCTTAGATTGCTCTCACAACTTTCTTCTTGCTGATGGCCTGTTTTGACACCTGGCAGCAAAAGGGTACTGGAACCCATTTTGTTTCCCAGGAACAGTGTAAGTCCATTGGCTGCTTGCTTTAGCTACAGCTTGGAAAGGAATTATAAGCCTCCAATGTATTCAACTTCGGATATGCAGCCGTAGATACATTAACTCATCACACCCTCTCGTTGCTTTAGTTCTGTAAGCCAACATGTCGTACTGATGGCAGTGAAACATTAAATGCATTTGAAGTAGAAATGCAACTCATGTCCAAAGCTTTACATTGAGAATGAGCATCTGCAGTAGACAGAAACACTATGTAACATGCGAAAAATAGCCTACTCTCCCTAGGCACTATTCAAGAAGATCGGTATTCTGCATGGAGAGGCGTACTGTGCATTTTTCTTTTCAGGAAGCTTGAGTTTTGCTTTAGAAAGACACAGACTGAGCTCCTCTACTTCACTAAATGGACAGAAGCCCATTGAAATGAACTTAGCAGTAGTCAAACATGCCAGAACTTGACTTGTGTTGCGCACTGTTACAACAAACAGCAAAGACTTCATGATTTCATAATTTTGACAGAACAGTCTTTCAGGGGAAGAGCAGAAATTAATACTTTCAGGGAAGAGCAGAAAAATAAACTACATAGATTGATATCAAAATGATTTTGATGGATTTTTGTTCTTGTTTGTTTTTAAGGGCTTTTATGAAATGCTGTCTGTGAAATTATTCCCAATGTATCCTGCTCTACCTCCCTTGTAGTGAGCTTGGTATAATGAAATGCTGGCAATATCCAGTATAATTCAGAATTCACCCCACTGGGAATAATGAATCAGTATTCATGTCAAAGTAAATTTAGCACTGATTTTTAATCTCTTCATTGCTAGGAGCACAGTACAAATTCATAAATTTTAATTTTTATTTTACTTTAGTAAGTGTAATTACCTACAACATTTATAAATTAAAACAGTGTAAGAGAAAGATGCTGTCTTGATCAAAATTCATAACCTGCTTGTACTGGGCATTGGCTTTATTTTATATTGATCCTACCAAAGAGACAGATGATTTGATTGTGTAAAGGCTGAGGGAGAAATCACTACATTCATGGAAAGGTATAGGCCATATTAAAGCCATATTAAACCTGAGTTATTCTTTAAAACAGATAAAAATGAAGGGCCTTATAAGCTCATAAAGCAATGAAATCTGCGGGTGAAGAATGTATTTGCTTCAAAGTAATTGCCTCTCCCCTGCCTACTCAATGAACTTATTTCCTGCCCTAGTCCCTGACTATGGCATTTCTAAAGAGCTTACATTCAAATCAAGAGCATTTCAGGGCACTCTTAGCAAATAAGACCCTGCAGAGCCAATGCACTGTACTTTTCCCGCAATGTACAGATATGTGAGCTGGCTCACATACGAGCAGAAGAGGATATGGGATACAGGAGTCTTAACTCCAACAACAAGGAGCTATGCATAGACTAACTTTTATAAAAAAATAAAATTCAAGAGGATAATTAGCACGTGCATGGGTGATCTTCTTCTCATACCTAAGCTAGGTCATTTACAGCTGAGCTCACATATTTCCACAGTTCACTGTGGTTCACTGCGGACCATGAACGCTCCCCACCTCACTGCCCAGAAGCGGAGTGATACCAAAAGCAGCTCAGGCATCATTCTTGTTCTCTATTTTACACAGTCTAAACTAATTGGACCCTTCTATGCCACAGGTATTCCGTTAATAAATAATAATAATGAATTTTCTAGGTCAGAGGGAGACTTTTTTTTTCTGTCACGCACAGGTTTTGTGCTGAGTCTAGAAATAAAGTGTCCAAACTTCAAAAGGCAGCATTTCCGAACAGGAAAAAAACCCTTTCTGTAACCATACTGCTGGAGGCCAGAGACACATTAATCTCCCCTGACCAGTCTGTGACCTTCACTTAACAGGACCAGTAACTTCACAGTGAACAAGCAGGTGGGGTTATCTGTCACATAGCTTTCATTAAACACTCAGTAAATACATTCTTACCTTTATTTTTGTATTTTCTTCTCCCATTGTGACGCCACTGACCGCAAAATGCAGGGCTTACCCTTCCATTTATATTGGCTAGGAACAGCACTCCAGGAGTTATGAGACTGTAACTTAATTCTCGACTTTATTACAGACTCAATTCATGCTTTTGCATGATATATTTACACCCCAATTCTCTGTAATTATTAGGCACCTAAATCCTACTGAAATGTCAGAATCCCTATCAGGATCTAGGGCTTAAATTTCTTTATGCCTCAGCTCACTCTCACATGCCCACATCGTTGGTTAAAGAATCTATAGAGACAGGTAGCCTATGGATGCAGACTACAGGTTGCATTTGAACTGTAGTTTGGATTGTTTGGTGACAAAATTTAGCTTTGTACCTTCCTAACAACTAGGCTATCTTTGCAATATTCCTTTGTATAGGTTAGCACACCCACTAGCAATTTCCAATTGCCTTAACAAATGTAATATGATAATGGCATACCCTAGTCAAATAAGCTCCACACAGGCGGAATCTTCCAAAGGCTGGGAAGTCAGAGAAGGATTTACTTTGTTTTGATGGATTAAATAAAAGGGTCCCAGCAAAACAGACAGTAAAGCCCCTGTTTGCAGAGAGGAGATATTAACATAACGGACATCCCAACAAAATATGCTGAGACACTTGCACTCCGTTCTGAAACGTGGATAACTGGTGATCTTTGAAACTTCTTATCACTTGCAACACATAACAAGCAGCTGAATTGTTTCAGTGCAGAGCGCAGCTGCAGACTTCTTTATGAGATTTTTTTTTTGCCTAAAAATTGACTGCTGAAGATGATCTTCAGTGCAGTGGAGGACAATAAAACATTCATGGTTTACATCATATGGCTTATGCTTTGTTGCTTAATGCTGTAATGCCAGAGATGAGATTAAATTAGGCGCTGGACAGAAGAGGGAAATGGGTTAAGTATCTACATAGGTAACGGAAACAATGCAGAATCTGATTTAGTGAGAAGTGAATTACAACTACTATTAATAATGTATGCCTAGCTATTAACATAATGTTCTGTTATTTACCTGCTCCATTCATTGTGAAAATGATTTCTTTAGAAGTCATCCCTAATTTTCTTTACTTGTCCAAATATACATTGTGCTTTATCATGACTCAAATCCTTTCCTCTAGATTCTTCCCTGAAGATTTTGTTTTGTAAAACAAGAAAGCTGCCACAGTTTGTGCAAATAAACATTTACTTTGCATGTAGGTATGTTTATTCAAAAAGAAATGAAGCAAGGGTGAGGAGAATATGCCAAAGTGAAATAAACCTGCAGGTCACATTACTAAAACATTTTCACAGACCTTGAGGAGTTAGGAATTATTTGTTGGCTATCTATATATCCACAAAAAAAGCCACACTGAACACTTTAGACTCACCTTTGCATTATTATATTTAATATTTTTAAAGAACTCCTGCTTAGAAAACAAATAAGATTAGTAATCCACATACCTAAGATCACAGATGATGATTCTTCTGTGAATGTATTTTTGGACCAATTCAGGAAGAAGCTGAGTACAAGCTCATTCTGAAAGAAAACAAAAATACTTCAGGGAACATCATATGTTGTGCTTTCTTCCTTAAATTAATTCATTTAGAGCAGATTGCTAGTAGGCTTCTAACGTATATATTAGAATTAGCAATAATGGGAAGCCTTTCCCCTCTGATCACGGGCAGGAAGTCCTTACTGCTGTTATGCTGCTTTGGGATAAAACCAAGGACCTAACCACTTCTGAAGGAAATGACTTCTGCCGAGGCAGAAGGACTGGGAGGACAGTGCTGCCCCTTATCACTGGCTCAGGGAGGCTTTGCTGCTGCCTACCTGGCTCCTTTCTATCAACATACTTTCAAATAGCAGTGTGCCAAGAGGGCTATATATTTGCATTCTTACTTGATCTGTGGTGTTTCAACACACATATTAGCAGCAGCAACTGCTTTTACAGTGAAATAAACGCAGGAGAACACCTTTACTGTGTAGTCAGCATGAATTTCACCCTTGGCACAAGACCAGCTCCTGACATCTGACCTAATCTGTAGCCTCCCTTAGGCTTAGACATCGCACATACCTTGCACGGGGCTTAATCAACACTGAACAGGTCCTTACAGAGTTAACTCCTACCGGAGAGCAATGGGGAATGAAACGGATGATTTTATTTCCCATCCTGCTAAAGGAGTCATCCACCTTATGCACTGCACTATAATTTTTATTTTTATGCAGTGACCTGTACTGTTCTAGTGAACATATATAACAGGTAGTTGCACCCAGCTTTAGGGAATTAAAACAATAAACCTGACCCCCAGATTTGAGTATTGTGCAAGGCAATAAAAATATGAATTCTGAAATGAACCCTTATGATTCTGAATCAAAGGTGAACAGTTATTGCATTTCATTAGCTTTTTCATAAAGTTATATTTCAGAATGCCCATTTTTAACACAGTTAGAATTGCTACATTCATACTGATGTTACTTGGACTGACACTGTAACAAATGGGCTAAAGAAGAGACTTTTCAGATTCTAGCATTAAAATGTCACCATTGTTTTTTTTCCAGGCTACAGAAAATAATATGTCTGTTATCAACAGGATGTACTTCATGTAGCATTTGTCTTGTTTCAGTTTGACAAGATGTGGCACGATTTGTGCAAGACAAAAAAAAAAAACTCGAAATGGAAGGGGTTAGTGACAAATGCAGCTAGTGAGCAGTTAACATCTGGGTTAGACAGAGGAACAAGGTGAGTATGTTCAGTACGGAGATAAGATTCAGCAATTTGGATTTATTTTAGCAGTTGCCTTTTATTATTCATTCTACTGTTTGGAATTTTTCATCCCACACTGATATTTTATTTTAAAAAAAGAACAGAAAAAAATCAACCGAAAAGCTTATTTTCCTTGAACTGAATCACAAATCATTAAGCTATTAGCAGTGTAAATAGCTGCCCATTCTGAGCATTATCGATTATTCTCTCGTCTCATGAGGCTAGTTTATAGGGAAAGCCCATACACCTGCTTCAGGCTGTGGCAGCTTTAACTAACAGGGTTATTCTCCGTGGTCCGCATTTGCTCTTTCAGCACAAGTCCCAAGTGTAGGAAATCTCAGGGGTTGAAAGAGTATATTTTTGGCAGCGCGGCCTTTACCTGACAGCATGAAAATAAGCAGAGAAACTTAAGTAGCCTTTCTAGTTCAAACATCTTGAGAGAAGTAGGCAGGAGGTGGAAGGAAGGATACACTAACTGACTTGAAAGAGAAATAAAAAATTCTGTACTGAGCAGCTTGGTGTTCTGCTTCCTCTCTGCTCACCCCTTCAGCAATAAGCAATGATACATGTAATAGTGAACAGAAAGGTTAGTAAATGGGCGGTGGGGGGATTATTTCAGGTGATAGTTCCAAATTCTCATTTCTAAAGGAAATAGCATTCTGAAAAAATGACAGTTTAAAAACACAAGTGGAACTGGTGCAAAATCTTACATTCAGGCATGAACATGATGGGCATATACACTGCTGGTGCCACAAGGCTCATTTCAAAGCATTCCCTGTCTGTGCATCTACTGTACTCAGCCAGATATTGAAGCACGTGGGGAAGCAGCAAGGCTAATGATGGCAAATGGAAAAGAAAAAAAATAATTCAACAGGTCAGGTTACAGGGACAGATTTTGCAACTTATCCAGGGCAAAGTGCTTCAAAAGGCACAGAGGTGATCTGCTACATGTTTGTGGCAATAGGCACTTTGTACCCTGCTACTCACAAGTCAGCAATTGCACCCTGAGCTGAGTAAGTCTGCCTACTGCAGGACAGCACCAGTTAGGTTTCCTTCAGCAAAGTAAATACATTCTTGAGGTCATCCTTAGTCAGCAGACCACCAAACCGCAAACCAAACTTTCAGCTGATTCCTAAATCCTGTTGAAGTCAATGGGACTTCAATCAATGGGACTCCGGTCAACAGGGCTGAAGCATACGTTTAGAGTTAAGCATGCATCTATTCATATTGCTAAATAGAAGCAGACATATCAGAGCCTTAAATGTACACATGATCAAAAGTGTTTGGCAAATTATTTTGGTGGACAGACTCTGCTTCTAAATAAGCACTTGCTACTGCAAAGACATGCGCCCACAGGTGGGAATCTTAGAGACCCTGTGACAATCTTGGCAGATGGACAGGCACCAAAGATGGCCACAAACATCCACCTACCTTTTCTCTCCCGGAATTATTACCTTCAACTCAGCAAATGGAAATTAAATTCCCTAAGACACTATCTGTATTGGGATATTTAGGAAACCCTCCTATCACATGTCTAACTACTCTTACCTAATAAGAAAACAATCTTCAAAATGTAATTTTTGATATTTTTCCAGATCAGCCAAAAACACTAAGCTGTTGGGGAGCACCCAGGTATGTAGGGGCACATCAGTGTTGTGCTGCTTAGAAATCATGGTCTTTATTCAGCCATTAAGCTCAAAAGGGACACATTTCATCTTCATTTACACTAGGATACAACTGAATTATGCAATTTCACTGGCCTCAGGGGAGCTGGTACACAGGCCTGCACTGCTGTAGCACAGCAGAATATGTCTAGCGCTTTCCATTACATTACAGCCTAACTAGAAAAGCACTCTGCTGTTAGGGAAACACAGACAGATTTCTGGCCAGATTCAATTTTGTTCTGAAGAAGAGCCTCTCCTGTCCCTTCAGCTAGCTTTTCAACTGCGTTAAGAGTACATTTGGAGTCAGAGAACACCCATGCACCAGTTATACTTTAACAGGATGGAGAAGCAGCAGCAAAGAAATAAACCAGAAAAAGCTGACCTTGCTGCAGATATTCTATCTTCAGGAAAGGACAGGGGAAAAGAGAAGACTTTGAACCCTCCCCATTTTGGCTCTGCTTGACATCTGCCTGCAGGAGTACATGAGAGTTTAAGGGACCCCCGCACCTCAGACGCACTTCATGTTCACAGTGTTAAGTAACTCCATATGAGGACTGCTGCAGCTATTTTCTGATCTCTGTAAATCCAGAGTAGCTTCAGTGAATAAAATACAAATGAAATATGGGAAGCCCGATATCAAACTTGATTACTTTTGTAGCGTAAAACATTAGTCACTCTAGAGCAAGGCTGTGGGCCTGGTTTTCACTGTATGTTTGAAAATGAGTGCATGCTATTTACAATCATTCCATTTACATCCACTTTAAAGCTTTTTTACCCAGCCACGGTGTAAGAGACTTTGCCTATAAGTGACTATAAAGCTGTTTATGGCATATACCCATATCTGATACACTGTCAATGTTTGCTTATCTGCTTGCACTAGGTTTACCTTTGACCTCAAAGTTTTTAGAATGATAATTTGGATACTTACAAAGAACATTTGTATAGAGGCAAAAGCCAATAAACCTCATTTCTTTCTACTGGTTAGCCTACTGTGCCCTTGTGCTTTTTATGACTTTTGCCATGTCCCCACCCACCCCTAAAATCCAAGCCCACCACACTCACACCCAAACCAATCTATCTGCAAGATGTGGGACAAATAATGCATGTTTATTTAAGGCTGTGTATTTTTGCAAGATCAGTATGTACATCTACTGTCTTTGAGCTATGCTATCAATAACAGCATCCACACATTAAATGCCACTTCATTTAAGTGATGAGAGATGGGGAAGTTATCCTCAGAGAGTTACAGCCTGGCTGATCGTATCAAATGCACAGGTTTGCTACATGAAACATTGCCTTATATTCAGTTGTGTATTTCTAATTTTTTATTTGTAATGCCCAAGCCAGGTGCAACTTGTCCTTTCAAGATAAGCAAGAACAAATTCAACTCTGTCAATAGCTAAAAAGCTGCTGCTTGACACCAGGGCTAAGAGCTCACTCAATTAATGGAGCCTTACCTTGCTTACCTTGTCCCCAGGGAGTGTGCAACCCTATAATACAGCATTAAAATGACAATCCACTAGGGCAGCCCTAATTTACATGATATGTTCTGGGGTTTGGACTGCAATATCTATTCAGCCCATCACTCAGTTGAAGAGTGAAATAGAAAAAAAATGTAAAAGCAGCTGGCAGCAGCTGCCCTTTGTCATAGATTTGATTTATAGTGTGATAATGTGTAATTTTGTCTTCCTCCATATTTCCAACCTTCAATTTATTGTCTCTTGATGCTTCACCTATGTGTTGTGGCACCGCTCGGTTATTCTGTCATTTAATGAAGCAAAACTCCAGGAGTCTAAACACTGTCAAATACGTTGTCAGGTTTATCCTGTCCTAGAAGACCCAGACAATCCTACACATGCAGCCAACCAATCAACCAGTCAGCAATGGTGCAACTGGTGTGAAACTAAATATTCTTATTCTTCTCACATAGATTGCCAATGATTTGATGGGAGTAGAACAAAGCTAAAAGTGATGTTGAAACCTCTTTCTTGATCCTGTCCTAAGTGATTCAATCTGAAAATGAAGGTGCATCAGTATTTGCTAAATACCTAATTTAATTCCTGCTCGGAGGCAGAAACTTACTGGCTGCAATACATCACAAAAGAAAATTCAGTTGGCATTATTTATGAACTTTGCATTTTAGTGACTGATGTAAAGAATATAGCTTTTTGTTCAAAGGTATTGCCTGACTGTAGTTATTTATAACTGAGTGTTAACCTGGATTTAAAAAAAGTGCTCCTCTACTAGGCAGCTCTTCAACGCATGTCTAAAAGGAAGTCAACAAACAAGGCTCGTGGTTAAAGTAAACCACGGGCTTAAAAACTGCTTTGCATTGGAGTGGGCATAAGCACATGTTTAGTTTTAAACTAGCCCCACAGCAAATACCTCCATCACCTAATGTTTCTCTGTTTACTGGGTCTGATACTAAAACTCAGTGATGGAGAAGGATGGTTTGAAGTTTCTGTTCTTTAAAGAAGGGTTTAAAGAAACATTTAATTCTTATTCAAGCTACAGTACAAATGAGAAGGCAGCTATTTTCCACCTCTTCTCCTTCATTCAAACCATTTAGCAGAATGTCAGTGACATTCTGACCTACTCTTAATCATAACATAATTTTCATAATCAGAACTTAGTCTGGACTGAAAAGCACACACTTAAGGCATGACTCAGGAAGGATTCTGTATGTAATCTAATTCTTTTTTTATTTCTAGGATTTTTCATTACTTAATTGGTAGAACCAATTTTCCAGTTGGTCTTGTGGGGGCTGGACTAAACTTTTCAGAGCTGTAAAAGGTGGTCCATTGTGTCTACTCAATCAGAGCAATGTGTTTGCAGTGGTAGCAAGGGTAGTTAATAATGAAATAAACACTCATCCTTTTTTTGTACAATCTCAGACCATACCTCAGGGTACCACCCAGCTAAAATACAATTCAGCAGAGAGAAATGATTATGTCAAGAAAGACCAGGGAACCCTGTTCCACAGGCATCTGCTCTTACAAGGTTTCTTCAAAAATTTCTGAATTAATTATTTATTACTACATAATTTTACTATTTCATTGGAATGACATTTTGGTAATGCTCAGGAACAGATATCTCACTAAAAGGTTTAGACCAAGCTTCCTATTAGTTTCAGGAAAAGGATAAATTTGACTGGAAAATTGTCCAAGGCATGAAGAAAGAAAAGAATGATTGTATTTATTTTTATCAAGAAAGCCTCCTATCTTGGCTTTCTGCTCACAGTAAAACCAAGCAGACAACATGACACTTTTAAAAAGAAGAAGGAAAAAAGGACACTAAAAGGAAAAGTAAAAAAGAGACCTTCTGCTGTGAATACAAAGGAAATTACCCACTGACTGGTCTCCTTGTTCAAAGTGGGTCAGAATACGTCAGTATTTTCTAAATTTCTCACATCTCCCAGCAGGAGAGGCATATTGAAGTAAAAATCATGATGCGATGTTTGTGGAGTGCCAATAATTTTAAAGGTTATCACCAAGAATTACTGGTTAGATATGTGGTGGTCAGCAAGATGATTTCCAGACCACAATAGCACTCTACAGAGGAAAACAATCTGCTCTTTACCCCATGTATTACCATGCCTTCCACATCTAGCACAGCATTAGCTATACACACGTCTGAGCTATACACACTCCTTAGGAAACAAAGCTGTTTTCTCCTCGTGGTTCATGGGTACGGTCTATACTAGACTTGAACTGTTTGTTTTCCGTAACTAAACAGTGCCTAACTGAACAGTCCAGCATGCCTATATGAGCCCCACTGGAGGGTTTAGAGCAATACCAGCGTATATCTCTGAACAGACCTGTTCATATCACCCTCTGAAGTCCCTATTTCGTCTCCGTGACCCAACAGCAACCTAGCTGGAGAACGTACCTGACTCAGCTTACGCACACTGCAGGATCATAAAGGGAAGAGGAAATGAATTGGTAAGCCCATTACAAGCTAGTGCGTTCCAGCTGGTTATTAGGCCATTTATAGACCACTGAACAGGAAGGAGAGGAGAGCTTCTGTGTGAGACTGAAAAGTGTGTTTATAACTATCCCAGGGCTTCAAGCAGTCTAATTTTTCAACCATAGGCTTTGCTTCTACACAGCAGTGCTTGGCCCAAATTGAAAATTCATGTACCTTAACAGCAGCCCAGAGCACAGCAGAAGATACAGAGCTCTTCATTTCTAGGTCACTGACTTATATCTGTTTTTCTCGGCTGTGACCAAAAGGTGCTACTGTAAAACAAGCTCATGACCCTAACTTGAGTGACATAAAAACTACACAACAATTAACCTCAACCTGTGTCGTTTATTTGCCAAGTCAGTCAAGGGAGCCAAGCTCCCAAGTCAACTCTCTTTGTTAAACTAAGGGTAACTCCCTGACACAGATATGATCTGTCTTTGGAAATCTCCATTTCAACTCAGGACACAGAATTTTTATTAATAACAACAACAAGAGGCCTGTTCGTTTTACACGTGGATAATTTCCTCTTTAACCTTGGTTATGTAATCACAGCTGGATAAGTTATATAGTTAGGTAGAAAACATTTCTTCCCATCCTGCAAGATGTTTGAAATTTTAAAGAAAAAAAATCCTGTTCTACCCTCCTCTTGGCCTTCTTAGACTAAGGTCTATGCTGCGAAAGCAAACTAGCTCGAGTGAGTCCTACGACCCTTAGGCCAAGGGACACGACATGACTCTTCTGGCACAGGCACCGGCTCTCTCCTAGAGAACATGCCAAGAGTGAAAGAGCAAGGATTACTGCATGCGGTCATGCCTTGGCTCCCTTTAGTTTACTAGGAAATATGTAACCATCAAATCTAATGTGATCACCTTTGTCTCCTGCCTGCCAGACAACTTTCCTGACAATCGTTGGACACTGCAAGAACACTTCTTTCTCTCAGACCCTGGTGCCACAACAGTAATTGACTGTTCAGCTTCTGGAGTGATGCAGTGGAATTATTTTAAACCCTGGGAGGGTGTGTGGGGCCTGTTGGATGCTCCAGGCCCCAGGTTTTATGGCCATCACAGTGCATAGGCTTTCTGCTGGGCCAAGCAATGACGAGTCAGTTACTATTGCAGCTTTCCACCTTGAAACAGGAGGAAAACATCAACTCCCAGAAAACAATAATGAATTAAACATGAGAAAATACCAATTTGAATGGATACAATGTATCATTCTGATCATATTGAAACACTTTGATTTTGGTCTTGTGTTTGCAAAATAATTTTTCTACATGTTAACTTAAATTTTGAAACAAAGTAATGCTAGGCTGAAACAATGGAACTTTTCTTTTAAGAACTGTCAAAATCAGACTTTTCCATATTTCAGAACTTACCCCCTTTTTAGACATTACATTCTTCAGAACCAACTCTTTACTGTCAAAAATTCAGTGAATCACCACTTTTGCTGAGGAAGGTAAGTTATTTTGAAAAATACCCTGCAGGTTCTAACAAACTGTTTTTCAGTCAGTCTTATCTTTGTCTTCAAGCCTGATGAATGCTACGATCGTTCTGTCTCAAAAGGGCTATATAAGGAGTAGAAGTGTCACTTGTGTCATTTATTTTTTTAAATGAGGATGTGGAAAAACTTCCTGATTCTTTTGATACACTACCACTAAGAGTAATATATGCTATCATTACCAAAAACAAATACTGGAAGTGCTCACATTAGCCAGTTTCCTGGATCCACTTAATAACTGCTTCAGATAGAGATTCAAATCCTTCACTCTTTTATGTTCAAGACCTGGAAAAGGTAAATGCTGCGAGTGGGGAAACCTGCAAAAAAGAATATTTGTAAGTTTTGCTTACTTCACTTTTACTTACTCTTGCAATATATTTGCTGAAAATATTTCCAACACTACTTTACAAAATAATATTGACAC
Source organism: Struthio camelus (assembly GCF_040807025.1). Lineage (NCBI taxonomy): Eukaryota > Metazoa > Chordata > Aves > Struthioniformes > Struthionidae > Struthio > Struthio camelus. Next base: position 73,069,008 of record NC_090942.1, on the reverse strand, counting down.
TTTCTAAGAGCTTTTGTGGGAAGCGGAAGGGAAAGTGTAATGTCCAGAAGATAACTTACTGCTCAATTCTGGTCCTTTTCCTCTAATAATTTGCTGACATTCTCTTTCATAGCCTACCCCTTTTTCTGTCTAAATCACTAAGGTTTTTTACAAAAATGTATTAAAAAAATCACAAAAGCACTTATTTGCATTTTCCAGCGTCTAACTCCCTTTTGAAAAATCTGACCCTTTTCTGATCCCAGGAATGCAGTACCACCTCCATTTTTTCACTGTGCACACTACAACAGATCTCTGATCTCAGCCCAGAGTTCATGCTATACAGGCCCCTACTTTATATTACTGAATGACAAAAGTCTTGCAGCAACAGTGTAACATTTTATGAATGCATTTTTGCTTGCCTTTTTTTTCAGCTCAGCTATTTAGAATGTAAACAAGCTTTTCAGAGCAGGTCCCTCATCCCATGTGTAATTTCAGACACTACTATAATAAAAATAATTTATGAACATAAATTATCATTACAGTAACAAAATCAAATCTAACAAAAGCAGTAATAACAGTAATAGTAATAGTAATATACTTGCAGGATTTTTATTAACAATAATTTCATTCGGTTTTAGTAAATAAACCACGTATGAACAGAGTGGTCTTGCGTCAACTTTCAAATGCTGTGATGACTGAAAATGTCAAAGCCCCATTTTCTTCACTTGAATCATCTTTGCATTTTTCAAGACAATGCATGTCGTTATCAGTTAAAAGGTTAGATTTTAAATAATACATATAATTGATTTATATTTACCTTGACCTGACAAGGACTCTTTCTCTCTCAGGCTGTATAAGCATCAGAAAAGCTACCTGTGTTAAATTGCATGTAGTGGGTTTTGTGACATTGCTTACTGATATTGAGATGGTTAAACTAATATTATGCTTTATATCCTCTGAACTCTATGATTTAGAACAGTGGGAGTTTCGACCCGGTTGTATTTCATTTCACATCTCTACTGTAAACACTTAACAGTGTCTGGTTTACAAACCCCTTTTTTCTGCTATAACGTTGTTTATCCAGCAGGTCTCAAAAGATATCTGAAGGCTTCGGACAAATGACTAAAGAGCCAGCTACCAGTGCAATGCACTGAAAAGAGACACTTGGCTGGCCTTTTGAAAGCCTGCTGGTCAGATCCTACTCTGAACAGGTTTTATCCAATTCCACAGCTCAGTGATAAGATGTCATCAGCTTTTCAAAGGCCAGCCAAATAACAGCACATGGAGCACTGGATTCCCATCCCTAGAGACAAACATTGGCCAGCTCTGCAAACCACCCAGCTGTAAAAATGGCAAACAGCAGCCTCACCTAGTGAAAAGGAAAATGACCTAAGATGATTAACCCACAGTTTTTGTCACCAAGAGATTTGAGGTAATTAGATTTTATGAACTGTAATTAGAGCTATTCTTTTTTTTTTCTTAAGTTTGTTTTGTAACAGAAGGCCTTTTATGAAGAGAGTACTGATTAACAAGATATTGTAATTCCTTCTAGGAGAGAACAGAGCTTTACCTATTTTCTGCAACACTTCTGAGGAAAGCACTGGTATATCATAGCTTGCAATTAAAATGGTAAGGGACCAGGATGATAGCAGCACATTGCATGTATAGCCTTTTGGTTATTTTTTTCTGCAGCACTGAAATATTAGGGCTCAGTTAGGCACTGTACAAATGAGCAGTGAGAGACAATTCTTGCCTTAAGAAATTACAGTGCTAGAACATATCATGGGAAAGGGGAAATGACATGACCCAGGATCATGAAATACATCAGCTGCACAGCTAAAAATAGAGCCACGGTCATCTAATAGCTATACATAGCCTCTGAATGTTTTGGTTTCCTCCGGGTGCACAAAAGCATGGCTTTCAAGAGATGGTAGCAAGGCTCTATTTGGAAGCAGCTTAAAATTAATCAGACTCAGTAAGACAAAGAGGGGACTCTAGCTGTAAAATGTAGGACCTCAAAAGATGGATCCTAAGTACAGTGATCAAACTGAGAACACATATATGCATTATCTTTAACTTCAGGCAAACTGCTGATTGATGGCATCCATAATTCTCTGCTCCAGTGAAGGACAATATGAGCCTTGTAGTGCTCAACACTTCTTTAAAATTCATGCTATTGCTGGATTGCACCTGTGGCTGAAACCAGCTTCCCAGTTGCGCACACACTTGTGTTAGAAAAGGTTGGGTTTCCAAGCTGATTTTGAGCTTTGCATGTATTTTAAGTAGATCTGAAAAATACAAACATGTGCTATGCACACACTTCCTGAATATCAAATTAAATTTCCTACTAACTAGTTTTCTGTGTATAAATTATTTCACTTATATGCTGTGCCGGGTGAAAAAATTTTTAGCATTCTAAAGAACAACAATTAAATACAATTCATATTCTGTGTACAGCCAAATTAGAGGAAAGGTGCCAGAGTGCAAAGGCTTGCATGGGGCAGCTGTGTTCTGACTTATAAATAAGACCTGAATAGTTGAGTGCCAAGAGTAAAATTTCAGATGCTGAGAAGTCACAACTTCTGTTATCAGTTTCATTTGATATTGCCAGCATTTAGCACCTCTAACAAGCAGAATCATACGGTATTATTTCCTCCTAATGCAACATGAATGTATACAATTTCATGAAGAAATATAACGGAGTAACCAAGTCCTTTCAGCTAGCAGTTCCAATTATTCTTGTAATGTTAGACATTTTACTTTTAAATCATATATTTTCAAACTCATTTTGTGGTTGCATTATGGAATAAGGCTTTTGCCTTCCTTTGAAGCATCTGGAATTAGCCAATGCTGGAGGCATGTACCACAAAGACCATTTAATGGTCTGATATGGTATGGCAGTTCCAGTGATAACTTCCTATAAAGAAATTGTTTTTTATTATTAGAATAAAAGCAAGAATACATGAAAAGACTGAAACTGACAGAACTCCATTAAAAAAACAAACCAAAACTGTTTAGCGTTGATGAACATTCACTTAAAGACACATCATACATGGAATTTGCTTAACACAATCTTGGGAGACAAGATCATATAGTGACAGGTTATTTTTGGGACCGAACTTCAACAATAAAATTCTGAAGCTCTTAAACACAGCCTCAGTAACTGTAGATTAACTTTCTGTAGTTCTGGAACTCTCTTTTATATTTAAAATATTATGAATTTATTAAAGGTAGATTTTTTTAATGTGAAAAATGGCTAGTACTATTTTTGAAAATCACTACAGGCTTTCGGAGGTCTATATATTTCTAAAAAGAAATAATCATCTCCTTTAAAGGTCTGTGCTCACAGAAAAAAATATCATAAATAGCTACATGTTAAATATTTTTCTTTACCACCTAATAGTTAGGGTATGAATGGGTCCAAATCAAAACAATGATTCAAGTACTTTCAGTGTTTAGTGAAATCCAGATTCTGACAAACTGTTGCCCACCAGTTCATACGGACCAGTCATAATCAGTCAATCTGGAGTAAGTCAATTAAAATTCCCTTAGGTAAGGGAAATATTTGCTAAAATTAACCAATCTCAAGCCATTTAACTGAATGCCTCTCACAAACTTGGGGGAACATCAAATTTGGATCTGAAATTTGTGGCCTTAATATTAAGTCAAAACTATGGTGACTATGACTATTTATTTCAGTTCAAACAAGAAAGAGCTTTCTATTTTTCATGCATATCACTTGAATCTCAGCATGGTTCAAGTAGACTGCTTGTCTTTTTGGCTGGTTTTACGTTTACTGTAGTTTGAGCCTGAAGAGGGACTTGCATTATGTGAGTCAGTATAACTGTTTAAGAGAAGACTATTTTGTTCTCAGTGGTATATACAGTATAATGTATGTGATAGTTGTAATATACATAACATTGATACTATCAAAGTCATGGAAAATGATTATATAAGGAAAAGATGTTTGTTTTACGTAAAACAGAAATAAGTCAGGACTCACTGACTTAAGAAGTTGTGAGGACAACAGCTGAGAAGATTCAAAACAGGAATGGACATGTGCATGGATAAACAGGAATATTCAGAGTAATTGAAACTAATGACATCATATTTTTCCACGGACATTCAAATGAATGATGCAAGGCATAGAGTAATGTTTGGAGGGGTCAGAACAGGTAAGATCATCAAACATGTCTCACTTGGGGAGTACATGCATCTGTTCATAAAGAAGCTGATCATGCCTGCCAGTGTCAGAGATCAGCTTGTTTTTGTTCTTACCCAGTGTGAACGTTCCTATATTGCCCTAATATACTGATCTGGCCAGGAGTTTTGACCAGCACCATGCAAAAATAAAGGCTATTAAAGGCTCTATCATGCTTTTAATGAAGTCAATACCATTTACCCTTTGATTTCAGAAATAGCTGTGTTAGGCCCACAGCTGTTCCATCTGTTTCCCTCTTCCTCACCCCTCTCCATTAAAAAGGGAATAATAAAATATATAAAAGTCAGACGGTCACAATAGTCTATGATTCAGTTTCTTCTAGAATGAATAAAAGGCTTGATAGAATATGTTGTATTGCCTTTGTGTTTCTAAAAATACATCTGCTATACATTTTCTCACATTTTTATCTGCGCACAGAGGAAACTATTTAGCAGCAGAATAACATTCACTAATATGCTGCCTTACTCTGGGAGGGTATGTGATGGAAATTGCTTCTGGAGACAGCTGTGAAGTTTTGAGAACTGGTCGAATGATTTTTCCACAAAAGTGACCACATTGCAGGTTTGCACCACCTGGACTAGATACAGCTGTAATGAGAAGAAAGGAGAAGCAGAAAAGAGAAATGATCAGAGAGATACATTAAAAAAAAAGTACAAGAGAAAATATAGGGTGGTTTTAACAAAGAAAAACCTTTCTTTAATGTAGTGCCAAGTGCCAGAGAATTCAGTCTGTAATTTATAGTCTTTGCTGTATAGAAAGAGAAACTTGCCTGGATAGCATACAACTCAAACACTGAAAGATCACTGCAGTGTGTGAAAACTAATAATGCACCATTAAAGCATCATATAACAGCCCCCAATTTCTATTAGGCTTCCTAATTTTGTGCCATGCTTTCCTTCTGGATGCTTTAATTAGCTCTTGATTTATTTTTCACTACAGGGCAGGAACTGTTCTCCTTAATGGCTCCCTGCTAATAGCTGTCTGCCTGGTGTTATTTCTCTCCAGAATCTCATTGCTTATGGCACTGCTGCTTATCCTGTGATCCTTCCAATACGGCACAATCACATCTTATATAACAGTAGAGGGAGAGTATGTAAGCTCATGGAAGAGTAGTTAAAGATCAAGGTAAATGAGGGCAAGTTCAGAAAATAATACGTACGGAGTGAGGCTTTTTGTTGAACCCTAAAACGGTTGCTCTTGCAATTGCTTTCTCTGCGTCCAGCACGATCCATTCTTGGGGAACAATCTCCGGAGCTGCAGGCTTGGCAGAGCCTGTCACTGACATCTGTACAAGTATGTGGATCAGGTTATTGAGTTTGACAGGAAAGCACTCCAAACTTTCCTTTATTTTCCTGAAAAACAAATGAATAAAACAGAAAGAAGAGGCATTAATGATGCATCTCTTGTTTTTCCATTTCTTGACCCTTGGTTTCATGCATGCAAAAACCAAAAAACCCCAAACCTAAAACCTACCTCACAGGAACACGTACCTGCATTCACACCAGCCACCACTATTTCAATCAGCCCTTGAGCTTCACTGCTCTGGTGAATGCTCTTGCTATAGGCCACCAGATAGCTTACCTTGGGGTAGTTATTCTTCACGGACTGGATACACACTAGCCTTCTTTCAGACACTAGAGAGAGTCAGAACGTTTCCATATATATTTTGAGGAATTCCATGGTGGAAGACCATGGGGTCCCTTCAATAGCAGGGGAGAGTGTCTTAAAAGACGCTCTGAAAAGAGTCTTAACAGTGCTATCCCTGTGGAGCTGCGTAAGATGAAGAAAAAATTTAGAAAGTTTCCCCCTGTGCCATCTTTCCCCATTTCATCGCTGTGCGAGAGGAACCAGAACACACTTCTAACTTCCTACAGCTTTGAGATCCTTCATCAGAAAAAGGCACAATAGATAGAAAAATAACTAAATATACATATAGATACATAGTGTGAATTTCTCTTAACATCAGAATGAACTCTACTTGAGAAATAACATGGCAAGATAATCACTGGTCTTTAAAGAGTAAGAAGTAATACTCATTAGAAAACACTTGCCTTGTTGAATCCAATTGCTGGTTAAAATCTATTGAATCCAATTGCTGGTTAAAATCTATTTATCTTGTGACACCATTTCTTTTCTCTTTCTCTGCTTATTTCTGCAGCTCTCTGAAGAAACTGCATAGATTTTGATGTTATAAAACAACAACCCATTAATTTCATGCTCTATAGTATCAGAACGCTACCGCACAGATTTTTTTTTTTCTATTTTGACTATATCTAGCTTGCTTAGCCAGGGGTACATTAAGGGCTGACATACCCTTAATCACCTAATCACCCCATATTTAAAGTTAATCAAATGTGTTAATTGTCATTTTAATTAGGCATAATCAAGGCCTAATTTTCATGATCTCAGACATTGTGACTAAAGTCCATAGGCTTCACAGCTGTAAGCATACCAAAAAGAACATTTCTACCTGCAGATAACCCCCACAAGCGTGAGATTTCATTCACAATACTGTGCAAATTTATCCTGTAAAAATTAGGCATATTAAACTGAGTGAGGGTGGAGGAAATAAGATGTATATATTTTTTCTTAATGTAGTACAAGACAAGTTATCTCTGAATGGATTCAGTTAATTATCCTAACTATTAATTACATTCTCCAAAAACAGATACACACAGATTATATAATAAATGTAACAAATTAACACTCAAACAGAAAACAAGAAAATAAATCTCAATTCAGAAAATTAGTAGAAAATCAATACAATGCTAATCAGTTAGGCTGCATCTGAAGTAAACTTTTCTTTTTTAGCTGCTACATATTTGATTCAATGTGTAGTTTAATCGCTTGCTAAATCACTGGGCCATGATTTAGCTTACAGACTTTGTAACTTGCCCACACTATAGCAAAGCAGGACAATCTGTGATATTACTATAAGAGGTATATTAATTTTACAACTAAATACAGTGCATTTTAATTCATATAAAACATGCCTCTGCTTATAAACCAATATTAATTCAGATATCACTATCGCAGAGCAGCTGATATCAGAATACCGTCATCTACACAATTTAGTATTTTAATGGCTTGTTGTTCTTTCCATGGGTCCATTAAGCTTCTAAAATGCTTTTAATGCCAAGATTGCTAATCACATTCCTTCTCTTTAAACCTAAACAGAGGCTTTTGTTTTCCTTGCAGATTTTCTCAGTGAGTTATTTAAAAAGAGATTAGGTTTAAAAAAAAAAACAGAAATATTACCATTTTCTCTATATATACATTTTTTATTTTCTCTGTATGTATTCCTATCTGTAATAATAAAAAGTAATCTTTATTTCACATTATAAATAACGAATTGAAAAAGCATTTTTTGCTATTCTGATGACATCTCAGAATGTGCCTTCACAGCAAGTTAGAACAACTCTGGTTACGGTTCTCTGCATTTTCTTTCAAGGACAAACTGGCTTAAGGAAACCCTACTCTCTCTATCCCAGACCCTCTCTACGGCTGATCCCTAACTCCATGTGCAGCAGTGTGGTATATCAAACCCATGTGGCTTGTCTTTTTTAATTTTGCAGGCTATTTTTGGTGCAATTAGTTCACTGATCCAGTTTACCACATTGTCTCACAGTCACAAAAGCTACGGGGGAGAGCATGCTGAGGAAAGGAGGAGGTGGCTTTGCGGCAGATGAGGGTAGAAACCCCTCAGAGATCACGTTCCTGGTTGGAGGGAAAGACTGACGGAACAATCTCCTACATCTCCAGCCACACAAGTAATTCACTGCATGCTCCCTTCTCATGCAGGAGAGATCTGGCGGTCAGCAGAGCACAAACTGAAAGGTCAGAGAGGGTCAGGGGCTCATGCTCGGCATGCAACACTCAGATTGGAGGCTCCCCTCTTATTCCCCTTTCTGCCTGGGCCCTGCCAGTACTTCTTAAGTTCATCATAAGGGCCTGTGGTGGAGCCCTCTCCTTGAAGTCTTTGAGATCCCTGCACACCTTCTATTCTCTCCAGCCACATTAAATTCAGCCAAAGACAAAGTAGGCAGTAAGGTCATGGGTATCCATTGCTGAGGCCTGTGCCTACGGCTGTCTGGGCATTCACAAGCATGTAAAAAAAAAGTCTGCAGATCTCTGGTAGCCCAAGCTGTTTGGAGAATTAATTCCTAATGATCTGTAGATAGGAAGGTATCAAATGCACAGGTTAATCAGAAATAATAGGAAATTGTCATTAACTACAGCAATCTTAATTGTGAATTGTAATACACAAAAATTTTCAATACAAAATTTTCAAGCAGAAACATGCATTTTCCACATGATGATATCCCTTTACCAGTTAGATTAGCGTCTGGCCTTCTTCTCAAAAAGGTAAGTTAAATATTTAGTATTACTCACAGGTAATGACTTTCTGCCTTCCACCTGTGGAACTGAATTTGAATTTCAGATTTGACCCATGGTCCTTCTACAGAACTACAAAATTACCATATAATATACAGACTGGTTGGCTGCTTATGTAAATAGAGATGAATGAAAAGTTCAGCTAACATTTTCAAGAGCGATTAATAATTGTTGGGGCTTTGATGCTTTAGGAAGTAGACGCTTTGTATGGAAGCGGTATTCTGAGGGTTGGTGCTTACATCTTTTTGGACACAGCAGCCATTTCCCATCGACTTTTGAGAGTACAAGGACTCATAGTCACTGCCTAGCTATCCAGGCTTATTCTTGGTATATATAACACTAAATCTTCACCCCTAAACTACAGAATCATTTTATCTGTCATGGTGGCATGCTGCTTCTCATTTCCATGAAATATACAAAATAATATGGAATAATCTGAAAATCGAGTACAGTGAGCAAAATATTTTTCCATGGGATTATCAGATGTCAGTGTAAGTGATATTTCTTTCAGGAAAGTCTTTTTCATTGAAATTTACACCCAATTTTTCTATGAATGCATTTACCAGGCTCCATTTTAAAATAAGTCAGGTAGTATATCTTCAATGACTCTTAACAGAAACACTTTCCCAGAATCTTTCAGGGATAGACCTTTTCTAATTTTCAGCAACATTTATTCACGGACAGTTGACAACCTTTTTATGTACAGCAGTGATAATCCTTCAGTTTAATACTTTACTTCCCACTGTGATAATATACAGGAAATAATGATGTTGTTCTTACCCTTTGTTTCGCTAGGCTACACAATACAGGCTTGTTTAATTTCCAAGATAGACTCCTCCTGGTCATCACAGGCTAAGTCTACATTAGAAAGTGCTGAAGTCCAACAGAAGCAAATGTACTGCATGAAATGCAGCGCTGAGATTCCAACAGCTACACTAGATACCTTCTGCACTACATTAACTCTAGTCCAGTCTCATGGGTTGAATACATTAGGCGCTCTCCCAAGGCAGAGGGGCTCATGTTTAGTTTCATTCCTAGTAGTCCTCCTATGCACCTCTCCCAGGACAGAGGACAGTTCTCTTGCCTAAGCTGGTGACAAGAGCTACGTATTGCAAGCAGTCTCACCTGGGTTTTGTACAACAGTATAAAACATCTCAAACAACAAAATTTTGAGAAGGAAGTTTGCCTCTACTCCTATGAGACGCATATACTGTGATCTTTACAAACTGCTTGAATGCAGCTGGAAGAACATTTAATATGGTAGTTTTTCCTACGCCTTTTCAGAATTCACTAGCTTTCAGCAGTGTTTCAGCTATTTGGGAGATTTGTTGATGGAATATCTGCAGCCAGCTGAGAAATAGGGATTGGCTGATCAGCTTGAGATTAGTCTCGTGTTTTGAAAGGAGTTACTGTGAACTTGTTTTGAAAGAAGTTACTGTGAATTGCCCCGTTTTGTAACTGCTGGCATTGTGGTTTGGACTGGATATGCTTGACCTGGGCAACGACAGGTACCTAATGAAAATAAAGACGAGAGATGACACCTTCTGAGCAGCACACCCTCAATCAGGCTGCTGAAGATACACAATGCTGCTTCTCTGATAATTGGCAGAACTACAGAGCATCTTATATTCATGGGTTTCTATGAGTGGGTTGGATTGCATACTGCAATCAATTCAAATCAACTCCATTCATTGCGTGAGGCTAACTTTAATCCCTTAAAAATAATTTTAAATGATAAAGAACTATACATAACTTTAAAAGCACATTAAAATGTCAGGCAGCATGCAACACCATGCTGACATTTGAAGATTGCATTTTGCAGAAAACCAAAGAGAAAATTTATATCCGGGGTAAGATCGCTTTTTTCTTTCACTGGTAAAACAGCGTTGTCAGGGAAAGAGGAAAAGAGGGAGAGGAAAGGATCAAATTCAGTTTCAAGGATCAAACTGAGTTCAGGGCAGATGCTGGAGAGACAAGAGTGTTTCATTTGGCACTAGGTGCATAGAAATGACAAGCAAACACAGAAACCCTTGTTTAACTCTCAATTGGTACATTGTTTATCCATGATCCAAGAGCGTGACCTTCCAGAAGGCTGTGATCTGTGAGGCTTAATGCTGCTGCTCATCAGCTCATAATAGTGAACTGACCCAATGTGAGAAGAAAACTGTACACAAATGCGACCACAGATTATTGAATGTGTTTTAAATCAAGAATGAGAGGAAAAGAATTTGCTAAAACATAGAATGCTTTACAATCTGGAAAAGGCTCAGCATGCTAAAGTCCAAGCTCCAGTAGCATTACTCTGTTGGCTAAAAAGGTGAAAGGCAAAGAACAAAAGAACATTGTTTTCCAGGAATATTTGTGATGTGATTCATCATTTCATGTTGTTCTTAAATAACAGTGGAGGCAATGTCATAGTATTGCTCAAGCCAAACTTAGACAATTGCTAAAAGCAATCTATTTCTACAGAAATACAGAGAAATACTGTTCTCTTATTTCCACTAGCAGAAGGTTAGGTTTCTCAGCAGATTATATTATATGATAGAATCTGAAAGATTACAATAACTACCCTGTACTTAGAACAAGAAATAACTTTTTGTTGGCAGTTTTTAACATTCCACTGACCACACTCCTTATCTAAAAAGGAACTTTTTTCAAAATAACAAAATGTTTACGGAAGTAATTATGGAGAAAAAACAGCTACCAATTACACAGGAGTTGAGAGAGACTGGAAGCTATGCTAGTAATCAGAACTTCCAGTTTCACAGGCTTTCTAGGACACCCTGAAAAATAGATAGAGGGATGAACTACAGAGTGACCATGAGAACTGTAATTGGATTTGCTCTCACCCGACAATAAGCAGGTAGGGAAGAATTTTGCTGAAGGACTTGCATAAAGACATTGCAGGTAATGCAAAGTTATCAAAACCCACAATAAAGTAATATCCTGGAGGCAGGTTGGTAAATGCTTATACAGAGGTTAAGTTCTACATGGATCTGGATATCAGACCATCTTAAAGACTGCCTGGATAGTAGATGTGAAACCTGGTGTTCTGCCTGCTTGTCTACCTAGCGTTCTGTAGAAATGTTAGTTAATACATGTGCTGAATTAACATGAATTGATTATATTCAAACTTGATTAGAAATAAGAGTAAAACAAAACAAAAGCACCAGGTGAAATCAGATCCACAGAAATTCACGAAAGGAGACCTTCTTCCTGCAAATGAGCATACATAACACAAACACACATAAGCATATGCTAACAGCATTAAAAAAGAAATTATGCACCCTAGCAACACCTGACTTTTCTATGATCATGGTAGTATAATGACCTTTATGGACAATAACAAATCTGCAGTTTAGCATTTTGAAGGAAATTGGCACAACAGCCCAGGAGTTCACTAGAAACATCACAGCAGAAAATACAGATCCAAATAACAACTGAGCACACAGCAGTCCACAGACCTGCACAATGATGGCAGTTTTTCTGGTAAGCAGGACTTGAGTGGAATTTCCACTCTGAAGGCCTTCATTTCCTTAACATCAACCCTAACAAGAACTCCAACTGAAGTAGGACACACTGGCCTCCAAGACCCACATATAGTCTCTCTGGGTTGGGCAGGATTTCAGCGCAGTTCTAGCTCCACAGTTCCCTAACCATAACCATAACTTTAATCCTAATATGAATCTTATCGAGCAAGAAAGCACACTGACTCTTCCCGCTTCCAAAACACTGTTGAGCTACATCTCCTTCCTAGTACCAGCTCTTATCCCACCTGCCTTGTCTGAGCAAGACTTCAGTTGAATTCCCATTCTGAAGTCCCTCGCTTCCCTTACCCTAACACCCTCAAAACACCAGAATCACCTCACCCACCTCCAAAAGAGTGTGGAGCTACAGCCCTGTCCTGACCCCAGCCCTCACCATTCATCTCCTGGCTACACAAGACTGCGTTGAAATGAACCCTAACTGTAGTCTTTTCCATCTGAAAAGGGCACAGACTCTTTCCACCTCCAGAAGAACGCTGAGCCCCCAGCTCCAGGTTTTGCACAGCACTAAGCAATTCCCACTCTGAAGGCGCACAGTTCCCTAGTTGTTTCTCATATCCTCGTTTTTTTCTCTAATTAAATGAAATGTTTTACTCTAGGGAGACAAGCACCTCCATCCAACCTATTTGGCAGAATCAAGATTTTTATATTTTAATTAAGAGCTGCATGTTTCCTATTTGAAATGGAAATATAAGCTGGCAATTTAGGAATATGTGAAATTTTTAAGGAAAGGATAAGGTAGGAGTTGATAGAAAATGTGAAGCTGTAATTAAATTTTAAAATAAAACAATCTTGTTAAGGCCGAAAGAGGGAAAGAATATAAAAATACAAGGAACTGAATGTTCTGCCATGTGCAAAGTAACAGAATGACAGTTTTGTCTGTGAAGTTCCCTTCTTTTTCTTCAAAGAAGGATCTTAAACTCTTTAGGCTTCTTTTCCAGCTTTCTCTAAATTTGCAGCCTCAGTTTTGTATTCTAATACATGAAAAGGAGACACGTAAACAATGAAAATCAAACTGGCCAAATTCTTCACGTGGGCTTCTGTAGTAGTAATGAGACTGGCTCAGCTGCTCCAGTTCCAGCTTTCATCTCATTTAATCATTGCAATGTGCTCTGTGGCTGTATTGAAGGGGAGGGGGATTGCTCTTGCCTCGAGGCACTTTGCGCAGTGCTGAGAAGTGTGCTGCCTTGTGGGACTGCCGCTTAGGCCTCTGACTTTGAAAGGAGCCCTTCACTCGGAGCCCAGAGCTGCAAACTGGACGTGTGCCCTGCACTCAGCGCAAGACAAAGAGGTCAGAAGAGCCTGACTTGCTGTGCGTGTCTGCGTGGCCTCCAGGGCACTGTGAATTCACAGACTGTCCTTGGGAAACGGCGGTGCTGTACAGAACAGCCTGCGACAGGGAGAGCTTTTCTCATACTGTGCCTAGAATGGGAAAGTGAGTTTCCAAGTCCATTCAATCACCATTGGCTCCATCTAGAGCATCATCACATAAACAGCTGGAGTTTTACGTGATGCAGAGGCCTGACCCAAAAGATCAGGACTGAGGACATCAAAGCATATTTTATATAGGTCATCTGCAGTTAATCTGCAATCAATAAACCCCAGTTATTATCACAAACAAGTGAAAGGTTTATTACCCTAACACAAATCAAGTCTTAAATATACCTATATTCACATGTGATGCTTTTCTGTTATGGATCTGTTAAGCACTTAAAAGGAGGAATCATTACCATTCTGCAGATCGAGTAACTATGGGTAAGGGAGGGAAAGTGACTTGCCTGAAGCAACACAGAAGGTCAAAAGAAGGTCAGAACAAGGAGTAAAATGCAGAAATTCTATGTCCTCGCTCAGTATTTGGTCCACTAATAAGCCAAACCTTTTGAGGAAGACTTTACAAAGCCCACTGCAAACATTAATCAGGCCGAAAATTTTTTGGATGTCAACATTCAAACAATTATCCAAAGTGACTGCAGTCCGAATCCTGTTACATTGAGCTAGCGCATTTAAAAACAGAGAGGAAAGCTGACTAGAAATAAGTCAGGGTGGTTTTACCATGCAAGCTGAAGAAAAGCTCTAGACCCTGAATAAGAAACTTGTAACGTTACAAGTCCATCACACTGCACAATTGTGTATCCTTCAGGAACTTGAGGAGATTGGTAATAAGCATAAGGAACGGACTTTGGAAAATAAATATGTGAAGACAAATTATTCTTCTACATAATTTCACTGATTACAACCTCTTAACATAAGAAAGAAACTGTGCTAATGTTTTCTTTTCCTTTTTTTTCTTTTTTGGCCTTTTTTTTTTTCTATTTGGCAGCTTTGCTTCATGCCTGAAGGACGTAAGCTTTCTAGATTCTTTTCTGCTCTTACCTTGTAAAGTAGCTTGTGGCCTGCAGGTCTGAGTCCTGGGGACGAAGGTTGTCATACACGTACTTCAGATCCTGAATGCTATTTAGCTCAGGCAATCCTGCATGCAGCATCTTAAAATAAAGAAATATCTTCAGTCCACTGCATTAGTTAAAAACAATTTAAATTAAATGGAACGAAGGTTGTCATACACGTACTTCAGATCCTGAATGCTATTTAGCTCAGGCAATCCTGCATGCAGCATCTTAAAATAAAGAAATATCTTCAGTCCACTGCATTAGTTAAAAACAATTTAAATTAAATGGAACTACTGCCCTCTGGAGAAGCTTATCATTCTCCATTGATAGGGGAGGGAGCTGGGAGACACCTAGTATTTCAGTTACTTAGCTAAGTTAGGTTCAAAAGAAAGATATTCCCTGCAAATGTTCCCCTTGCAGTAACTAAACTTACAGTGCGATGAGTAGTGTAGACAACTGAGCGTGTCCAATTGCCCATACAGCTCTCTCCAGGCACTTATTTTTGTTGTTGACATTTTAAAGACATTTAAAAATTCTGTTTCACTTCAAAATCTACTGATTGTTCTCAATGATCACAGTCAGTTGAGTGATGCTTTGCATGTAATGGAGAAAAAAATTTATCCCCTCACATTGCTCAGAAGGAAATACATATGTGTTTGCAGGCACTACTTGAGCTATGCATGTTCTTCATTGATACTGATGTCTAGGGCAGACAGAAAGGCCCATTAAGTTTTGAGGATAAAGGTGAAGAAAAAGGGAAGCACTGCTGTTGTTTTAAGGTTTGGTTGAGAGAGGCATAGAGGAAACGGAAAAGGGATGGGGGGGGGTATGTCGTTTTCCTTATTCCTGCAAACCTTCGGGGTATTTTAAAAGCTAAGTTTCAATGTGATGTATGTATATTTTCTTTTTGGCCTTATGAGGAAAATTTTGCTTCATACCAGACCCAGTCTATACCACCACTGGACAGTGAAATTACTGTTTCACAGAGTTCTGGCCAGCAAAGAGTGGAAGGATAGCAAGCTCAATGAGGTAATTTAAGTAGCTCGTTTTCCTGACTGGGTGAAACTTGTTAAGTGAGTTGAGAGCAGGGGCATTAACAACATTCAGCACTTAAGGACATGCAATGCTATTTATTTGTACATCAGCAACAAAGTTATAAAAAATGGTAACAGCTCCTGTCCTTTTAAAAATAGGGAATTGTTGCATAGGCAAATGAAGCTTCTTTCCTTGCATTAGAAAAGGGAACAATGCCAGTTGAGAATATATTACGACTGTTGTGTGAATGATCTGCAGTGCAACCAAAAAACAGGATCCTTTGGGGTTCTTCGCAAGGCAGAAGGTGGAAAAACATTTGCTGAAGAAGCAAAGAGTGTCTTTAGCTGGGCAGTACCTATACAATGCTTTGTTTGCTGCAAGAGGGTCCCAGAAAATTATTCTAGTTTCAATCCTCTTGCTCCACATAGAACATCTTCTTTCTTGTTTCCACTCCCTCAGTGGAGGAAGCTTCTTAAAACTGTGGCTAGTGATGCTAGATGCCAATTAGACAAGACATGGAGCAACTATTTGGAAAACATCTACAGGTTACCTATTACCTAAGAAGTGACTAAAGTGACAAAACATAAGAGTTTGGTGCCATTTCTGACGCCTAGTGTTACTAACCTAGCCTTCAGCTGCTGCTCCAGAAGGCCATGGGCTGGCTCCCTTAGGAGACCTGTGTTACATCTGTTATCCTCATACAAAAGTCCCAGCTATCCTAGGCGAACTAAAATGTCACTAGAAGCCTAAGCAAGCGCCTGCATTACTCCCTTCATTTGACCCCTTGTATGTCTGACATACCACTTGAACATCAGAGACCTTCTGCCTGAGCGGAGCTGCCTCCACTCAATGTAGGTCTTGATTCAGAGCTGCATGTAAAGCTCATCTCACCATCCCATGAAAAAATGAATAGCACTGGCATGCAGTCTCGACGCAGAGACCTCTGAAATAGGGATCTTTCCTGATCCTCTTTTCCCAAACGGTGTTTCTGAGTTGTAGAAAGCTGAAAGTACTTGTCTGGGAGATAGGATGCTGGAGACAGATATTCCATCTAGACACCATGTTCTTCTTTCTTACTCTATTAGCTCTACCTGTTTCTACCTGTTTCTCCATCCACACCATTGGCAACTGGATCAGCTACTTGCTGTCTAGTGTCACCTCTAAGCTTCTGTTAATAATTTTCTATCTGAAAAATCTTTATGATAGTAACAGATCTTACATTTTTTTATAAACTAGCCAAATGGTGTTTGTGCTCTCTGGAAACCCACTTTATAATAGTTCACATCAATTCTTTAGTAAGAGCAAAGCTGATGAACTACAGCCATTTATGCAGCTGAACTCTGCCAGCAAGACCCTTGGGCCTCCCACAGATGTTTCTACTTTCAGGTGTGATGGGAACCTCATGGATTATTCCTTACTCCCAGCAGCAAATGCTGGAACGGTTCTAGAAGCATGCTGCTCACCACCAAGAAAAAGCCTTAAATCCCATATTGGGCCAAAAAAACAACTTGTGGTTCATAATCACAGTTTGCTAAAAACCACTAACAGTTATTGACCATCCAAAGCAGAGTTTGCAGCTCCAGTCAAACACTGCACTTTTTGGAAATGGCCTTATTGTTTGGATTTTTTAACCACCTTTTACAAATAGTATCTCAGAAAATTGAAAGCGAGAGGGGAAGAGAAAATAAATGATGAAGATTTTCAGACATTTAGAGAAATCTCAGATTGTCACTGATACAAATAGGCAGTGGTTAGTTTATCTTGCCCCTTCCTGATATCATCTGGTATTTTGCACAGAAATGAAACTGAAGTGGAGCTTTTTCACACATAGCTTTCTAGAAATAAACAATGCAGCTAAAATATTTCAACTCTTACAGTTTTTGCCTATTCAAGTGAATAAACAGACTCCCCTTTACAAATACCACTGGGGAATACGGATATACCTAAACTCATCTTGTTTGTTTAATTTCCTTTTGATATACAGTGTCATACAATGGGTTGGGAGCATGCTGGCAGTTATTCTTCAATTATGAAATGTAACACAATCATCGACTGAACTGCAGTTCACTGACAAATGCTAACACATATCTATAATACTGACTTGTAGCTCAGTCCTCTTACCTCTCCTCATTTATTAGGAGAAACAAAAGGAGGTGCAGCATGCCCTGAATATAGACACATCTGAGCTATATCCAAGCAGAGATAGCTGGTTATTTCAGAGATCCTGCAGAGAACATTTTCCTCACCCCCTCTCTCTATTATCCCAGGATAATCTAATATCAGTGTCTCTGCGGACTGCAGAAAAAGAGATTGCACAGGTGACAAGGAGTTTGGCAGAGAGAGAGCTGTATTTGTAGCATGCAGTTTAGGATTTAAAAATCTATTCTGAAATGTAGAGATAATTGCTGTGGATCAGGGAACATGGGTGCTCCTGAGTTTTCTAGAGGCTCTTCTACTTCTTGGACAGTATCTGCTATGCCTGTACTCTGCACTGTTTTCAGGCATTTTGGTTATCACATGCTTGCCAAAATTACGTTTTATGATGGGAATGCAGTTTTGCTACACTTTTGAGAGTACTCAGAAGCAGGGTTCAGAGATCTGGGGCAATCCTCCCTGCTCTATATTGTGTAAACTCAATGTATACTGCATAAAGATCCATGGACAAGACAGAAACAGGCTGAGCAAACTCTAGTTATTTGTTCTCTCCGTATCACAGAAGTTGAAGACAGTAGAGCAGTGTTTATAGAGCAACTTCTTGGCTGCTCCCTGGCCTCAGCAGAGATTCTGTGAATAACCTTGTGTAGATTTTTCATGTACAGACCACTTACCTAGGCTTTGCCCTGGACCCTGGATTTGAGCTTCAGAATAATGTCTTAGCCAAGCAACTGAAATCACTTTGCAAATACTAGTTAATTTAATATTCTCATTCTGCATGAGGTGAGAAAGTCCTGTCATTAACCTTTCACAAGCAAGTACACAGCAGCATAAAGAACTTACGGAATCTGCCACAGCATGTGAATTAGTGAGAACACTTAAAAGAATGAAAACTCTTAAGGTTCTTTAAAGCTTCTTGTGTTAAAAGATGCTGTAACCAGTCTCAATGAGCACAGTGCTTGCGCTTTCCTGTATTTGCCCTCCTAAGAAGGGAGGGCAGAACTGTGCAAAAAACATTCTAATGTCATCACTGTTAGCTGCAGCGCTGCTACGTACTTGACATCAACCACTCTGTGAACTGTCTAGCTTACTATATCTTGCTGTAACCATGAATGAGGTTAGTAAACGATTCCTTGAAGACCCAGAAAAAGGATTGAGTGAAATTCTTGAATGTAAAACTTGTACCCCGAGTTCTCTCATTGTTTTCTGCAATTTTGCCAGAAAGGATCCATTAAAAAAGGAAAAACAGATAGCCTAGCTTTTCTTTTGTTAGATACTCGTTACATGAAATTGGATGCTCAAAGACAATTTCCTTGCACAGAAAGTATCAGCACTAACCTTTCCTGGAGTATAGCTGATACCTCTTTAAACCCCAGTGCTACAGAAGACAGCAGAAAAGTCTTAGAAGAGAAGAGGACATCAGAAGAAAATGATTTTTGGTTTCATCCTCAAGCTTCTTACCATCTCCAGCAGGTTCAAAAGTAACTGGCTGTGTTTCCTGACTATATTATAAGCTCGACAACAAAGCTCCACAAACTCTTGGAAGCGTTGTGGATTTTTTCCACCTTCTGTGATGAAATACTCCATCTCTGATGTGAAGATGAAGGGAGCTCGGTCCCTTGAAAAGAGAACAATTACGTGAAGAATTTCACAGAAAAAAGCAAATCAGGCAAGACAGTTACTATTTGTAAATCATTATTCACATTTGTTTTTCCAGTATTACCTTCCTCATTATTTCATTTCTCCCTTCCTCAAATGCGGACAGCTCTATTTCCCTGTCTGGCGGCACTGATTAATTGTGGCAGAGCTGTGGCTGTGGTCTCACAGCTAGAGCTTCCTAGTGAGAAAGCCAACAACTGAACAAGTTTGCGGCTTGCTTATTTTCCTTTAACCTTCCTCTTCTTGCTTTTCTTTTTAAACTCTCGTTTTAATTTCTTGACTCTTGCCTGAAAATGAATCTGGAAACATGTTCTCTCCTGGTATTGAAATATTTCAACGTTGCACCCAAACAGCGTGGGATATAATTGTTAACTCCCTGCTAGACAAGAAGTGTATTTAAGAAAAAAATTACAAGTCCACTATCCGAAAAAGAAAGTATTATCCACAGCGTACGGTGCTGTCATTAAATATGCAGCATCCTGAAGGCAAGTTTCTGACACAAGTTACAACAGAATAAACCTAAATAAATTCACTTGTTTTTTGTACAGGTATTCTGGATTCACCCTAAACTAAATAAGGAGCAGAATCTGACACCATGTCTTGCCATTTTTTTTTTTTTTTATCATCACTTGCATAATTTGTAGCTATGGCATGGTATGGCAGAATAAAATGAATTAGCCAAGCTTCTGCTAACAATCCTACAACACTGCATCCGAGCAGAGAAAAAACTACCGCAGTGATTTACTCATCACAACCGTGTATACAGATGCATGTAAACAGATTAGAGGGCTATATTCCAAGGAAATATGTGCAGGAGGTTGGGTACCCTTAATTTGAAATGAGTTGAGTAATCTAAATGTTCTTGGGAAACTCAAATGCAGAAAAAAATTGAGGATGTAAGTTTGTTACTTGCTAAAACCTCATGTGGGCTGAGCCTGACCCCACTCTGCTTGATGGTTCCTTCATAAAAGAGACTAAAAAGACTTCCCCAGAGGGTTCCTCATTTTCCTGTAAAAATATTTGCCTTGTACTGCTGTGGAAAAAAGTCAAGTTGCAGTGAGATTCCATGCTACAGCTGGAAGTCTTAGCCCCAAGAAATGTTCAGATTGCTTTCCCATTCTTACTCCTGGAAACGTTTCCTGTTTTGCATTGAAGCCACCTTTAAAGACATCTCTATAGCCACTGCTCATTTCAAAGCAACCCAGTTCATTAAGTTTTTATAAGATAATTCTTCAATTTCAGTCAGGTAGTACCAGGAATTACGAAGGTCCACAGTATTCATTCTTACTCTTTCCTTTTACATTTTTCTGTATCATGTAAGATATGATTTTATAGTGTGACTGCTATGTACTATTACTGTGTAATTTTGTGCTGTAGCTCTATAAGAATTTTAAAATTCTGTATATTACTGATTTCAGACAGCAAGATTTTCCCAGATGTGCCTTTAATTCATCTTTTAGTTTATCATTTAACAGAGATATATAACATACACACAAATTTTTAAATATCTTCACTTGATGCAATTTGAACCACAGAAGCCGCTTTGTTGAACCCATAAGAAAGAAAGAGCCAGAAAGTTAACAATATTCATAATTTCACTTTTTAATGGACAGAAGTCTAACCTACATTCTGATCTGAAAGCATTTCAAACGCACCACGTTTGACATCACGACAATGTTTAAAAACCAAACCTCTGTTTCTCACCTGCAGTTAGGTCTTTGGGCTAAAACAGCCCATGTCAAAACTGCTGCTCTAAAGCTCCCACAACTTGTATTATGTTCAAACTGCATCAAGAGACACAATATAGTATGAAGACACAGCCCTTTCTGAGCTGGTCTGAGTATCCCATATTAAGCTACTTGAGCTGAAAATAGATATTGCAATCACAAATTACTTTACTGGAAGAATTACAGTGTATAACACTGTTGGGTTGGGTGGCAGGCCAACTTCCACATAACGCAATGACTGAAAACATTGACCAATTCTCTTGTTGTTGCTGAAGGATCCATTTGAACATGTAAATGACATATGTTAGTATTTGCATTATTTACAGATTAAGTTAGGTTGCATGAAGATTTTAAACAGTTCTACAAAGTTCTTAAATTTCTCAGTATCGTTTAAGATTTTATTCTAAGGTAGCAAACCTGTCTTATCTTATTAATCTGGAAAATATGATGTAGAAAACTGCCTTCCCTTGGAGCATTTAAGCCTGGCTTTGCTTAAGGTTTCGTGACATCAGTCTCACTCCCATGATAATTCCTGCAGTAAATCACATACTGAAGCTCCATGCCTGCAAGTATCTAATTAAGCTAGTTGCTCGCAAAGGGAGCACCCTGCAATCGAAATATGACTTAGTCTAGGAGACAAGATCCACTAGAAGGAACAACAGAATTATTTCTCATTATAATATTAAAAAGCTAAGTTCCAGTGCGAGGAGATCCTTACTCACAGAACAGTATTTCTAGCATTTTATAAAAACAGATCTACAGGGTGGAATGTCTGTGTATACATGCAAAAGGTTCTTTGCTGCTTCCACAAACTCTTTTGGAATATAAAAACATGTAGGGATTAGATAGATACTCTAAAAATTACTCCAGCAAAACTGCAAACGGCCAAGTGCAAGTCACAGTCCATCACGCATGTGAAAATTTATACCATCAGCAAACAATACCGACTGTTTTAGCCTCTGCAAGAAAAAAAATAATGGCTATCACAGTTTTGTATGAGTATTCTAATCTATCACACATGCATGTGCAAATAAACGTCACTTAGGTACACAATCTGTATTTCTATATTACACGAGTACACTTCTAATTGATAGCCTTGTATTATATGACAGTGTTTAATTAAAAGATCAGCAATGCATTCCAGGCCCTCATAATAACTATGAAAGACACATCACCCATTTGGACATAAATCTGTTACATAATATGTTCACATGAAGTCATCTAAAAGAACTAAATGTGAAATAAATATTGCATATCCCAACTTTATTCAAGATTACAGCTAAGTCCTATAATACTTTAAATCCATAGGATGCTCGAAGACCAGTGAGACTGTACCACAGTCCTAAGGAAAAGAGTTCCTTGGCCTAAAATCTGTATCTATTTCAATTTGCTATTTCAATTGAATTAATGAAACAGCTGGCACCAGTTTAACGAAAATGATTCAAGATGGCCCTAGATGATCTCATTAATGAGAGGGATTAATGAGCCCTTTGATTTTAGAATCAAAATCAGTCAAAAAGGTAATGCTCTCACTTATGATTGAGTCTGTCTGCAGTGCTGGACTTTAATGGGTTATGTGTTGCTTCGGCTGTGATATGAGGGTTTGTTCAAGTCATTCAGGGAAAAACAAGGCTAGTTATGCTTTTGTGTGTGTGTGTGTGTGTATTGCTTTCAGAGACTCCAGATTTTCATGGGAATGTGTTTTACAGTTCCTCTGGAGATTAAGAATGTTTAGAAGATACATCATGAGAGGGAGAAAAGAAAGGAAACCTCAAGCAACTGAACAGATCATCATGCAAAAACAAACGTAGTTTGGGGTGATGAGAACACTTACTAAGACTTTACTACAGGTTAGAAAAATGCTGCATCCTCAGAAGACCAGTAAGATTGTCAGCATTTACTGACCGTTACTATAAATCATCACATGTAAGCTGATATCAAAGCTTGTAATGTCAACAACAGTTTTAGTTTTCCTATTCTGAATCCCACGGTACATGACATTTAAGAAAGATGCGTTGACTTCCTTTTTTATTAAGTAGCAAAAACATATAGACAATCAACAACACACGACCTCTACTCCGATCCAGTCTAAACTTCCTTATAGTGATGGTTAGGGAAAAGTTCAAGTCACACACAGTAGGATAATGAGATCAAAATAGATTTTTTTTTTTTTAGGTGCAGCCCAAGTTGTCCTATGGACATAAGAGATGTGAGAAACCATAGGAGTGTGAGAGACCATATAAAACTGCTTGCAACTTAAAATCAGCATCCACCCCCACACATTCCCTGACTTCTTTAAAACCATTGAGACTGAGTCAAGAGTGACTGATAGTATTCAGCATGACTATATGGAATTTAGATGTATCTAGTAAAATGCAAAAAGCTTTTAGGGAGTGTTTGAATGCTGACACCTTTTCCTCTGCAGCAAAAGCCAAAAACTTTTTTAAACACACACACACACACACACACACAAACACACACACACAAACACACACAAAATGAACACAAGTGCTTATTTCTCTAGCTAAATGAAGGTATCTAATCACAGTAATCATATATATGTATTGGTAGACACCGAAAAAACATGAGCAAGCGTATCTTTTGCATATATTAAAGAATTATACAGTAAAAAAATGCAAAGTAAATTTTGTCTTAAGCAACCACATGAGCAAGCATAAAAAAATAGGCCCGGAAGGGAGACCACAAGAGATAATCCAGTCTATTTTTCTGCTTACCAGGACAAGATCAATAATAATCATGCTTTTGAGAAGCTTATGTAACCTATTCTTAAAGATTTCTATTGGTGGAGTTCTACAGTCTCCCTGAGAAATTTCTGTTTCAGTATTTCTACTCACAGATTTTTTTTTTTCTTAATGCCTAATCTAACCTTGCTATGCTTTCAGCCTAGTAAGTCTTGTTCTTTCCTAAGGGAACACAAAGATACTGTCTTCTTTAAAGCCTCTAATATATTTGCAGACTGTTATTATGTCTTTCCTCAATCTTTTAGACAATTGTTTCAATCTTGTCTCACATGTCATGTTTTCCAGATGTCTGATAATTTTAGCTGCTTTTCTCTGGGCTCCTTGCAATTGGTTCATATCTTTCTTGAAGTAAAATGCTGAAAGTATTCCAGCTGAGGTTCTACCAGTGTCACATGAAGCAAAAGGATTTATTCACGTTTCATGCTTTCCTAATGCAGTATTATTCCACCATCAACTCCTTCGGCTTGTGCTCTAGCATAACTTCAGATGTCTTTCAGAAAAAATACCTACAACTGCTAACCTTGACTTTTAACATGATCAAAAAATTCTACTACAAAATTAACAAATGTATTCTCTATCCCATAATACTGGCTGCTATGAAGAGAAAGATATTAGTCCCTTAGCAAATGCCAAAGGTATGCCATTTGGTATATCCTTCCATTTTGACATCAAAACCCAGGTAACCACTTTCCAAAAATGCCTTATAAGCAGTTTGGCACTTTCATAAGATTAACCTCTTTTGGAAAGAATAACCCCTCGAGAAAGGTGATTGCTCCAAGAGAACTCCACAGTGCTTATTTTTCTTATGATCACTGTTATAGGAGATTATACTCTCTAGAGCAAGCATAGAATTAAAATGATGTAAATATACTTTAAGTGACCTCATAATAGGACAGTAGATCTCAGCTTTATATAAAATGTAAGTATTGCCACTGACTTCAATGAGGGTTGCTGTCACTTACATTATCACTGGCTTGTGTTGCAATACTATGTTTAGTTGACTTTTCTGTTTTCTGTTTCTTTTACTAAAGAAATCTTACAAACAGTTTCACAGATCTGTATCTACTCTCAAAAAGAGTAAAAAGCCCCTCACTGAGACTTTATTCCTCAAATCATCCAGAACTGACATATACCTATCTATGTCTATACAAAATGACAATCGGAATTTCAATTGCCAAATAGTAATTATAATGCTTTACAAGGGAGTAGAAGAGATAAACGAATTAACAAGTTTTAAACAGCTTCCCACAAAAACCGAATTTATTTATCCTGAGGGATTTACCCTGAATTCTATTTTTGATAGCTCTTATTTCCAGTAACAGACAGATGGAGATTCGCTCGGCTGAGCAGGGAACTCATCACTAAACTTCAAGACAAAAAGGACAGAACTGGACTGGCTACAAGGAGGAATATAGAGACACTGCCCAGACATACAGAAATGGTGTTAGGAAAGCCAAAGCTCAGCTAGGGTTAAAACTGGCAACGGACATCAGAGCAACAAGAACTTTACTGACACATTAACAGTAAAAAAATGAACATGGAAAATGTGGGCCTGCTGCTGAATGAGTGACAGTGGACACAGATAAGGCTGAGAAACTCAATACCTTCTTCAACATAGTCTTCATCGACAAGGTCTCTAAGGCCTTTGTTCTTATCAGGAAGGTTCAAGGAGGAGAGGAACTACCCACAATGGGTGAGGGTCGAGTGATCACTTGTGAGAACTCCACCCATACAAATCCACGGGACCAGAGAGGCTGCACCCGAGGGTGCTGCAGGAGTTGGCCGATGCCATTGTAACATCCCTCCTTATCATCTTGGAAAGGTCATGGAGAGTGGGGAAGGTCCCTGATAACTGGGAAAGGCAAATGTTTAACATGTTTTCAAAAAGGAGAGAAAAAAAGAAAGATAATCCAGGGAACTACAAGATGGTCAGTCTCACTTCTATCCCTTGGGAAATCATGGTGCAAGGACTCTCAGGAGCTGTTTCTGGGCTGATTAAAGAGAAGAAATGCAAAACATGCTTGACCAAGCTGATTGCCTTCTATGATGAAATGACTAGATCAGTGGATAAGGTGAAAGCAGTGGATGTTTTCTACCTTGACTTTAATATGGTTTTTAATATAGTCTCCCACAGCATCCTTGCCTGCACAAAATCACATATTAGATGAGGTTGGAAGGAACCTCTGGAGATTGTCTAGTCCAGTCCCCCTCTACAGAGCAGGGTCAGCTAGAGCAGGCTGCCCAGGGCTATGTTGAACTGCATTTTGAGCATCTCCAAGCATGGAGATGCCACAACCTTTCTGGGAAGCCTGTTCCAATGTTCGAGCACTCATATAGTGAAGTTTTTCCTTATGTTTGAATGGAATTTCCTCTATTTAAATTTGTGCTCACTGCTTCTTGTCCTGTCACTGGGCACCACTGAGAAGAGTCTGGCTCTGTCTTCTTTATTCCCTCCCATCAGGTATTTATATACAATGATAAGATACCAACCGAACTTTCTCTTTTCCAGGCTAGAGAGTCCCAGCTCTCTCAGCCTCTCCTCAGATGTCTCCAGTCCTTCTGTGGCCCTTCGCTGGATTTGCTCTTGTATGGGGAGCCCAAAACTGGACACAGTACTCCAGATGTGGCATTATCAGGGCTGAGTAGAGGGGAAGGATTAATTCTCTCAGCCTGCTGGCAATGCATTTCCAGGAGGCTGTTGGCCTTCTTTGCTGCAAAGGGGGAACTGCTGGGTCATGGCCAACTTGTTGTCTACCAGGACCACCAGGTCCTTCTCTGCAGTGCTCCTTTATAGTAGATCATTCCCCAGCCTGGACCGGTGCATGGGATTATTCCTCCCCAGGTGCAAGACCTGGCATTTCCCTCTGTTGGACTTCATGGACTTCCTGTGGGCCTATTTCTCCAGCTTGTTGAGGTCCCTCTAAATGGCAGTGCAACCATCTGGTGTATCAGCTACTCATCCCAGTTTTTTATAATTTCAAAATTTTTTGAGGATACACTCTGTCCCATCATCCAGGTCATTAATAAAGATGTTCAGCAGTACTGGATCCAGTATTGACCCCTGGGGGACTGGTCTCCATCTGGGCTTTGTGCCACTGATCACAAACCTTTCAGCCCAGCAGTTTTTCCAGTTTTCAGTCCACCTCACCATCCACTGATCTAGCTCGTGCTTCATCAGCTTGTTCATTAGGATGTTATAGGAGACAGCGTGGAAAGTCTAGCTAAAGTCAAGATAAACAAGTACAAGTACAAGTATCTGAAGGGGGAGTGTCAAGAGGATGAGGCCAGCCTCTTCTCCGTGGTGCCCAGCAACAGGACAAGAGGCAATGGGCAGAAACTGAACCACAGGAAGTTCCATCTGAACCTGAGAAAAAACTTCTTCACTGTGAGGGTGACAGAGCATTGGAACAGGTTGCCCAGAGAGGTGGTGGAGTCTCCTTCGCTGGAGATATTCAAAACCCGTCTGGATGTGATCCTGGGCAATATGCTCTAGGTGACCCTGCTTGAACAGGGAGGTTGGACTAGATGATCTCCAGAGGTCCCTTCCAACCTAAATGATTCTGTGATTCTGTGATTCTGTAAACAACATCCACTGCTCTTCTCTTATCCACCAAACCAGTCATATCGTAGTAGGAGGCTATCAGGTTAGTCAAGCATAATTTCCCCTTTGCGAATCCATGCTGACACTATTGCTGCTGATGTACCTATACAAGCCCTTCCTGCTGCCCTTAGGAGTCTATGCCAGGTGGGCTTTCGCTTTCCTAATCCCTGCCCTGCATGCTCAGGCAGTGTCTCTATATTCCTCCTGCACCACTTGTCGCTGCTTCCACTTCTTGTATTCTTCCTTTTCATGTTGGAGCTTAGTCAAAAGCTCCTTGTTCATCCATGCAGGCCTCCTGCTGCCTTTGCATTTTTCTGGAATACTCAATGTATTCCAGAAAATTTCTGCATTGTTTGTGCCCTGCTATGTTGCCCTTCCAGTAGATATAACAGTAGTTCAAGTATCCCATGAGGACCAGGGCCACCACCCTACACTCTTTGCTCACCAACCTGGTCTGCCACTACCTCTCTTGACTCCCTCCTTCCCCCCTAAGGTGTTCCAACCAGGTTGACCAGCCTGTTGGCAAAGATGCTTTTACGCCATTTTGTTAGGTAGGTCCCGTCTCTTGCAAGCAATCCTTGATTTTCAAAGATGGGCCCATGGTCATAAAAACCAAGCCCCTGTTGTTGACACCAGCTGCGCAAACAATTTTTGCCCCACAGAATACATCCACTCCTCTTCAATCCCTTCCTACTCATCAGCAGGATTGAGAAGAAAATTAGCTGAACCCCCAAGTCCTTGATCCTCTGCCCCAGAGCCATGCAGTCATGCTTGATATGCTCCAGGGTATGCCCCACTGTGCTTGATAAGCTCCAGGATCATGCTTGATACGCACAAAGGGTAGTAATCTGAGGGTCAGACAAAACTTGGCAATCCTTCCACAATGTTCTGGATCCAAGTCCCTGGCAAGAAGAAACCTCCCTAGACAATAGGTCTCGTCAGCAGACAAGGGCCTCCATCCTCCACAGCAGGAAGTCTCTCACTGCTACCATTCACCCCTTCCTCCTGCTGCTGCTGTGTGGCTCAGGCTTATGGGAGCTTCCAGCCCCTTATCTGCTGCCAGGGCAATGAACCTGCTCTGTAGGTACAAATCTGCATGTGGAGCATGAGCTGTCCTCCTGGTGGCAGAAGTCACAGGCTTCCAGCCTTCACCATCAAGGGAGTCTCCATTTTTTAACCCCACAAGCACAGACTCTGCTGCCCCTTCTTTGGTACAGCTGGGGGCTGAGGATCCTCTTGCACCTGCAGGGTCTCTGAGAAGATCCAGTCAATCCCCTTTTCGTCATCTCTGATGCTGCACAGTTGGCTGCCCTCCTCCCGCAGCTCTTTCACGTGGTGACACAGATCTTACAGTTTGGTGTACGTCCTGCAGGCAAGGAGACAACTCCCTCTGCCTCAGCCTCAGCAAAAGCTTAAATATTGAAACAGGTTGTCTGGAGAGGTAGCCCATGGAGATTTTCAAGATTCAACTAGACAAAGCCCTGAGAAAACTCGTCTGAATTCAGTGTTGACCTTGCTTTGAGCAGCAGGCCGACTATAGACATCTGGAGGTCTGTCCTAGCCTGTGTGATCCTGTGACCTGGGTAAGGATTCTCCTTATGACACTTGCACAGAAATGTTCCTGAATGCCCTCAATAGCCTTGGCTTAGGTAAACTACAGGACTTGGATATTCACAGCATGTACTAATGCATCAATATTTTGACCTACACTCTTTAATCAAATAATCAGCAATAAAGTCCTTATCAGATAACACCGTTTTAACTCTCTCTCTTTTCTGTCATTTCTGCTGCTGTTTGAGATAGCTACTGCAAAAAAAGATTTCTGACTGTAAATTCAAAATCTCATGTCTGATTACATTTTTACCCATATTATTTTTACATTAACAACTATCTTTAGAGGAAGGAACGTCAAACTAGAAGGGATCTCCTGGGTTCCTTAGGCAACTGAGCACACTTTTTAAACCATTATGTTCTTATTTACTCATTAAGTTAGTTCTTATTACATTTGTATCAACTTTGCCATTATTATTTTTCACTGTCAGTGCCTTAATGTAAGCTTTCCAGAAAAAATCACTTTATTAGACATATCCTCTATTTTGATGAGTAGTAAAATAAATATTTCACACATTGGACTGGCCTCTTCTAGAAGATTTATCTGTGTTTGACTGTGTCTGTCAATAATGGAGTTGTTAGCTATATCAGGATTTAATCATGCTTAACAGATACGGTGGAAAGCAAGCTATAATCTTCGTCTAGAATAAAGGATCTGATCCATCATTCTGTTAACATTTAGTTTCCTCACATAAACTGAGCCATGGTAGCTATTTATTTGTGCCTCTGCCAGTGCAAAATGCAGGGGAATGTGACTTAACTAAAGTCCCTTTCACTGTGGCCTAAGTGAAGTTAGTGAGTTAGTAAATCATGGAAATTTCATTAGGTCTGGTCCCATAGGATTACTATGCTAAGCGACAATATAGCTAACACAAATTTTGATAGCTGAGATTAGACACTGTTAACAGTTCTTAGGGTAGACCTAGCATTTGCTGTATGTATTGTCACAGGGACGCATCTGGAACCTTATCTTGTAACAAGGAATTAGGCAATAGACACATGATGGGAAAGCCAAAACTAGTCTGAGAAATCTGTGGATGGTTTTCACACTGGCCTGGTTGTCACTGTCTCTACAGTGATCACTAGTTTATGCTGCAATCTGACCACAGAATTTAGTCACTTATATCACAGAATTTCAGTTACTTGTACAGTCAACTGCTTGTACGGCAAGCTGGGATGAAGACTCCAAAAAAAGATCATCTCTCAAAGAAGATGTACTTTGCTCTAAGAATTAATACGTCTTGCACAGTTTCATTGCCCTTTCTGCAACTGTGTGCATCTTATACTGACTGTTTAAAAAGCACCACTGTGTGTCTGGCTCAGGCAACTTCTGGGGCTTCAAGTCATGATCCTACATCCAAATGGAGATATATGAAGTAGCCTGCACTTCAGAGTCACCACCAATCAGATTATATAATAATTTTAAGGTTATTTAAAGCCTTTACCTACTTCAAATAATTTACATTTGGTAGCTAACTTTTGACAGTGCTAGGTACCTTTTCCTGTTGCCTTATACTATACTCTAAGATTCACATTTTGCAGGTTTGCCAGGAATTTATTACTATGTTGATAAAATAGGTGAGAGTTAATTCAAGTTCAGGACCTGACTGGAGCAATTTGTCTTCTTAATAGAGATTGTAACAATTATTTTTGGTGCTTTAACTGATCCTAAGGAGAAAAAAAGATTTGAAAACTCAGACCTAAAAGATGTATTAAAATAAACTGAACAGGTGGGCTCATATCACTTACCTACCGAATATTTAGCTAATAGGTCTGAGGTGACCCTGTGAAAAACACAGTAGCAGATGGCTGCAGCAGTTCTGTATATCACCAAGCAAAACAGAGGAATAAACCAGTTGAAATGCACAGAAATTCCTTAGGGTAGGGGGGGAAATCCTACACACATTAAATATATCAGTATGCTCTCCAGTTAAGGATGAAGGGCAAAGAGGTGGTATGCAGAACAATCAGAAAAAGGTATCAATAGTAAGCAACAGAGATTAATTTAAAAGTGCTTGATGTATACAGAGTCTATGTAAAAGAACAGCTCCCCTTCAATATAAAAACTGTATGTGTGGAAAGGTTTTGAAGAAAGACATGATACAAAAAGATGTTTTTGATGGGAACAGGAAAAAGAAAATACATGTCTCTCTTAACAGTTATACTTTCAAAAGGATAACTAGCAAGATCATATATTCAAAGTGGACAATGAACTTAATGTCTTTTTCCCGTTCATTTCTGTTTTATTGTCAAACTTTTTGTTTCTAGCGTCATGTTCCATAAAAATTCACAGGGTGACTGATAGAAAGAGGAAAGGGCAGAGGAGAGAAAAAAAATCTCTCAGGGAGAAGGATGATAAGGAGTTACTTAAGTGACTCACATGCAGTAAATCTCCCAAAGTGGGGCGAATTCCACTGGCGGTTCGAAAGGCATCAAATAACAATATCTCCAGCCCAGATAACTTTTAATAAGAATACATAGTAATTCCTTCAATAAAGCAACTGTTCCTGAAGCCTGGAAAGCAGTTAATGCTGTGCTTCGACTAAAATAAGAGCCAGGAAAGATACTGGGAACTGTGGAAGAGGGGAACTGAGTTCCAGGGAACTCAGCTGAACCTATAATTAAGGATGGAGCAGAAGAATAATACTGTTGCATAAACAAAATTGGATAGGGTCAAACCAGTACAGTCATTGTATGAGAAAACTGAGGCCTCCCTTAGCTGTCTGGTTACTTTGAAAAGGATAATAAATAATATGAAGGATACTAAGTGGACAGTGAACATAATTTACTTTGATTTCAAAAAGCTTTAGGTGAATCCCCTCCACAAGAGACTACGACAGAAAATAAATAGCCAATAGTAAAGGGCAAACTACTGTATAGGCTTAATAACTAGAGAAAGCATCAAAACAATAAACACCTACTCTTCAATTAAAGAAAGATCAGTGCTTATGAAACTGAGGACTAGAACATGTGCTGCTCAATATATTTCTAGAGTTGACTGGTGCTTCTGGTATTTAATTTGAGGCAATTGGGGATACCTGACTTTCAGAAGTGATGGACATCTTTCCTCATAAATTTAAACCTCCTTAGGTCCTGTCACTTTCAAGTGATACTGTTTCACCTAAAAGTAGATCACTTTCCAAAATGCAGGTTCAGTTTTTGCAAAGGCTTACAGGTATGATCAGCTTTAAACATCTGTATAATCTTATTAAGTTCACTGGGCCTACTATGGTGCTTAAAGTCATGAAATTAAATCTTTGCAGGTTTTCAGTCAGAGATTTTTGGAGGGTGACATACAGCAAGTGTGAAGGTAGATGGGGACATGGATCTCTACACTTCGCATAAACTATAACTCACCCCAAACCAATCATGTTGGAAGAAGAAATTTAACCTGTAAAAAATGAGGTAATAAATAGGTGCACTGATATATTTTTAATGAACCAAAAAAAGGCCGGAAGGTAAAACAGACTAGTTGAAAGAAATGCTTTTCACACACAAATTTAGAAAATTAAAAAGTGGTTATACTTCAATTTATTTTTCAAATCACTGTATTTTAAACTTAGACTTCTTTGAGAAGTGGTCTAAATAAAAATAAAAAAAAGGAAAAAAGTTAAATGTGAAATTCCCAGACTCTTGTCTTCCCTCTTCTTCCTCATGTTTTCTTATTTTTTAACAGACAAAAAGATGGAAAGCAGTCAAAGCCTGTACACAAGATTTATTTTTCCCTGTTAGCTGACTGCATGCTAACTTCATCATTTCAGAAAGAAATAGCTTAAAAGAAATGCATTTTTTCAGAATAACACTTCTAGTGAGACAGTGACACTTAAGTTATAAACACTAAAAAAAAAGAAAAGTTACTCTTAAAATAAAAAGAGACACTTTTCCTACATGCTCAGATTTTCTTAAGTGCTTCTCTGTATAGGAAAACACTGACGCAGGAAGAAAGTGTGGGAAACATCATTTTCCCATATTTTTAAAATTTCTTTCAAAAAATCGGAATTTCCCAGTGGAATAGTTATGCTGCCTCTAGTAATTAACTATGTAGAAGAAAACTAACTTAGCCGATTTCACATCTGGGAAAGCCACATCAACATGCAGGATTAGTTTGGCAAGAAGACAAGAGGATCCCTGTGATTCAGGTCAGGGAAAAGAAAGTCCAACAACTTCTGTAAATAAGTAGGATGATGGTCTATTTAAAAAAAGAATGGACATGAAAATTATCAAGAGGTGGATATACAGTGTGCCATGAGCTGGACTGCTTCATTTCTTGTCATCAGATTTCAGACTACATAAAATTGACTGAAAAAATATAGACAATGGTGCTGGAAATGATGGCAGTGGACA
Source organism: Struthio camelus (assembly GCF_040807025.1). Classification (NCBI taxonomy): domain Eukaryota; kingdom Metazoa; phylum Chordata; class Aves; order Struthioniformes; family Struthionidae; genus Struthio; species Struthio camelus. The sequence goes on along the minus strand of NC_090942.1, from coordinate 73,035,587 downwards.
GGATGAAACTGCTGTATTTAGGATTAGTTCAGTTAGTACACGATTTAGATAAATCTCTTACAAAATCAAAGAAATCATAGAAAGTATAACCATAAGCAGACACCTTTCATAGGATTTGATCACTGCCCCTGCTCCCATATAATTACTTGGCTAATACTCCACTTATTTCAACAGGAGTGGGTCCAAGACAACTGACACTGAATACTCAGCAGCTAAAGAACAGCACAGTCATTTGAAACTAAGTGATAAACGCTCCATGTAAGCTCAAATGCTGTGGCTAGATTATAGAACGAAGGAAGTATAATTTATTACCACTAACAAAATATGTCTAGTAAGACAAAAAAAAAAAAAAAAAGATAATGAAATCTCATGCTTCAGTAGGAAAGTTCCCTGTGGGACTTTGGAAATAATTTTCCTCCCAAGCACTGTTATTATAGCATTGGCTAGATAAATTATATACCTCCTTCCAATGCTTCTTCTGAAACATTAGTTCCTAGACCAGAGTAAAGATAGGTTATTACTACTATTTAACACATTCACTGCACTGTGAAGGTACATGGCACTGAAAAAGACAGAAAGTTACTGATGCCTGTTCCCTCTCAAATCAATAAGAGCTGAGCTGCTGATTTCCACCTTGCACTCAAAATTGAGTAGATTTACTGGACATCATTTAAAGATGAGGGCAGTTAACTGATGAGTTAACTAATCTCTTTTCGGAGTGTTATACAATTATGAATGCAGAAATTATTGTGTCTGCCTGAAACATATCAGCTTCGAAGGGCTCTTTTCAGACTCTTACTGTATTTTGTAGAAAGAAGCACAGCCCATCCATGACAACATGCTGTTCTCAAGGCTGCCGTGTATATCTTTCACTTTATTTACATTAGAAAAAAGGCTCCATATGCAGAATACTGGGGAGGGCCTATCCTTATGAAGCTTTATGAGGAGTAAGAGTTTGTTAACAGCAAAAAGCACGCACTGAGAACAGAAACTGGACAGCTATGGCAGGCAAGTCATCTTTCTGAACTTGGGAAACGAATGGCCATGATAAATACTACAGACAAGGACTCTCTTTCCTCAGCTCATCTGAGTATACAAGCCTTAATTCTTGTAAGTAGATTACATTAAAAAATATGGCTGTTTTTATGATGTGTGTACAGACCAGTTGTATGTATAGGTATTTGTATAAGATGCTATTCATTTTCAAAAGCCACCTACAGATCTTAACAAGGATACATACAGTGTCTACTGTTACAAAAAAAAAAAAAAAACAAAGGTCAGTGCAAATAAGTCTAAGGATCTGAAAGCATTCTGCTGGGGGTGCAAAGAACTCAAATCAAAATTGCATATAAGGAGCTGTTAAAAAAACAGAGGCTAAAACTGTGAGCAAGTAAGTGGATACAAATAGCACTGAGAATTTCAAATTCTGAAAGCCTGAAATTTGTGGTACGTAGAAATGCCATATCCCTACATCCCTGTATTAGAAGTAGTGTTGCATTCCTTGAAGGCACATACAGCTCATGAGAAGCACCATCTCTAACCTTGTAGCTAGCTGCTCAGTCCCATGTAGGTGTGCAGAAGATAACTATTGTCCTCTGATGTTTACAACCTACAGAAAAAGTATGAGTCTTAGTTTTACTAAGGAACAATACGGGAGTTAAGTGGAGGGCCTAAATATATATTATCATTTCATTTTATTGTTTAAAAAAGTAATATACTGCATAGAGAAACAGAAAAAATATCTGCTCTTTACGGAAATGACTATATACTCTAAGCCATTTTCATAGACTTAACAAGAAGAAGTAGTATCACTGAACTGTAAAACAGTAAAATTAATACCTATTATTACTGCTATTACATAAGTTCTGTGTTAGTTTGGATGCTGTGCCTCCCATTATATTCAGTTGGTCATATCTTTCACTCCCACTAGATAATTCTCCCCTCACACAAAATTACTGCTCAAGGAAATTCCGGTTAGACTCCAAAAGGAGCTTTGCTGACAGGATGCAGCACTTGACTCAGAGTGAGCAGGAGCATCTTTTTATGACTGTGTTCTGCATTATTCTTTCCACAGCAAATAAGTAGGATTAAGGGAGCATATCCTGAATGATTGATGATAATTCTGAGCACTGCAACTAAATCTTTTGACTGCCTGGCTTAGAACTGCTTATTAGCCCCACCAGTTTCCCTCCTATCACTACTCCCACGCTGTTATTTCTGTCTAACACTGAGAGTGTCTAAAATAGTCAAAGAAAGGACAGCTTAAAAAAAGAGGAAAAAGAAAGGCATGATTAACTCAAACCGATTCAATCCGAGACTAGTTCTGGAAGTTATTAGGGAACATGGAGGAAAGACCCACACCACTCCTCTTGTCAGTACTCAGGATCATTTATCTGTTGTGTGCACTGCTATAACGTTTTCCTTGTGTTTTGTGTATGCTGACACTATCCTAGCTATCCCAATTCTACCCCAATTCATTCCTCAACAGCATGTTTGCAATAGGAACTGGAATACATGACTATTCGCAGTATTTTACCTATCTGTATCATGGGATAACTATACTGCAGACAGACACAACAACAGAAACATCACAGTCTTGCTTAAGTAAAATCAGATATTTGCAAAATAAATACGGATTTATTTTGCATGTACGGATGCATGTAAAACCTGAAAAATGTTAAGAGGTTGCAGTTTCACCCAGTGAGGGATAGTATAATTGATTCTCCAGGTCTATTTGGAAACTTTGGTATCTTCTCTGAACATGGCAAGGAAGTCATTAACTAGTTACAGCTATGATTTTGCATCCATTATAGGAACATTCATCTATTAAAAAAAGAGATTGACACCAGAATTCTTTTGGCACAGGCCAGCCCCTCCTAATTCTCATCACTACTGAACTGAATCTAATTCAGACTGCTGACCTAATAAGAACTTAGATTTTTTTTAGACTGAAAAGGGGATCTCCAATACCTCATTTTAATTTCTCTTCCAGTCATTCCTATTTTCTTAGAGGTTTTGTGAAATACAGAAAATAGTATTTTGGGAACTTCAAGAAGAAAAAATGCATGATCTCATTTATATTTTTCATGGATTTTGATAAGGCTGTGATTTTTTCAGAACACTGTTTTAAAGCTTACTATATGTGTTACTATAGATACCAACCTTCTTATGCTTCCAAATGTCTGTGCGTGACCTAAAAATCTTCCAAAATCTATATGGAACATGTGCCCAGCACTTGTCAGCATTATGTTGTCATTGTGTCGATCACAGACTCCCAAGATGAAGGTAACAACACACCAGCCAGCACAGGAATAGAAGAAATTCCTTATTGCCTAGTTAGTAAAATAAAAGCACTTATTGGAAATATATAGAGAGTCACTTTTTTTGACGCTAATATGACAACCATAAATTGTGAATCTTATAAATGCTATGCATGTAGCTAAAATGTAAACATATAAATGTTGTAAGATTGGTACTCAAACAAATAATATACAAATTTCAAAGGCTCAATGCAACAACAGTTTTAAGCAGTTTTTCAACTTGTGATTTACAGACACTTAGAATTCTAAGGCAAAAGGCATCTGAGCAAAGCAAGCTGCTTATCAGGAAACTGGCATTTTCTATTTAGTAGTCTGCATCTATATTGTAAAGACAGTGATGGTCAAAAAATCTGAAGAGTTGGAAATTCATTAATTTAATCATTTGCATTGCAATGAAAGTAGGTTATTTTGCACAATTGTTCTGTACCTACACAGGTCTTTTCTCTCCAGAACTCTACTGCCTTTTTCAAATGCTAATTAATCAAGTCTCACAATATCCCAGCCCAAAGAATTCAGGCCCATTTTACAGAAATGGACAGAAACAAAGAAAGGTTAAACCATTTTCCGTTCATAGCATCTGTGAATCTATATAGAGTATGGGATCAAACCTAGTGTCAGGCAAAGAAACCCAAGAGACTGATTATCCAAAAAACAGTCTAGTTGTATTAACATGGCATTCTGTTCTGTTTAATACAACCAGCTCCTCTGATAAGCTATTTAAACATGCTGGAGATGTGTATTTCCATGTTTAGTCTGCTTCTGGTGCCTAGGCTGGCTCATTCAGATCTATCTCAGGAATCTCTTTACAGTACCTATATTACTCTTTACCAATAACGTGCCCATGGCATATGTAGGAAAACATGTAAGCTAATGATCTGCTCACTAGACAGTGGCTCATAGGCTGATTCCAAGGTTTCTGCTAACTTCAGTGGGAAGTATTTAAGAATCACAAGTTTTCCTAACAGAGGAATCTACCAAACCTCTTTTGCAACATATCTTTTCAGTGTCCTCTCACAGGGTAAAATTATTCCTGATTCTAATCATGATTGGTCTTCTACTCAAAAACATAAGGAATGATAGCTCTTGCCTTTCTTTTTTTCTTACATACTACAGTTTAACAACCCTAAGTGCAATTCTTATTCAAAAGTCTAAATCTCCCATGAATCTCAGTCACAATGTAATTCATTTATCTAAAAACCAAAAAAATCCTAACTTTCGATTATTATGTTTTTGGACAAAATCTACATTAATCAAGGTAAATAATTATTTAGGCACTCTGATTCTCCCTGCAGTTACAGGGTGCCACATGCAGTGACTGATATGGATGACAGCACTATGAAGTGCTGAGGCCACAGCACAAGAGTTTGGCGAATTTTTATGTCTAACTGTACTACTTGCACACTAGATGACCTTGGATAAAGCACCTAATCTTTCTGTAATTTTGTTCACCCAGCTGTAAAATGAGGATATTAGAGCTTATTCTGCATGAGTTTTTTGAGCACCTCAGATACAGTATTATATGAGTAAAAATTATTAAGTCAAAGAGAAAGGTTCATTCAGCAGTGAGTGCAAAATGAACGTATAGTAGCAATTTCATGCATGTCCTATGCAATCAGGGCTGACTGTGTTTTATGTTTAAAAAAAATGAGAGAAAATATGTAGCAATTGGTTTTAGAACATTCCACATAAATGTTACTTCTTACAAACAGTAGCAGCAGCAAGAAATCAGGTTTTCAATCAATAATTAATAGCTATCTCTCTTCTCAACTGAAATGTTGTCTGCACTTTTACCATTAATACTGTAAACATATAGACTTGTAAAACAAAATGTTCTCTTCAAATTGTTTCTGTTTAATCGAATCATGATCATATGGTGGTCTTACCAAAAATGTGGATGGATAAATACCCATGGAATAACTACAGTAACATTAAAATTTGTTAAACATATTTATGCTAGAGAGTTATATGTCTGCTAATAACCACTGACCAAAGCACCTCATTTTTCAGTGTGGTAAACATTCAAAGCTCCCCTTTATGCTTCATTTTGTGGGCACAGAGAACAGTTCAGAAACTGACACTGCAACACAAAAGTTAGGAAATTTTTTCATGGACCTTAGAACACGCTCAACCAACAAATAATGAATAGAAGTGGTTCTTTTCAAAGGAAGGCCTCTGATTCTGTAGACAAAGTTTCCCTATTTCTTGGATTACGCATAATGCCAGGTTGCATAAAACCAGCTGCATTACATGCGATCTCATAATGTGATATGACAAGCATGACATATCATGACAAGCATGACATATCACATGAATAGGTAGCATCAATAAAATATAGCCTTCTAAAACTGTGGGTATAGATATATGCATTTCCAAATACAGGAAAGCCACTGAGACTTTGCATGAATTACACACAAAATAAAGGATTTAGCCAGCTAGACCAAAAAAAAAAAAATTGGGCTTCAATATTTACCTTTTACTTCAGCTTCTTTTCCCTTCACTAACATCTTCCAAAACATCTCTGTGACACATTGTTATAGAAAATGTACTAAAATTCACCTGATCCAGAGCAGCCTCTCCTTAGGAGGAGGGTGGCATTTAAGGCAATTCCCTAATTTACATGCATGTGACCGTCCTGAGTTCAAGTCATTCATTTTTACTCTTTACTACCATTTCATTTCTTTTTTCCCATGGTAAAACATGAAAGGTATAATACACTTCATTACGTTGCTACCTCTTGATAACTTGATTCCAAAGGATGGTGATGACGGAACCATTTTTTAATTGTGTTTTCTTTCAATGGTCCGATCAGTCCAGACTCCCTGTGGATCTTGGCTAGCGTGGTAGCATCTGGTACCATCTGTACCAATCCTAATCAGATAGAAAAGAGTTCACATTAAAAAGCCTGCAATTTCAAAAAGATATGAAGACCATCAATGCATATCACATACTGCTGGATCATTCCATGCAGAAAAAATGCATGCTTAGAAGCCTACAAAATAATGAATACAATAGAGAAGATAGACAAGGATTTTTTTTCTCTTTTTCTTGGGAAATAACAACCAAAGGACATTTAACCAAATTGAAAAGTGCCAATTCCATGAGTGACAAAAAAAAAAAAATGCCAATAATCATTCTGTGGATGTAATTCCATCAAGGTACCACCAAAGCCAACAATTTAACAAGATTCAAAATTGGTAGAACGCATATACAAACAATAAAAATCTACAAAAAACAGAACCAGATCTCTACTATTAAATATAAAATTATTTCATATGTGTTTATTGTCAAGAATGCTACACCCATTTTTTTGTAGTATATGTTACTGATCACAGCTGAGAGAAAAAATACTAGGGAGTGCATAAATTATCCAAGATGACATACTGAGTCTTCAAAATGCAGGCAGAATCGAAGCATTTTGCAATGCTTCACTTGAATCCTATGCCTCTAATACATGTACTTAATTCCTTTTTTTGGAATGGAGACCTGGCTTGCTAGCCTTCCGTCACTGTCCCTGCTGTGTGTGACCCCTGGTACATTATCCTGCATCTCTGCATTACAGGAAAGACTTTCTCTCAAAATTTCAATTGGTGACAGGTTCCCCCCATAACACCACTCCTGAAAAGGTGGCATCCTACCAGTGCTTTATCTGCTTTGCACGTTTCTGATCTGTTTGATTCTTTCAAGTGATTTCCATGCTCTCATGACAACATGATTGTCATCTCCCACCCCTGGTTGTGTGGAAAAGGTTGTCCATGGAACAAGTCACTAGCCTCAGACTTGAAAGACCTCAGTATATAAGTCCACATGAGCACGATTGTCCTGTATGACCATAGGCACATCACTTAGTCATTTTACCCTTAATCACGAAATGTAAATCGAATATATTAAGATTTCTTTGACTCATATGGAAAGATATTGCAAAGAAAACCTGTCAGAGGCTGTTGAGAGGTTTTCTGCTATTATGGTGCTGAAAGTAAGAGACTGTCAGACTGAGAATATTATTGGGAGATGTTCCCTATATCTTTCATAGCAAAAATCAAATTAAGTGGTAGTATATCAGAGAGACTATAATACTGTGTTCAGAAATGATATTCTTGTGCTATTTGCCTTTGAAGCAGAAGCCTTCAGGCTTTGACTCCCATCTCTACAAAGAAGGGAGGAGTCTTTTTCAGGTCACATTAACCACCTGTCACGTGCATGAACCCCTCTATCCTTCCTCCTAGCTCCTTTGAATGTCTCATCCTCTCTCATTTTCTCTGCTTTGTGGCTCAGAAAGCAATAGATACCATTTTTTTCTGTTTTTTTTTTTTTTGTAGTTTTTTTGTACAGCAGGTAATCTGGATACATCAGTCTTCTATTTGTGGGAGAATTATTTTCAGTAAAAGATTTGGAGAGCCAGTTAAAAAAAAAAAAAGGGAGCTTATTGCTGTCAGTAAATTTCATCAGCAAGCAATTGGCATCCCTGCTATAGCTCTGTTATAACAACCATAAAAGAGAGAAATAAAGCTTTCAGATGAGTCAGGCCTGCCCTTAGCAGCATAAATCACAAGAGCAATATTTCAAAATCAACACTGCAAAGTTGTCATCACTTGTCTACAGGTATTTTCTGTAGCCACATGTATCTAGGTTCATCTAAGCATCTAAGTGGGATCACACTGGATTACTGACTTCAGTAGCTATGGCCACTTTTCTTCAAAGCTCTTCTTATGATGCGTGAAGCTCCTTTAAAAAACCTGATGCAAGGTAAGGAGGTTGAGACTTCTGGAAAATACTAGCCTAGGGTGCTACAAAATTCAATGAATATGGCTGTTCTTGTTCTGGACGTGAAGAACGAATAAGCAAAAAACTTTCACGTAAACGTAGAATTTAGGGCCCAAGAAACTGAAGTTCTGAGCGTTCTTTTTCCTTTAGAGGGGAAGATAAATAAGATATACATGAAAATAAAGGCTGAAGGGAAGATTTCTGCATACCGCTGTTTACATGAGATACGAATAATGTAATATAGGTAACCTTTTTAATCTACACTTACCTTGGCCTTTTCCTGTAGATAAACATCTATAAATGATCATTTGCATATCTAGTCCCTCTTGGAGCCAAATGCTGTCCATCACTCGAATAATCTGCAGAACTAGCATATCCTGACGTAGATCATCCCCTATCTGTGAAAATTGCACAAGAAATCCAAGTTTCTCCTTGAATCCTGCTCAGAGATAATTTCCTATTTCATTTGGTTTTCTTCCCACAACAAAATAGCTACATTCATTTTCCAGTAAATCCCTCCTGTTTTTCTTCAAAGTTGCTACTTACCTTTCTGTGTCAGGAAGAGGACAGAACAGAGACAGAATAGAGGGCGCACATAGGCAGTAAGAGTTTTGGCAGCCATAGAAATGGTAACAAATGCTCCCTGATTAACTGCAGCCTTTCTGCTTATTACGCCTATGTAATTATTAGAGTTTGAAAATTTAATCCGGAGGTAGGATCCTAATTTAGTTACATTTTGAAGTGTACCTAATGCTAGATCCTTCTTCACAAATGACAGCATTTTGCCTAACATTAAGCTCCGCAACTTTGCATTTGCAGCAGACTGAAGGGGAATCTTATCATGAATTTATATTTTATCCATGACTTGATTCATATTCAAACAGTCATGCAGTGCTGACTGCTCTCCCTGTGGAGTCAGTTAAACAATAATCTTAGCAAAATCAGGCTTTAATTGTAGCCACCAGAAGTAATGAAGAGATTATCTTCAACCATGGCTCGGTAAATGGCCTGTGAAAACCAAAATCCCGTTTCTCTGCCTCCCTCCCTCCTGCAATGTTGAAAACATGCATGACTTTTGCTGGTGTTTTTAAGCTTTTCTTCAGAAAGTCCTTCATTAATTTCTTTCTTTTAGTTATGTTAAAGTGTTTTTTCTTTTATTATATTCTTTTTACACAAGCATTCCAGGCTACAGACATTTACTACCATTAAATAAGTACTTGAGAGGACGTAAACTCATCTCTTAAAAAAATAAAAATAAAAAAAATAAAATCCAAATTCTTTTTTTTCTTTTTTTAAAATTAATCTTGACTCCAATTAATTCTTCTCAGCACCTAAGCCTGAGAAAAATGTTCTTCTCTCCACGTAACTTCTCTTCTTCCCTCACACATATCGTCAGCAGACAATTTAATATAATATCAGTGCTTGTCATTTTACATACACTCGATCCACTATGAACAAACAATTGAACTATAATACAAGTAACAGATGCCTTAGTTTTAACATGAGGGCTTGCTCATAGAAGATGATGATGGCAGCTCTGTAACACTCCTACAACAAAGAAGACAGTTGGCTGTTCTTGTACAGTACTGGGCAGGGGAAAACTGTCTAGGTAGAGCTATTGCTAGTGTTTAAATGCTCTGTGGTCATGTATTTGCTAAAATATGTAGCAACCTGCCTATTTAACTTATTGATTCCCAAGTGAAATAGTGTAAGAAGCACCTTTCTAAGTGTTCACAAAAATCAACATGGAAGCCTTCTTCTAGCACACCTGGAGAGCATACTTCTGTTCCTGAGAATCACAGGCTCTAAGGGTCTGTTTCATTCAGAATGGCCTAGAAACCATTTTTGTTCATTAATTTTTAGGCTTCCAGTTTGGAGCATGACACACCAAAAGAGCTAGGAACAATGTCTTTGCCTGGCAACACTAACCGTTTCGCATCCATCACCCATTTTATTTTTCATAGAGCTCTTCATCTAAAAATAGCATATGCTGTTCTGGAGGACTTTTGCTCCTCTTCTTTTGAAAGAGAAATAAAGTTAGATTAAATGCATTGTTTTTTGTGCATGGGCACAGTACCATCCTGAACTCTGAAGCTTTGAAGGTGGCAAGCAGAAAATAAACTGGAGAAACTCTGAGTCAATTCCTCCAACTAAATGAACAGAGGTAAGTTTTGGGGTAAAGCTCCTCTGCTATCCCCTCTGCATCCCTCTTCCTCAGCCCATTTGCCCAGATTGGCTGACAGAGGTGAAGTTAGGTTCTCTCTAGCAAATGTGATCTCTAGCACTCTGTTTGACTTGTTAGAGATGTATGGACAAGGCTACTGGATTCAGTCATTCTGAACAATCCCTCCTCTAGGACTTGCCTCTGAGGTCAGTAAATAAACTGGTAAATAAACTAGTTTTAAAATATAAACTTGATATTTTATCTGGGTTGTCTGCATTAAGAATTTTTTTTTCCAAGAAGTTATTTCCTTCTCTACCAATCAAAATGTTGACTGCTTCAGTGCATTTCCTCAGCATATGCCATTAAAAGTTCTAGTGTCAAAAAGGATTATGAAAAGTGGACAGCAGAGCCAAACCAAACATTCTCAAGCACAAGGTCTGAAATCTAACTCGGATGAACTTCAAATCAACATTTTGCATACAAAATAAACTGAGGATTAAAGGAGTAACTTACCTTAAAAATAATATTGATGTTTCCACTTGGAGCATTTGCATTGACGAAGGAGATTTTTAGTGGGAAAGCATTGGATGTAAAATATGAGCATGACTTCAGGGTAAAAAAAAGCAAGAGAGAAAAAGAAAAGTGTCATATACACAAAACATCAGGCTAATACAACAGAACTTTCCTCTGAAAGAGGTACCATCTTTAAGTACTGCTCAGTAGCACTGATAACAAAAATAAATAATTCTTGATATTATTGATTGCTCCGTTGCATCAGGCAAATGAGAAAATCTTTTTCCTCTGACAATATGCCTCACTCAATAATCAGATTATATGAATGGATATTTTCCCTAATAACTGTTTTTCATTTTTACCTAGGCCTATTAATGCTAAACTTTGGCTGAGACTGGGCTATTGGGCGGACAAGAGCATCTAAGACTGATTTAATGAGAATCTGCAAAGCAATGAAAAGCCTTTCATCCTATTTTTTTCTGCAAAAGAATTGTCTGATCCTATAATCCTTATGGAAGAAAATAACCTGCTAATTTCAGTGGTCATCTGTATCTGACTAAGGATGCAAAAAATTCTGAAAATCATAATCTCTTTATCTTAATTGAACCTAAACTCTGACCCTCATACCCTATAGCGCCTTCCACCTGAAGACGTCAAAGGGCTTAAAAAGCATTAATGAGCTAAGCATTGCAAATCCTATGTGAGTTAGGTTAGTATTATTATCATCATTATAAAAAGGAAGAAAAAAACCAAAGACAATAGTAAATTAATAGTCAGGTTTCTCGAAATAATGAGCACCCCACAGCAGCTACTGCTGTCATTACTGGGTTGAGTGCAATGGGGGATAATTTGAACAAAAACACTGCTAGACACAGCTGTGTCTTGCTTTTCACCCAAATATCTCAAAGCATGGTACAAGCACTCAAATACCGTCTCAGCCACACTACACCTCTGTAATACGCGGTGGCTGTTACTGATGATGAAATGCTGACCCCTACGGAATTTTCCCATTGAATGCTTGAATAAGTGTTTGAAAGAGTACTGTGAGATATTACATTAGTGATAGAACTGAGAACAGTTCTTACTACTAGTAGCATCAAGAGATGATACTGAAATAAATTAAATTTAGGTTATTATAAGCACTTCAGAAATGGTAGTTTGCATGATTATACTGACATTCAGTTCAGTGAAGAAGCTGCATCTATTTATAGGATGATAATGGCTTATAATAATATAAGAAAAATGAAAAAAAAAATCTCTCTTCAGTTACTTATATTTAAAGATTTTGTATCAGTGTAGCCAAGCTGGTGCAGTATAAACAGAATGACTGCATATAGTGAGATACCTTCCCATTAGTCATTATTTCCAAAAAGCCTAAAAGCAGTGAGAAGCAGCAGGCTTCAATTTCTTCTGACTTATACTATCCACAATTGGCCCAGACCTGTGGGGTGCTAGAAGACCTCTGTTCTCAGAGAAATCAAGTCTAAATAGTAATTATTTGGAGACTCACAGGTCAAAGACAGCTGAAGGGACCAGCACCTCTTAGAATCAGGTCCACTAAGGATAATGAGCCAGAGAGCAAAATTAGAGTATAAACTGCTGTAATTAGATGGCTAAAACTGATAATATACGTGGGTCAGCAGGTTTGTTTTTCCTTCTCCAGAACTGAAGTAGCTTATACCCGACATGATATTGTTTATGAAAACATTTCTAAACAATGAATAACTGAGTCTTAGTACTGTGGTCAAAATAAAGGTAAGTAGCATTAATAGTATTGATATTTCCTTTACTTAGAAGTCATTTTTAAAAAGGGTCATAGAGATACATGACTCTTACTGTGAAT